>NC_045558.1:68968014-69268014 GCF_009769535.1 Thamnophis elegans
TAAGAAAAAGAAATCCTTGGCAGATCTTCAAGGAAACAATGTTAATTAGTCAGAGAATGCTATCAGGCAATACCTTTAATCTTTCTCTCTGTCGGCTGTGCCAGGAAGCTAAAAATATACAAATGCGAAAGCTACGAGATCGCCATCTTAAAACCAATTACACAAAGGGATTTTTTTATCACGTTGAAACTGGGATTTTTGGTAGGAGAAAAAAAAATAGAGTTCTCAAGTCCGGTCTCTGCCTGTCTTAATTTCAATAACATAGTTACAAAAATTGTCCAAGGGGGGGTGGTTTCTCGCCTTGCGCTGTAAAAAAAAACAGCTGAGATTTCCTGGCTGGAGTAAATGACTCAGCCTTTACAAAAATCTCCCCTTCCGTTCGCAGCCAAAAAAAACCCTGCGAACTTCAAAGAAGACTCATGCCGGCTGAGTTGCTCTCTGCTTTTTTCTAGTCTGAAAAAAGAGATATCTAATAGATATTAAATAGATAACAAACCAGGAATCTGGGGGCAGCTCCGCTGAGCTGCCGACGACGGCAAGTCCCTCCCTGGAAGCCGCAAAAGTCCTTTCTTGTCTTTCATAGTGTCCAATACTCCGTTCCAATAACCCAATAATATACACGATCTATAATCCCATTGTATTAATTTGGTATGGAGCAACTTGTAAAAATTTTCTTGTTGATTGGGAGCATATACTCCTGTTAAGAGTATTTTCTTTCTTTCTATTAATAGTTCAATTGCAATATATCTTCCTTGAGGATCTGCTTCAATTAATTCAGCCTTTAAATCTTTCCTTAAGTATATAACTCTGTGATTTTTCTTCTCTGGAGCAGATGCCACAAAATGTAGTCCCAATCTTGCATTCATCAAATATTTCTGGTCATTTGTTCTAATATGTGTTTCTTGCAGACAAATTATATCATTTTTGAATTGTTTCAGATAGTGAAATATTTTTTCCTTTTTTTGTGGTGACATTAACATTCCAGGTTAAAAATGTAATTGTCATCTTCAGCCCCCTGAAGCTTTTTAAGAGCCACCTGGAAATCCTGCTGGAATTTCTTCTTTGATCTGGCTCCCCCCACAGCTTCTGTATTTGTGTTTGTAGTTTCTTGGATTGTTATCTGAGCTTGTTGCACCTTTAATTCTTGTTCTTTACGTTTGGTAGCCGCTCGGGTTTGTTTTTGTTCCATAATTCCTTCTGTTTCCTCAAGTAATTCCAGGGCTTGAGCAGCACCCACTTATACCAGATATCTTCCTGTCTAACCTCCCCTGCTTCTTTTCTTCTTCTGGATCCTGGAGATGGAGGGTATGTAGCCTTTAATATAAAAATCTCTTGCCTTCCAAACTGAATTAAGATGATATCTTTCTCCTAAGTAGTTCACCACAAATCCGGATGGGACCTCCCATCTATACTGTATCTGGCGATTTCTGAGTTCATCCACTAGGAATGCATAGTGCTTTCTGGATCTCAACATTTTAGGGGGAAATTCCTTCAATACTATCACCTCCTGACCTGCAACCTGCAGTTTATTTTTATAAATCACTTGTAATATTCCATTCCTTGTTTTTCTGGTGACAAAATAGATTACAATATCTCTTGGTAGTTGTCTCTGTCTGGCAATCTATGAATTATCATGGTAAATTTTGTCAATCTGCCAATCATATTCTGACTTGGGTTCACCAATTAGTTGAGCAAAGGCTTCTGCAAAAATCTCTTTCAAATTTTCTTGGTTATTTTCTTTCAGTCCTCTTATTCTCAAAGCAAATTCCATCACTCTATATTGTATCATTGTACTTCTGCCTCTGACTTTTCAATTTTGCTTTGAGC
Source organism: Thamnophis elegans (assembly GCF_009769535.1). Taxonomy (NCBI): domain Eukaryota; kingdom Metazoa; phylum Chordata; class Lepidosauria; order Squamata; family Natricidae; genus Thamnophis; species Thamnophis elegans. The sequence goes on from NC_045558.1 coordinate 68,969,842, forward strand.
GTCATCAACTTTGTTCCCCAAATTCACATTAGACTGATTAATTTCTTCCACCCTATCCTCCAGTGATGTTACATAACCAAACAAACCCTTAAATGTGTCCACTATGTCCTCTCTTATTTGCTGATTGCGAGTTTGGATTAAATACTTAATTTCAGACATTTTGTCAGACACATCTTTAAAGGCAGTTGTAATTTTTCCTTCTAAAACAGAGGCTTATTCCTTTAAAGCTCCTTGGAGGGCTTCAAGAGTTAATGATTGAGTTTCCGCTGGGGGTAATAAAGACTGCAATTTGTGTGTCTGGGCTGGGGAACTCCCAGCGCTCTTAGGAGCACTTAATTTCGTTTGCTTTGAAGCCATTTCCAAATATTCAAATCACACCTTTCAGCAGCCAAATTGCTGAATCTAAAAAGTCCACCTGATTCCCAGATTTGTTAAATCTTATAGCTTGTTAGTGAACCAATGCTGTTTTGTTTAATCTTGAGCTCTTGATTCTTTTAACAATGTAAGCAAACACTTAACAAATACTTTCTAGAGCACCTGTGGAGGTCCGATAAGTCCGAGGCGAACCGAGCACTTCTGACCACCTGCACCAAGGATTACATCCGGGCACTAAGAGTTGCCAAAAGAACGCATATCTCCGCCTTGGTTGTGTCCGCCGAGTCACGCCCAGCCGCCCTGTTTAGGATCACCCGCTCCCTCCTTAATAAGAGGGATGTGGGAGACCCCTTGCAGGGTAGGGCTGAGGAGTATGCCCAGTTCTTGGCGGACAAAGTTGCTCGGTTTCGGTCGGACTTGGACTCCACTGCAGTAGATCCAGCCAAGACACAGGGGGATTACTTGGCAAACCATCTCTGGGTTGAGTTCCAGGATGTTGCCTCCGGGGATGTGGACAAGGCCATTCGAGCTGTAAGTGCTTCCACCTGTATTCTGGACCCGTGTCCCTCCTGGCTGGTTGCCAACAGCAGGGAGGTGACACATGGCTGGATCCAGGCGGTCGTGACCGCCTCCCTTCGGGGGGGGCACTTCCCCGCCGTACTTAAAACGGCGGTGGTGAGACCCCTCCTGAAGAAACCATCCTTGGATCCAGCCATTTTAAACAACTATCGTCCTGTCTCCAACCTCCCCTTTATCGGGAAGGTTGTTGAGAAGGTGGTGGCCTTCCAGCTTCAACGGGCCTTGGAGGAAGCTAGTTATCTTGACCCCTTCCAGTCCAGCTTCAGACCTGGTTACAGCACAGAAACCGCTTTGGTCGCATTGACCGATGATCTCTGGAGGGCCAGAGATAGAGGCCATGCGTCCATCCTGGTTCTCCTTGACCTCTCAGCGGCTTTCGATACCATTGACCATGGTATCCTTCTGCGACGACTGCGGGAGGTGGTGGTGGGAGGCACTGTTTTGCAGTGGTTCTCCTCTTACCTCTCGGACAGGTCGCAGTCGGTGTTGGTCGGGGGGCAGAGATCGTCCCTGAGGCCCCTAACATACGGGGTGCCGCAGGGTTCGGTCTTATCCCCCCTACTATTTAACATATACATGAAACCGCTGGGCGAGATCATTCGGAGGCACGGGATAAAATACCACCAATACGCGGACGATACACAATTGTATCTGTCCGCCCCGTGCCAACTCAATGAAGCGGTGGATGTGATGAACCAGGGCCTTGAGGCCGTTAAGAACTGGATGAGCGCTAACAAACTGGTACTCAACCCGGACAAGACCGAGTGGCTGTTGTGCTTCCCTCCCAATAATTTGGCCGACATTCCAACACTCAGGCTGGGGGGTCAAATTTTATACCCCTCAGAAAGGGTCCGTAACTTAGGAGTCCTCCTGGATCCACAGCTGACTCTCGACCATCAGCTGTCAGCTGTGACCAGGGGGACATTTGCCCAGGTCTGCCTGGTCCGTCAGTTACGGCCCTACCTGAACCGGGAGGCTCTCGCAACAGTCACTCGAGCCCTTGTGATCTCTAGGCTGGAATACTGCAATGGGCTCTACATGGGGTTGCCCTTGAAGAGCATCCGGCGACTGCAGTTAGTCCAGAATGCGGCCGCGCGAGTGATAGTGGGCGCACCGCGGTTCGCCCACATTACACCCATCCTCCGCGAGCTGCACTGGCTACCTGTCGGTCTCCGGGTGCACTTCAGGGTACTGATGACCACCTTTAAAGCACTCCATGGTAGTGGATCTGGATACTTGAGAGACCGCCTTCTGCCGATTACCTCCCTCCGACCGATTAGATCGCACAGGTTGGGCCTCCTCCGGATTCCATCCGCCAGTCAATGTCGACTGGCGACTACATGGAGGAGAGCCTTTTCTGTTGCAGCTCCGACCCTGTGGAACGATCTCCCCGTTGAGATTCGTACCCTCACCACTATCCAGACCTTCCGCACAGCCCTCAAGACCTGGCTCTCCCAGCAGGCCTGGGGATAGGTTCCAATTTACCCGCCCGAGTGTTGATTGTTGAATGCATGTTGTGGTTTATTATTTTATTTTTGGTCACTTATTGTTTGTCTCTTGTTACTGCACACCCTTCCCTTTGTGATTGTAAGCCGCCCTGAGTCCCCTCAGGGAGAAGGGCGGCCTATAAGTCTTAATAAAATGTCTCAAAAAATGACTTTCCTTCTTAAGTTTCACTTTGACCACGCCCTTTGATTTTCAGGCACCATCTTTCCTTTTGTCCCCCTTAATCTTCACAGAAGGAAGTGATACTGCATTACGGTTTGTACTTGCAGCTGTAATCACTCCTGTCTTTGCTCTGCCTGCTTCTTATTCAAATGTAGATTAAAATGTTGATTGCAGGGATGGTTGTGGCGCTTTGTTCTGCAGGTACAGAAGCATCCCGGGAGTGGAGCTCTGTCGGGCTACAGGGGGGCTCTCACTTTTCAAGCCCCAGAATTGCTCCTGGGGATCTAAGGGAACTCTGCCCTTGCCCAGCTGCTCACTTCCCCCTCTTTTCCTGAGGGGAGAGTTTTCAAACCGCTAAGACAGCTGATTTACGCTGTTCTAGCAGCTTAATGCGATCTCGGGGCTGGCGTTCCCAAAGGAACGTCCTTCAGCGTCTACAGTGCCACCGGAAGTTCCTTAACGAGCACTCTTTAATGGTACTATATCCACATGGAGAGAAGTAAGTAATGGGGTATCACAAGGCTCCATCTTAGGTCCAGTGCTCTTCAATATCTTCATAAATGACTTAGATGAGGGAATAGAAGGGGAACTTATCAAATTTGCAGATGACACTAAACTGGCAGGAATAGCCAACACCCAGAAGACAAGATCAGAATCCAAAAAGATCTTGACAAACTTGATCAATGGGCCCTATCCAAAAAATAAATTTTAATGTAGAGAAAAGCAAAGTTTCACAGTTAGTCAGGAAAAATCAAAGGTATAAGTACAGATTAGGGAAGACCTAGTTCAAAAAACAGTAACTATGAAAGGGGCTTTGGAGTCCTAGTGGATGATCACTTGAATATGAGCCAGCAGTATGTAACAGCAGCCATAAAAGCTAATACAATCCTGGATTTTATAAACAGAGGCATAGAATCAAGATCCCATGAAGTATTAGTATTGCTTTATAAAGCCTAGTAATGCCACACATAGAATACTGCAACCAATTTTGGTTGCCATACTACAAAAAAGATGTTGAGACCTTGGAAAAAGATCAGAGAGGAGCAACTAAGATGATCAAAGGCCTGGAGACTAAACCATATGAAGAACGGCTGCAGGATTTGGGTTTGGCTAGTCTAAAGAAAAGAAGAATTAGCAATGACATGATAGAAGTATTCCAGTATTAGAGGGGCTGCCAGAAAGAAGAGGGGGTCAAATTATTTTCCAAAGCACTGGAGGGCAGGACAAGAAACAATGGTGGGAAGCAAATAGAGAAGCAACTTGGAATTAAGGAGAAACTTCCTAAGAGTGAGGACAATTAACCACTGGAACAGCTTGCATTCAGAAATCGTGGGCGCACCATCACTGAAGGTTTTTAAAAGAAACTGAACAGCCACTTGTCTGAAATAGTATAGGTCTGTGACACGTATTCCGGAAGTGGCATGCAGAGCCATCTCTCCGGGCATGCCAGCCATTGCCTGTTGTTCTTCTGTTCCGGTGCAAACACGCACGTTGACCAGTTGGTGTTTGTGCACAGGGGAGCACAAGATACCTCAAGAGCAGCTCTCTGGCACAAATGCATGCGCCGGCAAGCTGGTCTTTGTACACACATATGCGTCAAAAACTGGAAGACCAGGTGACAAGCGTGTATGCACATGTTGGAAACTGGAAGCTCAGCTTCCTGGCATGCACATTCATGCCGGGGAACTGCTTTTCTGGTTTCTCGTGCTCCCTCACATGTGCGTGTGTGTGCGTGTGCTCCTGTTTTGGCACTCAGTGCTGAAAATTTAATTAATTTAATTTAATTTATTAAATTTATAGGCTGCCCAATCCCGGAGGACTCTGGGAGGCTTACACAGAACAAGAAAAGAAAAACAAAGGAAGAAGGCGGGGCTTAGCAGTGAGAAGACGGAGTTTCAGGCTATTCCTGAAATTCCTCTATTCCGAAGGATTTTTGGACAGGTTCTTTGAACTCTAGCTGTCCCGGAGACGACAGTGAAGGTGAGGAGAGACCCAGGACCTCAGAGACACCCGCAAGTCTCTGGGGGGGGGGTATTAACTCCTCGTGCCAATTCCTTTCTGGATTAGCTGCGTGCTAACTGAAACTGCAGGTTGCCCCTAAGAATGGCAGAAGTGATGTCATCTGGTAAGCTGATTTTATTATTCAAGAGAGACTGTCCGCATTAAAAGCTTAAGCTAATTGAAACCAAAGAATAGAAGAATTCAGCGGCGAATTGGTTTTTTTTTAATGGATTTATGGCTGGTGGCTACTTTACTTCTTAAACGCTTCAAGAAACTCTTCGACATCCTCCCCCCTCTGACTCTCCCTAAGTGGATCGTAAAGTTTATTTTCTACTAATTACCCCTTCACGATCTGACATTTTTATTACTTGGCTCTGTTTATGATCAGATAAGATTGCACAGCTTGCAAAGAGACTAAGAAAAGTGCTTCGAAGTCTGTGAAAAAAAAGAGCTTGTAATTTTTAACTGCGACACATCATGGCGTCTCAAAATACCTCTAAGCTTTCACTCCAGATTCTTTTTTCCACATGTCGAGAGCTTTTTGACTCTTATCAAAGACTGGAAAGAAAATTGGATCATCTGATTTTAAAATATGAAGTAAAAACTAAGATCGTTGAATGTTTAAATGTTCCTGAAATACAAATGGAAAATGCGAGAAATGGTGTCTGGTCTATCTCAGAGGAAGAAAGGAGGGGGGGAGCTATAAAGAAGACTCATTTAAAGAGACAGAGTGCAGGAGGAATGGAAAATCCACCCTTGAGAATTAAAGTCAATTTGAAAAATTTTACAAGCCCGGGACAACATTATTATTTTATCACTGACATTCAGAGTCAAAAGGTGCGAAGATATCTTTGTCTGGATTTGCTTATAAAAACATTTGGTAAATTTATCCAACGAATGGCTATTGGACTGAGAAAATCTCGCTGTTGGAGGGACACAGGCTGACAGATGGGAGAATACAACTTAAAATTAGCTAAATCTGATTACTTTAATTTGTAATAGATATAGCTGAATAATAATTAACATTGATGGTAATGTATATAATATGGAATTGGCTAATAGACTGAAGAATACAATTGAAATCTAGCTAAACCTAATTGCTCTCTTTGTAACAGATATAGCTGAATAATAACTGATATTGATAGTAATGTATATAATGTGGAGTTGATATGATATATAACAATTGGATATGAGAAAATATTTTTGAATTATACATAAAGAGTATTAACTACAACAATTATTACTATTATAAAAACTAAATAAAATACATACAATCAAATGTTAATCAATACTGGGAAAATGTTATGATATATGATATAATTAAATATTATGGATGTTCAGCTAAAATAGGATATGAGGATTTGATGCTAATAGAGGATTTTACAAGCAAGTAAATGAAAGGTCAGCATGTGCTATGGATTAACTCTTTCGCATAGTTAAGGATGAAGGATGTTTAAATAACTATAGGTAATTAAAACTGAAGGTATAATGATGTTAATATGGTAAACATTTGAGTCAAGATATTTGAATTAATATGAGTTAATGGAAGAGAAGCACCAAAGCATGTTGTAACCAGCTGATATACTTCTTTTTTCTTTATAATAGATACCTGTGTTTTGTTTTCCTTTCCTGCCTTGTCCTTTGTAGTTTTTGTCTTTTTTTGTTTTATTTTTTCTTGCCTTTTCTTTTTGTTTTGTTTTTTCCCCACTGGTGTGGGCAGGTATTGTTCAAGATTATTACTTGTATTAATATTTTTAAATAATAAGTACAGTTAAATGAAAATGGATATATAATAATGCTTGAGGTAATATGAGTTATGTTTGTTGATTGTGGAGGATCTATAATCGATTGATACATTTTCTACAGATGTATAGAAAGATGCTGTACTTGTTTTAATTAAAATTAAAAAAATATTTATTAAAAAAAAGAAAAGAAAAGAAAAACAAACAAAATAAAATAAAAATAAAGATTAAAATTCTCCAACATGCATACATTCAAATTGGGGCTGGACCCTACATAATAAGGTCAACAGCCCCAGGCCTGCCGGAACAGCCAGGTTTTAACAGCTTTTCTGAAGGCCATGAGGGTGGGCGAGGTCCGGACCTCTGGGGGTAGCTGATTCCACAGGGTCGGAGCAGCCACAGAGAAGGCCCTCATCTGAGGCCCCGCCAGCCGACACTGTCTGGCTGACTGTGTTCTAAGGAGGCCCACCCTGTGGGATCTTATCGGCCGTTGGGAGGTATGCGGCAGTAGGCGGTCTCGCAAATATGCTGGTCCTGAGCCATGTAGGGCTTTAAAGGTAATAACCAACATCTTGAATTGTATCCGGAGACCAATTGGCAGCCAGTGCAGCTCGCGGAGGATAGGTGTAATATGGGTGTATCTCGGTACACCCAATATCGCTCACGCGGCTGCATTCTGGACTAGCTGTAGTCTTCGAACGCTTTTCAGGGGTAGCCCCATGTAGAGCGCATTGCAATAATCCAGTCTTGAGGTGACAAAGGCATGAGTGACTGTTTGAAATGCACCCCGATCCAAGTAGGGCCGCAATTGATGCACCAGGCGAACCTGGGCAAAGGCCCCTCTGGTCACAGCCGACAAGTGGTGTTCCAGTGTCAGCTGTGGATCCAGGATGACTCCCAAATTGCGGGCCCTCTCTGAGGGGTGTAAGTTTTCACCCCCCAGGATCAAGGATGGATTGTCTGAACTGTCCTTCGGGGGCAGCATCCACAGCCACTCGGTCTTGTCGGGATTGAGTACGAATTTGTTTACCCCCATCCAGATCCTGACAGCTGGCCAACACTGGTATAGGTTCTCCTGCTTGAGTAGAACTTGGAGTAGAAGACCTCCAAGGTCCTTTCTGGATTCTTTTCTATTCCCTTCCATTCCATTCCAATTATTAAAATATGTGGAGATAAACAGCTTATATTTCTTTTTATTTAAAAATTATCAGTTTAATGGATTTGGGGTATGTAAATAAAATTTGCTGTAACATAGAATATATATCTGAAAATGATACAGTTATGATGTACCCAACAAATAATGGGTTATCATTTACTATTTTCATTTCTTGCTTCTAAGCTTCCTAAAAGTATATGGTTTACTCTTATCAACAACTGAAAGGCTACTTGGCGAGTTCTGTATGGATTTTTTCTAATTTTAGCATTCAGGGAACTCCCTTTCAATTAGGACCATGTTAAAGGGAGATTATAGGAATTGTAAGGCAACAGATCTGGAGATGAGATAACCTAAAAGCTGAGTAATGTGACTTGCTTTTACATTCTGAATTTAATTTCAGCAGTTACCATAGTCAGGCAAAAATAAAAATTGATGACAGTTTTATCTGCTTCAGGTATACCATGCAAATATCTTCTAGATCCCCTTAAGTAACACACTCATTTTGCAGTAAATTCCCCTGCAAGCCAAGGTGAGAATGCATTTCTATAACTGCTTGTTCAGATGTAGACCTACTGAAGTAAAGCTTATGAAAGTGATGGCAAAGTGATGTTTTCATGCTTTCACAACAATATTGATGTGATTGATATTTTTTTTCTTTTCTCCTTTTCTAGCATCAAACTTTTGGCTGTGCAGGAGTTGATTGATAGAGATGCACTTGAGAAGGTATCTTTTACTCTTTATATAGAGTAGCACAAACTCTTCTGTTAGTATTTCTGTTTCTATTTACTGCTACTGATGTCTTATAAGCATATACTTATACTTCAGATTACATAATGTGAATGTGTATACCCAGTTACCCAAAGACTATTTTCTTTGTTGCATTCACAATCTAATTAGATGGAGATTTGAAGTGAGGACTACATTTCGCCATTCAGTGGCACATTTGGAACTTCCTTCCTCTCCAAAGCCAAACCATAATAAAAACAAAATTAATTTCATTTTAATTGCATATTCATTTTAATAGCATTAAACATAATTTCTTTCCATTCTTCATTTCATAATTTCTTTTTAATAGCACATTAAAATAACAATTTGGAATAGCTTTTGGAGGTTTCTGAAGGGGATCGGTTGCATTAAAATTGTGACATATATTGTCCTCAATTTATGCTGATTTGTTTAATTATCGTTCAAAGTTATGAAAAAAGTGACTTATGACTAGTCGTTATAGTTGTAAGCACTTATAGCCGTCACATGATCCTGAAGTCATGTGATCAGAATCCAGGCACTTGGGAATTGGTATGTATTTATCACATGATCACCATTTAAGATTTTCTTAGGGAGCTTCTGATATGCAGAGTCAATGAGGAAGAATAGGTTTGCTTAATGACCATGGCAAAAAAAGTGTAAAACCAGACCCAGCTCACTTGGTAACCACATTACTTTAGTGATGGTCCCAATTGTGGTCATAGATTGGGAACTACTTGTATGCAGGAAACCCACATCCAAAGATGAACTTTAAAGCAATTTGAAATATGACCCAGGCAAAAGTGCAGAAAAAACACTAGATGGAGGTTAAAAATGCATGGAAAATTGTTGTTTTTAATTCTTTGGCTTTTCTAATAGCCCCTTGGTTTTTCTGCCTTGTGAAAAACAAGGGCATTAAACCAAACCAAGCAATCTTGTCGGGCCTTCTTATGGGAAGATAGAAAAATGTAATTCTTTCATTTTGTTGCTTTGCTTTTTCAGTATACCTTTTCTTCCATATCTGGCACTAAATAGATAGATTGAGTTGAATATTTAAAGTCTTGAGAGCAAATGCATTGACAGTGATTCCTTCCCAATCCAGTCAACTTCCCAATACGTATCAGCAGGATCAACATTATATCATGATTAAACTTATTTTTATTTTTGTTAATTCAGTATTAGTCTCACTGTCCAGCAGCTGCTCATGAGATGGCTGTTAAGGAAAAAAGAATGCTCCTGAATTACAAATAGAATCCCTGCTTTGGCTTGGCTTAAACTGCAAAGGTAGCAGTAATGCAGTGCTCATGACAGATATTATTAACATCTATAAAATGGGCATAACCTATGCATGCAGAAATAAAGAGGAAAAGGGAACTGATTCATAATCTCTGACTTTATTGTCATAGTAACTAGATTTCTTTGGACTTTTCAGTTAAGCATTTTTCCATACAGGAAGGAAGATTTGTGACATTCTTGGAAATTCAACTCCACCTCTGGTTTCAATGCATTTGTTTTAAAAGAGTAATAATTTGCTTTATCAGAATTAAATTTGCATGGTATTCAAAGCAGACTGAGACTGTGTTTTCCTATGCAATATTTGGTCTTTATCACTTGTACGATTTAGTTGGTTGTTGTTTTTTATTCAATCCTCAAAATCCATTCACAGCTGCTGACAACTAAAAAGCATTGTTTCCTGATCTTAGAAGTTGAGAAAAATACATCTCTAGTATTATAAACCTATTTAAATAATGCACCAATTGTTGTTTTTAAAATAGATGCATACAAACATAAACACAAAAACAAAACACCTGAAGGCCAGATGAGTAATAATGGATGAAAACTGATCAAGGAAAGTTTCAACCTGGAAATAAGGAGAAATTTTCTGACAGTGAGAGCAATCAACTAACGGAACAGAGGTTGCCTTCAGAAGTTGTGAGAGTTTCATCACTGGAAGCTTTCAAGAAGAGACTGGACTGTCATCTGTCAAAAATGGTGTAGGGCAGGGATGAAATGCTACCGGTTCAAACCAATTTGCCCAAACCGATAGTAAAAAAAAAATGCTACCAGTTCAGGCGAACCGGTAATTCTGGCGATCATCTGTGCCACCCAATTTATCATGCAGCACAGTTAATTGTCGCATAGCTGATTGTGCAACAATTCGTTTGCCCAGTAGCATTTTTTACTAGCGATTTTGGGGAACTGATAGTTCCGACGATTAGAGCATGTGCGTGCAAAGCAAACCAGTAACAGACTTCAGAGCATTTCACCCCTGGTGTAGGGTCTCCTGCTTGGGCAGGGGGTTGGACTAGATAGTTGGACAAGATCTCTTCCAACTCTGTTAATCTAATCTAATCACCTTCCTCTCAAATCGCCTGAAAAGAGGTCTTTTGGCCTTGCATGTTTATACAACCACTACACTTTCAGACTCCCAAGAAATTGTAAAAATGGCTTCCACCAAAAAAAAGTTACCTCTTCTGCTTTAAATAACTGCTGTGATCAACCCCAGAATTTTCTCATCATCAGGTATAAAAGCAGATTTTTCACAGTATTGTTCCCTTCTAAAAAATTTTCTTAAAATTAATGCTTTTGATTGCTTGGTCATATATGGACTGGAGTTTAGTCAGTTTAGTTCACAAATCCTAACCAAAACTGACTAAACTGGAATGCATTGTACTTTTGAAATAGTGGCAATGGCAGAGTGTGATTGCACAGCTATATCTGATGTGCTTGCTAGACTGAACTAAGTACTTCTGGCAACAAGTGTTAATGTTGTAGTTATATAGAGGTTTCTGCATTTTCTATAAATAGTACCCAGAGTGTTTAGGAGCATCTGTTACTTAAAAAGTAGCATTAAATATTAATCTACTAACCCTGTCATGATCATCTTGAAAAAATTTAGTGCAGGGGTGTCAAACTCGATTTCATTGAGGGCCACATCAGGGTTGTATTCGACCTTGCAGGAGTCGGGGTGTGTGGCCAGTGTGAGCATGGCTAGCTTGACATCACTCATGTCAGGGGCACCAGTGGCGGGGCTGCGGGGAGTCATTGTTTCCAGCAGAGGAATGCAAGACTAGGGAGAACACCAAACTCTTTTCCTCCAGAGGAGCCTTGCTGTCCCCAGATGGCCCCCAGATGGTGACACAGGTTGCCCAGAGCCCTAGGCAGCAGAGGGCAAGTTCCCAGTACAATCTTCAGCTACTGGGGCACCAGGACCCCACAGCTCAGCCCATCCCAGCCCCACTTCCTCAAGGGGGTGCCCAGCTGTGTTTACCTCCTCCTCAAGGTTGCTCCTGCTGTTCTTGCTTTCCTTCGCCAGGTTGCTCATAGTGTGTGCAGGAGGGCAAAGTGAATGGGTCAGAGGGAGGCCCACTCCCTCTCCACGCAAGAAGACCTGGCTTTGTAACAAAACAACCTCGGAAATAGGATGGGAGACCACCAGGAAAGTCAGCAGATGGAGACAAGGTGATAATGGGAGATCCCTTCCACTCATTATAATCCCCTTCCTTCTTCCTTCCTTCCTTTTTCCCCTTTTCTTATTTTTCCTTCCCTCTTCATTCTAATTTCTTCTTCCTTCCCCTCTTTCCTTCTTTTTCCTTCCTTCCTTTTCCCCCTCTTTCCTTTTCCTTTTTCCTTCCTCTTTCCTTTTCTCCTTTCCTGTCCCTTCTTGGATGCTCAAATGCAAAAGGGGAAAAAATTCTCAATGCCTCATTGTCTTGTGATCAAATGCCACTTTTGATAGTAGCTTGTTTTGCTAGCAATCTGCCCGTAAAAATGCAGCTTAAGGCGGCACATGCGACCCTCAAAAGTTTTATTTTCAGCCACAATGGCCTCCTGCAGCCCTCTGCCAGTGAAAACAGCTTGAGGAAGCCACACACGCCCTCCCCATCTCTGTTTTTGCTGGCAGAGGCACTGCTGGCTGTACGGTCGCTGTTTTCAGGGCAGCCCCTTAGATCGGCCAGATCTAAGCACGCTGTGGGCTGAATCCGGCCCGGGTCCTTGAGTTTGACACCCCTGACTTAGTGCTTAATATTTTTATAATCATTAATTGTTTTCTGATTATGATTTGAGATCTTAATTTTAACCTCTAAAGCCAGAAGTGAAATAGGGCCTGATTATCTAAGGATAAATATGTAGAGAACTGAAAACTTAATTGGTGTCTTTGCCATTCTCTTGAATACTGAAGTTATTATTTAATCTGCATATCAGGAATGTTGTAATTTGTGTTAAGCAACCTTACCATTTTGCAAGAAAGAGACAATTGATGCTAAATTTATGTTGCCTTACTGAATCATATATTAACAATTCTGTTGTTTAACATTCAAATGAAATCCCTAATTTGGATACCTTGGAATAACTCCAGAATCATTCCTAATTTATGTTTGAGAGAAGAAATCCAAATAGTTCTGTTTCTTTCCTTGTTTTGTAAGAAATTCTAAAACCCATAGGACATAATGAAACTTCAGAGTTTGCAAACACTGTAGATGTTTACATCAGGTTCTTGTGTAATTCATTTGGCTTGCTTATTTTGTCTAGCTAAGATTAATTGTTAAACAATCCAGCCAAAACATACTGTATTAGTACACACAGTCCTCAGTTTGCGCAATTTGCTAGTTTACTAAATGGAAACAAATTGAAATTAATTAAACCAAGCTGACCTGATAAAACTGTATCCTTACACAACCTTTCAGTTGCCCATTTTTAATTTAGTGCTTAAATTTAAGCCTTGTGACAACAAGTTCCTATTAACTGTGACTGCAATATAAATTGCAAACTTGTGACTGTTGTTTTAGGAAATGTTTAATAATTTGCTGGAGGTTTTAGTGAATGTTTCTTCTGTTTAAGCTTTTAATAACATTATAGGCAAAATAGCCTATAATGTTTTTTAAGCTTTTAATAACATTATAGGCAAAATAGCACTGACTGTGGCATAAGAAGATGTAAAGGTGTAAAGAAGGATGGCAAACTAGTCCTATAAAGCAGGGTGCATGAATTTATTATTAATTTATAAAATACAAAATACAAAGTAAATAGAAAAACAGTGGGGGGGAGGGAAGTGAGGAAAGATAAGAAAAAGAAAGAAAAAGAAGTACCGTATTTTTCGGAGTATAAGACACACCAGAGTATAAAACGCACCAAGGGTTTGAAGAGGAAATTTTTTTAAAAAAAAGGTTTTGCACTCTGCAAATCTCCCAAAAATGGCCCGTTTTTTGTGAAAATGAGCCCGTTCCCACCCCCCCAAAGGCACGAATAGCCTTTAGGAAGTTTGCAGAGTGCTCCTGGGGGGGGGAACAAGCAAAAAACGGCCTGTTTTTAGCAAAAACAGGCCCGTTTTTCATAAAAAAGGGGGGCATGGCCAGCCTTTAGGAAGCTTATAGAGTGCTCCTGGGGGCTGGGGGGAGTAAAATGTCTGTCCTCCCCAGCCCCCAGGAGCTCTCTAAAAGCTTCCTAGAGCTCTGCACAGCCATTTTGGTGAAGGGGCAGGGTTTTGTGAGGCAAAAAATGCTTTATTCAGTGTATAAGATGCACCCAGATTTTCAGCCTCTTTTTTGAGGGAAAATGGTGTGCCTTATACTCTGAAAAATACGGTAATGACTTCCAACTCTGTTATAGTAAAATAAGGCATTAACATCAAATCACAGCTTTTTGCTTTTCCATAATAGTATGAAAAAGCCATTTCTATAAAGATCTATCAGTATAATCTGTAAAACCTAAAATCAGAGTTTCATTCTTTTCCACATTAAGCATGAAGTTCAGAAGTGGTCTCCATGTGGAAACAAAAGTACTTATGTTTTTTTTTCAATCAAAGTGATCAGTTTTGCCTTTTCAGCAATTCCAAGGCTGCATGGATTTCTTGAAATCTACAGGTCATTTTTGGATTACCACCATTAGTTCAGTGATCATTTAAAAGTTACAGAAATGATTGATCCGTGACTTACAATTACAGCATTGCAGCAAGCCAAAGTCATGTGAAATCATTGCTTAACACTGCAAGGTCCTTGCTTAATGATGGCAACCGGGACTATAGGGACTGTAATTATAGATAACAGCAAACTCCAGCAACAATCGCTCAAATCTCTGTATTTGTTATAGTCCTACTGAATAAAAGGGGAATTACCCAAAGCCTTTCTGCCACCTTAATTAACTAATTAATTGCTCTTTTTGGTTCATGGATGCTGAATAACTATTTATGTGTACCAACTTGAAAATGATGGGCCTGCTTCAGTGGTGAGTTTCAAAAATTGTTCGAACCTACTCTGTGGGTGTGGCCTCCTTTGTGGGAGTGGCTTGCTGCCCATGTGACCGGATGGGAGTGGCTTGCCGCCCATGTGACCGGATATGAAGATGCTGACGATGCTTGTCAGCACCACCTTAAATTACCTCACACACAGCACTGGCATGCATAAGAATATGATGTAAACTTGTTTTTTAAAAGGCATCTTTCGCTTGTGTTAAAACAACTTCAACACACGCAATGTTCTGATTGCACCACAAACGCAGTAGTCATCCTTACCTTTCACAGAGGCACTGAGTTTTATAAATATGAGCAGGATAGTGTAGAATAATCATATCCAAGGACCAGTGGTGGGTTTCAAAAATTTTTGGAACCTCTTTGTAGGTGTGGCCTGCTTTCCGGGTCCACTGGTGGAACCTCTTCTAACCAGTTTGGTAGATTTGACGAACCAGTTTTACCAAATAGGTGCGAACTGGTAGGAACCCACCTCTGGCCTGCTTAATCATCAAAGTATCTAGTCCTAAATCATCTTTAATATAACCGTTTCATAATTTCTTTTCTTTGGGTATACAAATTAACATTTGAGTAATAATATTAAAAAATGCAATTCTTTAAAAATATTTCATTGAAAGAAATAAATGGTTGTTCCTTAACTTTTCCCTATGGGATTTAAGAGTGACCTAGAAATGCTCCAGTATAATGAACTTCCTCTCTTCCCATCCAACTTTTTACAGTTTTGCATGGAATTAAATCAGCCAACTCTGCCAAACATCCGCAAATGGAAGGGCTCTCGAGGATGTTGGAAGGGAAGCATTTCAGAGAAGCTCTCAGGGCACCCCGAGAAGGTAGTCTTTTGCAAATCAAAAATTGTGGAGTTTTTATTAAGTTTTGCATTTACCTACCCAGAAAATTATTTTTACAGATTTTTTGAAGTACTGGAAAAGAGGTGTGTTTTTTTACCTTCTGTAGTTTTATTTGAACTAAGGATAGCATTATCTTGATACTTTCAAGTGACATTTCATAATTTCCTTTCCAATGCACCATAATTGATTTCAGAAAATTCTATGGCCAGGCTCTAGAGATTTTTAAATTTCCATTTTAGCTATGTCTACATGCAAGTATTTTATTTTGGATCTTGAAATCCTAATCTAATGATTTGTAGTAATCTATATACTGAATTCATACACAAAAAACAAAAATAAGAATTACAGATGTTCCATTTTGTAATTAAAAAGTAATCATTTTTATAATTAACCAATACAAACTCAGTCCAAACAAAATTCATATTTACAACTCTTTGTTCATCAAGTGCATACTTGTATTTATATTATTATTTACTTTATAGTATTTATATTTCATGCCAATCAACAGATTCTAAGTACCATACAAACAAAACTACTTACTCAACCTACCATATTTTTGGTCTATAAGAAGCACTCCCCCTCCCCAAAAGTGGGTGGAAACGTCTGTGCGTCTTATAAACCCGCCGGCTGGGTGTCCTGGTGGAGCATGTCAGGGAAGCCATGTATGAGTATCCTTGACCCTTTCCACACTGGGGGAGGGGGAAGTGTAGGGGGGCTGAAATCATACAAGGGAATGGCCTTGGGGACCGGGAAAAAGATCAGAAGTGGTGATAGGTGGCGGCAGTGATGGGTGATGGTAATCCCCACAGCCCGGAACAGCTGATTGGTGGTATTCTGGGAGGCTGTTCTGCCAATCAGCTGTTTGTAATAAATCAGGCTGTACTGAACTTGACCAAACTATTTGCTGTTTGTTGTTTGTTTGTTTGTTTATTGAATTTATATGCCGCACTTCTCCCAAAGGACTCAGGGTGGCATACAACATTAAAAAAAAATATTACAAAAGTTAAAAAGGAAATTAGATAGAGTATCCAAAAACAAATCCAATTAATATTAACAATAATTTTTTAAAAAATAGATTAAAATTAACAATTAAATCAATTATTTGTTTTATTTTGTTCAAGCCAGGCCGGCTTGCTGGAAAAACCAACTTTTTAGGGCACGTCAGAAGGACCGGAGGTCAGGGATTATGCAAAGCTCTGGGGGTAGCTCATTCCAGAGGGAAGGCGCTCCCACAGAGAAAGCTCTCCCCCTGGGGGTCGCTAGCCGACACTGTCTGGCCGACGGCACCCTGAGGAGGCCAATTCTGTGGGATCACACTGGATGGTGGGAGGCTACTGGTGGCAGTAGGTGGTCTGGCAGGTACCCTTGGCCTAAGCCATGGAGCACTTTAAATGTCATAAGTAGTACCTTGAATCGCACCCGGAAAACAACTGACAACCAGTGCAGGCCACCTAAAAGGGGCATCTATGGGAGAACCTCGGTACCCCCATGATAACCTGCGCAGCCGCATTCTGGACCAGTTGAAGCCTCTGGGTACTCTTCAAGAGCAGCCCCATGTAGAGAGTGTTGCAGTAGTCCAGGCAAGAAAGGACGAGGGCATGAGTGACTGTGCACAGAGCATCCCTATCCAGGAAGGGGCACAACTGACATAACAGGCGAACCTGGTAAAAGGCCCCCCTGCTCACGGTCATCAGATGTTCTTCTAAACTAAGCCGCATATCCAGGAGAACTCCCAGATTGCGGGCCCTCTCTGAGGGGGCTAAAATTTCTCCCCCTATCATCAAAGATAGAACAAGGTGCACAAATCGGGATGACAGAAACCACAGCCACTCACTCTTGGAGGGATTGAGCTTGAGCCTGTTCCTCCCATCCAGATCCGCACAGCCTCCAGGCATCAGGACATCACATCGAGGGCATCGTTTGGGTGGTTTGAGGTAGAGATGAAAAGTTGGGTATCATCAGCATATTGATGATACCGTACCCCAAAACCACGGATGATCTCACCCAGTGGTTTCATATATATGTTGAACAGGAGGAGTGAGAGAACCGACCCCTTAGGCACCCCACAAGTGACATGCCTTGGGGCCGATCCCTGCCCTCCAGTCAACATGAACTGCGACTGATCCGAGAGGTAGGAGAACCACCGTAAAATGGTGCCCCCACTCCCACCCCCCTGAGTCATCACAGTAGGATATCATGGTTGCCGAGAGGTCTAATAGGACCAGGACAGAGGAGTAGCCCCTGTCCCGGCCCGCCAGAGATCATCAACCAACGCGACCAATGCTGTTCCTAGCTGTACCTGGGCCTGAAACCCGACTGAAATGGATCCAGGTAGACAGTTTCATCCAGGTACTGGGAGAGCTGATGTGCTACCACATTCTCGACAACCTTCACTACAAAGTGAAGGTTGGAGACCGGACGATAGTTGGCTAAAGAAGCTAGGTCCAGGGAAGGCTTCTTAAGGAGGGGCCTCACCACCGCCTCCTTCAAGGCAGTGGGAAAGAACCCCTCTCTGAATGAACCGTTGGTAATTGCCTGGAGCCAGCCTCATGCCACCTCCCGGGAAGCCGAAACTAATCAAGAGGGACGCGGGTCCAGCTCAGTGGCAGCACTGGGTCTCCCCATAATCCTGTACATGCCCTCAGGGGTCACAGGGTCAAACTCATCCCAGATAGTCTCCACAAGATTCATCCCCATCAATTCGCCCAAATCTACCTAGTCAGAGTCCAATCCTATCCGGATCTGAGCGATTTTATCCTGCAGATACTGAACAAATTCTTCAGCCCTACTCTGCAA
The DNA here is from genome assembly GCF_009769535.1 of Thamnophis elegans. Taxonomy (NCBI): domain Eukaryota; kingdom Metazoa; phylum Chordata; class Lepidosauria; order Squamata; family Natricidae; genus Thamnophis; species Thamnophis elegans. The sequence goes on from NC_045558.1 coordinate 68,987,998, forward strand.
GGGGTCTTTCCCAGTTCCTTGGTTAAGTAAGGAGCGGGTCACCCTAAACAGGGCGGCTGGGCAGTTATCTGTGGATGCAATAAGAGCAGAAAAATGTTGCCGTTTTGCCGCTTTTATCGCCACTAAGTAGGATTTAATATGAATTCTTACTAGTGTTCGATCAGATTCGGGCCGGCTGGCCCTCCAACCACTCTCTAGGCATCTTTTCCACCGTTTCATCTCCCGGAGCTCCTCGGTAAACCAGGGAGCTACCCAGGATCGACACCAGGTCAGAGGCCGCGAAGGCACAACACGATCCAAGGCCCCAGGGGCCGCCCTATCCCAGGCTTCCACTAGGGCTGTGGTCGAGTTGTGAGCAAGGGATTCAGGAAAAGTCCCAAGCTCCATCAGGAACCTTTCAGGGTCCATCAGGCGTCTGGGGCGGAACCATCTAGTTGGTTCTGCCTCCCTGTGATGAGGGGTAGCAGTATGGAAGTCAAGCCTGATGAGGAAATGATCCAACGATGACAAGGGTTGGATAGAAATATCCCCTAAATCTAGATCATTCATGTACTGCCCAGAGACAAAAATCAGGTCGAGCGTGTGTCCCCCCATTATGGGTGGGGTCTTGAATTAACTGAGTTAGGTCCATAGCCGTCATGGAAGCCATGAACTCCCGAGCTGACTCGGATGTTTCGCCAATGGAAGGCAGATTGATATCCCCCAGGATCATAAGCCTGGGGAAATCAACCGTCAATCCAGTTAACACAGCTCCGGCAGGGCCAATGAAATGTAGCAGGGAGACAGGTACGTAACAAAAAGGCCCACCTGAACTCCAAGGCCCCATTTCACAAAAAGGGATTCACACCCACCTATCTGAGGCACAGTAACCTCCTGAGGTCCGAGACTTTCCCTAATAACCACTGCCACCCCCGCCCCTGCCCTGGGCTCTCGGCTGGTGAAACGCCCAGAAGCCTGGTGGGCATAATTCACTAAGGGGAACATCCCCCCTCATGGCCCAACCAGGTCTCCATAATGCACGCCAGGTCCTCTCTCCCCTCTTGTATGAGGTTGTAAATGAGGGGAGCCTTATGTATTATGGACCTGGTGTTAAGCGACACCAGCCGGAGACCAGGGTCCTGTAATCCCGAGCACCCAGGGGTGTGAGAAGGGTGATGAGGGTCAGAACGCGCGATTGCTCTTAAACAGTGAAACCGCATCCCCCAAACATAATTTGGCCCTCGACCCCCACCATATCTGCCTCTCCCACAAACAGTAGAGATGGTGAACCCCCCAATGGAATGGCTTAATGTCTCCCCCAGAATCCCAACCCTTCCCAGCACTCCTGACACATGCCCATTAGTTAGCTCTGGCCTGTGCCCTGGCAGACTCCCCCCCAAGCCTGCCTGAGCCATCTAAATCAACCCCCCCACACTCCCCCTTAAAATTTGATTTTAAAACCCCTGTAAGAAACCCCTAAGAAGTCTCTTTTTCACATGCCACGTCTCTGGATCCCAAGATCCGTCATTAAGGAAATGTCTTGATAGGCAAGAAGGCCATCCCCGGGAAAGGGGGAGTTCCCGAAGGGAATAAAGTTCTGTCGCAGTATAACATAGAGGAGAGTGTGGCATCAACCAAACAGGGTGACATCACGGGGAGATGGAACGGGGAGATGACATGTCCATGAGGGGGGGGCAGCCGACAGTGTTCAATGGGGTAGCGGGAAGTTTATGTCCATCATAGCAATGGTCGGTGTTAAGGGCAATATGTAAGAGTAACAGCCAGATGTCAAAATCACAGCAGATGATAAATTGCGAGGTGATGAAGTAATGGCGGTGGTGAGGACAGTGGTGGCAGCAGCAGCTGCTCCAACTTCAACCTCTCCAACAGGTAAGCTCCGTCCACGTCAGCCGCACTCATATCCATCGCCAGGGCCGCACTCCGTTGACCCAGTCCATAGTGTCACAAGAGGAGGGGCCAAATGACACAGTACAGTGGCCCAGGCAACGGCGGTGATACTGGAGGGAGCCACAACGAAGGACCCCCCCCCACACTCCAACCATGCCCATGCCAACTACCGAAGCCATCTTCCGCTGGCATCAATATCCATGCCAGCTGCCTCAGCCACTCCTGGGTGATCCAATTTATCATGCCCATAAGCAAGGTGGAGGGGGGAGCTATCGGGATAACACCACGGTGTGGGGAGCGGCAGCTGCAGAGACCTCAGGCCGGGCGTCCTGCCGCCACTGCTGAACACACCCATGCTGGCAGCCGCTGGCGCTCTTCATTCTCCTTTCACCACCAACTGCCCCATTTCACTCACGACATTCCGGCTACAAGGCAGGAAATCACAGCTCAAGGGTATCCCCAAGGTCCCAGGAAGTTCTCATAGCTGGATCTGGACCCAATGATGGGATAGGGTACCCCCTGCAAGCCCCGAGAAGGACAATCATCTCCCTGAAGCTCTCCTCAAATGCGACAGGACACCATCTTGGGCATGCACATTTAGTCAGGTCAGCTTGTGAATAGTGACAGTAATCTCTGCATCAAAGCAAACTTCAACCAGCCCCAACAGTTTTCTGAAAGCTTGGTTGTTTTAATTTTGTTTCCACTGCTGCATGACCAATCTGAGTAATCTGGAAGCACTTTACATTCTTCTCCTTCCAGACAAGGTTCCATATGACACCACCACTTCTGGATAACAATGGCAGCAAAACCAGAACTCCCTATTTTCTGCCCCTGACACAATTAAGCTCCAGGATAGGAAAGGTCCTGTGGAAGGATTATCCCATTAAGGCAGGAAGACAGGAACCAGGGCAATCACTTTAACTAGAGGCACACAAAGCTCAAAGCTCAAACCCATTTGCTGCAAGGAGGCAAATTGCTGGGAAGCAGAGGAACATTTTTTTTTGTTTTCCTTCCCAAAAGCTAGGTCCGTTTTATGGTCTGGAGTGTCTTATAGTGCAAAAAATATGGTATATAAAACATCAACTTAGATTGGATTCAAATGTAATGATGCTTAGACTGGCTGATTGGAATTAATTTAGCCATTTTTAATGATGAATTATTTGGTTTAGCTATTTTTTCTTTTTTGGTTTTCAGTGTGTAGAATATTCTGGCTTCCTGTGGGACACAACTGCAGGGATAGAACTGAAAGAAGCTACTTTCTCTGAAGGCCCATACACAAATGGCAGTGGGAAACAAGTCCATCCTCACCCTTACATTGCATATTTCAAGGTAAGACTTGACTTTGCCAAATGGAAGAATTCAAGAAAGAGTCGGAAATGGTACAGGCATGCTTTTTATAGTTTCATTGAGCAATTAAAAGTGGTAACATTGTCTCCTAGGTTTATAGTCTTGCCTTAGATATGTTGTAATAAAAATTGATAGTAATGTATTTTCCAAAAGATACAAACTAAACCAGAGGTCTGTTTGTGGCTATTAAAAAGAATGTGTCTCTCTGCAAATTAGAAATGATTGTATTGATGAGCACAGTGGTGAGCAATCAGGAGAGATCTTTCATTTGTGATGTATTTGTAAACAGACCCTTGAAAATCTCTTAATGCTGTCTATGTTTGTTCCTAGATTGGAATGAATGATTTAATACTGGTTAACTTGCATTTAGTGCCATTGCCATCTACTGGGGGAAATTCTGTGAAGAATCAAAATAGTCATAAATTAGCAGTCTTTGCACATATTGTACAGGAAACACTTAAAGGTAAGACCAGGTGATAAAAATGTTAAATAATGCTGAAGAAGAGCCATCACTCCTTTGGTATTCACCAGGCTTTCCTTGCCTGGCATCTTCCAGGTGTGTTGGATTTCAATTTCCTTTTTAAAAGTCAGCTTTTTTTAGCTAATACTAAATAATGTCAAAACATTATTTACTGAGTGGCTTAACTGGCATATTTGATTTGTAATCAAAAATTAATATATGTTGTCAGTCATTGCACTGCTTAGATATTGGAAGAATAAGAGATTAGGTTTATGGAACCCATAGACTTTGGTATGGATTTAATTAAGAAAATAAGAGTTTATATATTCTGAAAAACATACATATTCTGTGTGCCTGTGTCTGTATCTCTCTATGTATTATTATAATAAACTAATTAGAGTCAAGATCAATCTGTAAAAATGTATTGAGGGAGAGGGAAGAAGCCTAGCATCTATGCAGAGCAGGCACCACATCTATCAATTATGAAAGGCACATTCTTCTTAATTTTAGAGCTAATTTCAGGACAAATGTGAAATGTCCATATAACAAATTAGTGATTGTTCTAAAACCAGTATATCAGGTTGTGGCTTTTAGTGGAAATTGCCCTCTACTAAATGTGCTTACCAGAACACATTCTGGTACTGCATGATTACAATCATAATGCAGACAATCATAATGCAAAATAGAGGTTTGTTTTTTGTAAAAAAATATCATCTCTAGTCTGATCTAAGAACCGAGTAAATCTTAGTCATCATTAATTTCCATGGATGTTTTCTTCAGTTATGCATCTTTAGTAACATGAAAGTAAGGGGCTGCTAGTCTCTCTGAAAGGAATGAAATAGGTCAGTTGTTGGGTGGTATGTAAGGGATAAAGACATTCTTCAGTAATTTGGTTGAACCAATCTAGGCTGCAAAATCCCTCAAGATCACATTAATATTCAGTAGGATGTAGAAATGAAAAAAATAGTGAGAAAGCTACCATGCAACCTATTTTGAGAATGAAACCCATTTAGAATGAAGTCAGCATTAGATATATATTAAAGTGTAAATGTTGGGCATCATATGAAAATGTCTCAGGGCCACTGAAATGCCAATAACAATTTGATTTTAGAATCACGTGGCAGAATGCTCCAATTTCATAGGAGGGTGTGTAATATGTAACATTAGGCAACCAACGGTTTAAAAATTACTAACATGAATGTAAAAAATGTTATGCCAGATTATTTGTGCATAAGTGACCAAAAAAAAAGCATGTGTAGATGTTGTTTTCAAAAGTCATCATCAAGGATATTTTCAGGGTTATGTATTACTTTTTAGTAAGCGTTGGTTTGCTTCAGGTGTTGCTGTGCATACTGTGCACAGTTCAGTGATTTGCCACCTTCATTAGATCCATACACACTTACAGTCATTACATTCTGTAATTATCCAAACATTTGCCTGTAATTCATTCAAATTAGTTAAAAATGGTACCACAATGCAAAGCCACTGTGCAGCTGATTTCCCATTGGTTTTGCACCTTATCCTTCATCTATTAAAGTTTACTGCTATAACTATATGTTTTATAACATTCTCCCTTACTGTCATTTTGTTGCATACATTCCTTCCCCAATTTGAGTGCTATGTTTGCATGTGATTATGGGAACTGAAATCCAATAAATTTGGAGGTACTGGGATTGAAGAATATGCCCAGATTGTTTCCCCTTTTTTCCCAGAAAAAAATATATTGAGAGAAACCATGAAACAGAGAGGTACATGTGCATATCTCATGTTTCCCTGAAAACAAGCCCTATCCTGAAAATAAGCCCTAGCCTGATTTTAAGTACACTTAATTCATAAGTCCTAGCCAAAAAATAAGACCTAGTGAAGATTGTTAGCAGCCTGAAGCGAAGGGATCATGGCCAGCACAGAAAATGGCAAATGCACAGGGGCCAATGATATCTGGCAGCAGTCACAGGCAAGCAAAGACACAGTGAAATGGAGTGGGAGAGCACAACATATGTTTAAATCACCCAAACCTAGACCCAAGGGCAGAAAATAAAACACTGTGGGGGAAAAAAGTAACTAAACAGAGGGTGTTCTACTTCGATTCCACCCCGATTCAGAAGCCCACATAAATTGAAGGCCTGAGTCGAAGTTGTAACCCTCCCCCGGCCAAGGAAGGGGTGATGAAACTAGAGGAGAAAACTTATCCCCCCACCCTCCAGGCCAGGAACAGCCCATGAGCACCTGCCCAACCACATATACCCTCACAAACAGGGGCAGTGATCGCTGAGGTGGTGTTAGCATGGTGACTCCTTCCCTCCCCAGTCACCTCATGAAGGCTCTGCCCCTTTCCTCCCTGCCAGCATGACTCCAGTGGTCAGACCTTGGTGCCACCTGTGCATGGAGAGGATGCACGGCAAGACTTGGCATAACAGTGAGATTGGAAATGTAGGTAAAGTGCTACTGCGAGCTTGGCCTGGAGCCAACTCGGCCCCTTAATTGCAGTCCCATGGATCAACTGAGCCTGTGAGGGCTGGAATATGCCTTTTGTTCCATCTTTCCTGGCACCTGGAGGTGTTTCTAGTACACTCTTGCCAGCCCAGCTCTGCCTTGGGTGCAGAGGCAATCTTACCTCCCAGGGGTCCAAGGACCCCCTCACAGATTGCAAAGCACGCGACTGCATTAAAGTTGTGAAGCAGGGATGCCAGCCAGTGGCAAAGTATACAGAAGAATTCCGAGACCTGGCATGTCATGTGAACTGGCCAGACGATATCCTGGTAACCTGGTTCAAGGATGGGCTGAGTGATGAACTCTACAATGCTTGTGTGACCCGAGGTGCCCCAACCCATCTACATGAGTGGTATCTTATTGTTGAAGAGGCAGAGATCAACATGGCCAAAAATCAGTATCGGGCAAGACGAATGTGGAAGAAATCCCCACCCCAATGGAAACAAGAACCTTTTAAACCGCAAACACCTTCTCCGAAATCCTTACTCTGTTTCAAGTCTGGAAAAGCGGGGCACCGAACTGCAGAATGCCATTCTCAGGCACTGGCTAAAAAACCAGATCAGCCATTGGGGGAAAAACCTACAAAACCTGGCCAGCACAGAAAAGAGATGGCCCTGAGGAGCAGGGAGGCCGTAGAACCACTGGTAAGCAAACCAATTAAACCACTTACCTTGCCCCTGAGACTATTTATCCCCAACTGGGAGAGAGGGATGAAAATCTCAGCTTTAGTGGACTCAGGGTGTGCCCGCTGTTTGATCAGCCCAACCCTGGTAAGGAAGTTGAGGATTAATATTAAGGAATCTGAAAAGTCCCATAGCTTTTTGCCAACTAGATGCGTCAATAGCAGGGAGGGAGCCAGCTTCATTTGCCACTGAGCCTCTACAGATAGGCATCAGAAGCCATGAGGAAATGCTTACATTTATAATGGCACCTGGCATGGAATGGCCACTAGTTCTGTGTCTTGCATGGCTGAAAAAATGGAACCCCAAAATTAATTGGAAGCAAGGCACAATAAGAGTGCAGATGCACGTTACTTTTCCTGAGAATCCAGACAAAGAAACTGAGGGGGCATAGCACCTAGAAACAGCAATGACTGCTTACAATATGCCAACCCAGGGCATACCCAAAGAATATAAGGATGTGGCTGAGATTTTTAGCGAAAAAGCATCTGATGAGCTTCCACCCCACCGCTCCACTGACTGTGTGATAGAAATCCTACCTAGAGCCAAACTCCCTAAACCCAAGATGTATAGCATGTCTCTAAGGGAGCTGGAAGAACGGAGGGCATTCATTGAAAGAAATCTAGCAAGGGGTTTCATTGAACCAGCCCAACCAAAAGTTGCAGCCCCAGTGTTGTTTAGAGAGAGAAAAGATTGCTTCAAATGCTTGTGTTGATTTTAGAAATTTAAATTCAATCAGTATGGCAAATGTATATCTCCTCCCACTCATGAAGGATATGCTAGCACACCTAGCCAAAGGGAGATTTTTTTTCAAATCTGGATTTAAGGGAGGCTTACTAACGTATCAGGATTAAAGAGGGAGATGAATGGAAAATGGCATCTAACACCCCTTTTGGATGCTATCAAGTTTCCGAAGAGAAGGCGTGGGAGGAGTAACACATGGTATTAACCAAGCCTTCTTGCTTATTGGAGACTGAGGTATTAATCTTTTGGAGCCACACCTACTGACCTCCTCCCTTCTCTTCGAAGGCTTAGAGTGTTTTTTTCCTCAAATTGGTACCAGCGATCTCTAGCAACAAAGAAATCCGACAGACCTTCGTCTCTTTCTCACTTCTCCTCCACTGTGCTCCGTGCTGCTGGGGAAAAGCCTCGTTGCTAATCAGCGTGAGCGCACATGCCCGTGCGACCTGCCGGTCGTGTGAGAAGGGGAAAAGAAGCCTCTGACTGGCACGAGCGATCCAGGGTGGCTTCGAGGCTCCAGGGAGGCAGAAGAGGTCCTGCGAGGTTCGGGGACTTCCAGAAGCTACCCCTACGATCCCCAGCAGCAGGAGGATCGGTCCGCAGGTCGGCAGTTGCCATCTTGAACCAATCGCCATCTTAGGAGCACGTGGGCGAGCGCGTGATCGGCGCTTCCCTACAGACGCCAAAAGCGCTCAGAAGGCTCCAGCGAAGCCGGAAGAGGCTTCTTCTAGGCTCTACCCCACCGGTGGTCCGGGGGGTATTCCAGTCCTGAGCCTGCCGGCAACAGAGACCGCTGATCAGTGCAGGGATTTAAGGAGCGGATCCAGCCTCAGAGAACAGAATCTGCTCTTGCAGCCGGCTATAGGAGGAGGAGGTGGTGAGCATCTAACCGTGAGTAATGGCGGAGGCGACCAGAAGCAGGGGCACCAGGCCCAAGGCCCCAGGGGGTGCGGATCCGGGTGAGGGAACCTCCAGAGGCGTTTCCCCGGCTCCCAGGGGGAGATCCCCACTGAGGAGAGATAAAACCAGGGCCCCCAAAAAGGCTGCCCCCAGGAAGGAGGCCAGAAACACCAGGGCCTCGGCCAGGGAGTTCAGGGCCACCATCAGCCCTTCCCCCTCCAGGTCTCGCTCCCCCCGCAGACTTCCAGCCCGGGGGGACGCTCGGGCAGCATCTCCAGCATCTCCAAGGGGCTCCCTTAGAGGGCATAGCTCCTTATTGCCTCCCCTTTCGCCAGCTCCCCCAGCAGACTCCAGAGCGGATCCTTTTGGGCACAGGACCACCAGCCCAACCAGGTCTCGCTTGACCCCCCTATCCCCTGATCCCAGGGAATATCCCCAGCCCCCAGAACTACAGCCTGCCCTGCCTGACCTAACCAGCGGTTTCCAGGACATGCTAGCCAGGGCTCTGGCCCAGGTCATGGCTTCTAGCTTAGGTCAGCAACCTCAAAGTTCCAGGAGCAGGGCCCCACAGGATCCTCCTAGGATCCAGCAAGAGCGTCCCAGCACATCAGCTGCCAGGGAAGCCAGGTCTCCCTCCCCTTCCACGGCTAGTGAGGCCTCCAATCTAGAGGAAGGAGAATTGAAAGATGTGGGGTTCTCAGAGGACAAGGATCCCCAGGTAAAGGATGATTCCACCGTAGCAGGGCTTTCCCCCCCATCCTTATTTAGCTCCTTACTTCGCAAGGCAGTGGCCACAGCCGATCTGGATCCCCCTCCAGATCCTAAACCGGCAGCGGAGTCATCTGGCAAGGGTTAAGAGCAAAAAGAAAAAGGGACCCTTCCACAGGCCTCCCGTGGCTAAGGAGGAGATTCCCACGCCTGAGATGTTCATGGAAGTCCTTAAATCGCAGTGGGTAAAACCAGGGTCCTTCCCCAACCCAGGGGGAAATGAGAGAAAGTTTTACAATCTTAATCAAACCTTTGCCCAGGCTCTCCGGGTACCTGAGGTGGACAACCCGGTGGCCACTCTGGCATCATCCTCATCAGTGGTCGCGGGAGACACTGCCAATTGCCTCAAGCCTGAGGACAAGAGGGCAGACATCGTCCTGCGCAAAACGTTCCAGGCCATCACCTGGGCTATCAGGGCGGCCGCCTCCGTTTCTTTCTTTAACAGGTGCACGGTCCTTTGGTTGGAACAACTGCGGGACAGGACCCTGGCCTCGGAGGTCCACCTGCTACAGGACATATCCAAGATGCTGGCGGCAATGCAGTTCTCAGCAGACGCCACGCTGGATGCGGTAAAGTATGCCTCTCGGGCTATGTCTTCCTCAGTTGCTTCTAGGCGCCTGCTCTGGTTATGCCACTGGCAGGCGGAATCCCGGATGAAATGGCACCTAACGGGGGCAGATTACACCGGGGAGAAGCTGTTTGGGACAGCGCTGGATCCTCTCCTCGTGGAGGATAAGAACAAGCGGAAGGTTCTCCCAACAACAACTAAACGCTCGGACTTCGCCACGCGCCATATCCCAGGAGGAGCTCGTACCGACCACCTGACGGGGACAACCAGAATCAGAGATACCAAAACCCCAGATTCCACAGGCAAGGGGATAGACAGTTCCAAAGGGACAGATTCAGGGGCCAGCAGCAGGGCAAGTGGCCCTTTCGAGGGGGAGGCGGTCGCCCCTTCCGCAGATTCAGGTGATCCGGGCCCGGATCCCTCCATCGGCGGTCGCCTCTCCCTGTTTGTGGATGCCTGGGAACGTATCACATCGGATGAGTGGGTACTCCAGACTGTAAGGCTCGGGCTACACCTGGAGTTTCGCTCTCTCCCCCCCAGCAGATTCCGCACCTTCGCCCCCTCCACAGACCCAACCAAGCGGGCCCTTAAGGCCAAGGCCATTAAACATCTACTTGACATCAGGGCCATTGAAAAGGTCCCAGAAGGGGAGGAGGGTGCCGCGTTCTATTCGAACCTCTTCTTGGTTCCTAAAAGCTCAGGGGGATGGAGAGCCATCCTGGACCTTAAGCTCCTAAATTCCAGGGTGGTATACCGCAAATTTAAGATGGCCTCCATAAAATCCATTCTGGAGGGCATCCGGCCGGGCGATTTCCTAGCCTCTATCAACCTCACAGAGGCATACCTTCACATCAGGATTGCCCCAGAGCATCGTAAGTTCCTCAGGTTCTCACATGAAGGGAACCATTTCCAGTACAGGGCCCTTCCCTTTGGTCTGGCATCAGCCCCCAGGACCTTTACCAAGGTCCTAGCAGCAGCAGCCGGTCACCTTCGCTCCCTACCAGTCCTTTTATTCTGTTATCTGGATGACATCCTAGTCTTGGCCAGGTCTCCCGTTTTAGTTGAACGAGACCTGGGAATCACCATTGACACCCTTAGGGCCCTGGGCTTTTCCATCAATCTGGAGAAGAGTCACCTGGCCCCTTCCACCAGGCTCCTTCACTTAGGGTCCATTATCGATTCGGTAGCCGGGGAGGTCTTCCTGTCCCAAGATCGCAAGGACAATATCGTTAAAATGTTTAGTGAGGTTCGCAAGTTACGCTCTGTCCCTGTAGTTCTTCTTTCCAGGCTCCTGGGGAAGTTCATCTTGTGCATAGGAATCGTACCGCTTCCTTGACTACACGCCAGGGAGCTCCACTGGTTCCTACTACCCCACCAGAGAGCCGGGACGAGCGATGCTACCTTCAGAATCAGAGTGACACCCCAGGTACTGCTATCTCTCCGCTGATGGCTTTCCCCAGCCCTGAACAGAGGATGCCTCTTCAGAGAGCCGACGAGGAGGACCCTCACCACAGACGCAAGTCTCTTCGGCTGGGGGGCCCACCTGGAGAATCAGATAGCCCAGGGCCGCTGGACCCCGCGAGATCTACGAAACAACATCAACTGGCTGGAGCTCAGAGCCATCCATCTGGCTCTTCGCCACTTCAAGGACTCGGTAGCTGGTCATCACATCCTAGTCCTGACCGACAACGTAGCGGCCAAGGCTCACGTAAACCGTCAGGGCGGCACTCACTCCAGGGCCTTTCGCGACGAGGCCCTGCGGCTCGGGAACTGGGCAGAGAGGCACCTTCAGTCCATCAAAGCCGAACACATCTCCAGAACGGACAACCATCAGGCAGACTGGCTCAGCAGGAAGACGGTGGACAACGGAGAGTGGCAGCTCCATTCCTCGATCTTCCGTCAGATCTGCGAGAGGTTCGGACAGCCGACGGTGGACCTCTTCGTGACCCTGCAGAACGCCCAGCTGCCAGAGTTTGTTTCGAGGTTCCTGACCAGGGGAGCAATGGACACGGACGCTCTGCATTGCAGATGGCCTCCAGGTCTTCTTTATGCCTTTCCCCCCCTTCCTCTCATCCCCGGGGTCCTGAGGAGGGTGGTGGCGGAGGGAGCAGATATGATAATGGTGGCTCCCTTCTGGCCTCGCCGCCCCTGGCTGGCAGACCTTGTGGATCTGTCCACAGCTCCCCACTGGAGGATTCCAGCGGGGGTTCTGGCCCTGCGCCAAGGGTCTCTGGAGCATCCGAATCCGGAGTGGCTTCATCTGACCGCCTGGCGATTGAGCGGGAACAATTAAGTGAGGCTCATTATTCCAAGAGGGTCATCAGAATAGTGGAGGCATCCAGGAGACAGTCCACCACTCGCATCTACAACGCCTCCTGGGTGGCCTTCGTGGACTGGTGCCGGACTAGGGGCCTCCGCCCAGCCGCAGCCTCGGTTCCACAGGTCCTGGACTTCCTCCAGGAAGGGCACGAGAAAGGTCTAGCCATTAGTACGCTCAGGCGTGAAGTCTCTGCCCTATCCACAGTCCTGGGGGGGGGTGAATGCTCCTCTCTTGTCCCAACATCCGGTCCTAAAGCGTTTCCTCAAGGGGGTGGTGAATCTGAAACCCTCTGTGGTCCATCGATTCCCCACCTGGGACCTCCCCATGGTCCTTCAGGCCCTCACGGAGGCCCCGTTCGAGCCCCTGAGAGAGGTTTCATTTCAACTTCTAACCCTCAAGGTCATCTTTCTGGTCGCCATCACCTCGGCCAGGAGAGTTTCAGAAATCAATGCCCTCTCCAGCAGGGCGGACCTCTGCACTTTCTTAGATAACCGGGTCATCCTCAGACTGGACCCCGCTTTCATGCCCAAGGTTAATTCTCCCTTCCACAGGGCTCTCGAGATTATTCTCCCGGACTTCTGTCCTCACCCTTCAGGTGACAGGGAGAAATCCTGGCACAAGCTGGATGTCAGGAGAGCATTACGCATATACCTGAAGCGCACGGCCCCCTTTAGGCGCTCGGAGGCTCTGTTCGTGTCTTATCAGCCTTCCTCACAGGGAGCCAAGGTCTCTCCGGCCACCATCAGCAGATGGATTAGAGCGGCCATCTCACAGGCCTACAGAGCTCAAGGTCTTCAGGTCCCTGAGGGCATCACGGCTCATTCCACTAGAAGTGCAGCCACCTCTGCAGCCTAGTCAACCCAGGCACCCATAGAAGAGATCTGCCGGGCGGCCGCCTGGGCTTCTCCTCCCTTCATTAAACATTACAGATTGGACGCCTACGCCTCTGTGGAGGCTGCCTTCGGCAGGAGAGTTCTGCAAGGGATTCTGGACTCCCCAGGGGGCTCAGGCCCAACTAATCCCTTCCAGGACACCTAGCTCTGGTATGTCCCATGTGTTACTCCTCCCACGCCTTCTCTTCGGAAACTGGCAGTTGGACTTACCTGAACTGCATGTTTAGAAGAGAAGCGTGGGAGGAGTCACTTCCCTCCCGTTCTGGGCGCCCCGCGCCTAGGGGGTCCTGAGTGAGTCCAGGTTCAGCATTATCAATTAGGAAGGATATGTGTTTGGCGGTTTTTGTTTGTTTGTTTGTCCTTCCTTTCAGAGTCTACTACGATCCATCGGTTAATCTGGGAGAGTCGGAGGAGGTTAGTAGGTGTGGCTCCAAAAGATTAATACCTCAGTCTCCAATAGGCAAGAAGGCTTGGTTAATACCATGTGTTACTCCTCCCACACTTCTCTTCTAAACATGCAGTTCAAAATGCTACCATTTGGGCTACAAGGGGCCCCTGCAGTATTTATGCAATTAATAAACGAAGTGTTGCAGGAGCATTTATATAAGGGCCGCATAGTCTATATTGATAATGTTTTATTATATTCTGAGACCAAGGCAGAACATGTAAAACTAGTCCGGGCGGTTCTGAACAAACTTTGCTCTGTGAAACTTTATGCTAAACTCTCCAAATGCGAATTCCACCAAGAAAAAATTGATTACTTAGGATACCGCATTTTACACCAGGGCATAGAAATAGATCCTTCGAAAGTGCAATCAGTACTTGACTGGGAACCACCCAGAACATGCAAACAGTTGCAAAGCTTCCTGGGATTTGCAAACTTTTACCAGCAGTTTATCCCCTCTTTCACCCAAATTGCTCTCCCCATCACCAAGCTCTTAAAAATGAAGGGGGAGGAAAACCCGAAACCGAAGCAGCCTTTGAACTGGACAATGGAATGCCAAACGGCATCTGAAAAACTCAAAAGGCTACTTTCGACAGAACCGATCCTAAAGCACCTGGACACAGAGAAACCATTTGTCATACAAGCAGATGTTAGCGATGTGGCGATAGGAGCCATCTTACTTCAGAGAAATGAGGAAAATCAATTACAACCATGTGCTTACACATCCAAAAAATTGAATGAATTTGAGCAAAGGTGACCCATTTAGGAGAAAGAGGCTTAGGAAGTTGATGGGCTCTTTTAACCTGGAGACATTTCTTAGAGGGGAGTAAGATCCCTTTTGAAGTCTGGACGGATCATAAAGATTTAGAAGCCCTAAAGACCCCAAGGAAACTCTCTCCAAAACAAGTACGATGGGCTCAGTACTTTAAAAGGTTTGAATTTACGGTCAGATAACTCCCAGGGGGAGAAAAATTTCCTGGCAGATGCACTATCCAGGAAACTGCAATACAATAGTATGAAGCCAAATGTAATCAAACCCATAATACAAGACCAACTAGCCACTAGAGTAACCACCAGATCCCAGGGAAAACGAGACACTCTGGAGGACAATGACACCACCCAAACTTTTAAACAAGTTTTACCACCGACGAATGGTTTTTGAGCCACAAAGACAGCTGTCTGGTGAAAGATAACCTAGCTTGGGTGGGAGGGACGTTGTATGTTCCAGCCAGCCAAAGACTGTACTTAATGGAAAGGTGCCACGACTCCAAACTAGCAGGACACTTTGGTTTTGTAAAAACTTTACATCTAATTAAAAGGCAATTTTGGTGGCCATCATTAAAAAGGACATAGAGAGCTATGTAGCCAGCCTGTCCAATTTGTGCAACAGTCAAAAGATGCCAAGGCAAAATGCCAGGACTATTACATAAGGTAGCCGAGCCCTCAGTACCCTGAAAGGAGATAGCTATGGATTTTATTGTCAAACTACCAGAAAGCGCAGGGAATACCGTCATTTGCATCGTAACAGACTTGTTTTCAATACAGACACATTTTATACTGTGCCAAAAGATCCTAACTGCCAAAAGTCCAGCCAAGTTATTCTGATACACATTTATCGCCTTCATGAAGCCCCGCAGAGAATCATCTCTGACAGAGGGGTCCAATTGACCTCAAAATTTTGGGGGGCATTCTTAAACTTACTGGGCACCACCCAAGGACTGAGCTCCAGTCAAATCCGTGCACCAATGGTCAAACTGAAAATTGAAACATGGTTCTAGAACAATACCTAAAATGTTTTATTAATTTTCAACAGGACAACTGGGTTGATCTTTTTCTTTTTGCAGAAGTGGCCTTCAATAACGCTGTGCACTCAAGCATTGGGTTCACCCCTTTTAGAGTAGCAACAGGCCTCATGCCTGAACTACCCACAGAGGAACCCACCATCCCCTCACTAAAAGAATGGATAGACAACCTACAAAACACATGTCCAGTGGTTAGATTAGCGTTACAGGAAGCTAGAGAGGATTTCAAAACTCAAGCTGACAAAAAAAGAGTAGATCCCAAACCCTTCCATGTTGGAGATAGAGTATACCTATTGACAAAATTCCTGAAGTCGTTGCAACCATCAAAGAAATTAGGGCCACATTTCATTGAACCTTTCCCGATCACCAAAGTTATCAACCCAGTAACAGTAGAATTACTCCTGCCAAAGACACTCAGGAAAGTCCATCCAGTGTTTCACGTTAGTTTACTCAAACGAGAAGTAATCTCACAACTCAGACCACATGCACTTACACCTCCTGTTCCTATCATGATAGAAGGCGAACAACATTTTGAAATTAAGGAAATCCTGGACTCTAGGACCCACAGGGGGAAAACCCAATACTTAGTTGCTTGGAAGCATTTACCTTCAGCCTAAAATGAATGGGTAGAGAAACACGTTAGGACCCCTGCCCTTTTGAAAAAAATTCACAACTTTACAACTGGTTTCCTGTCACCAGGAGAGTGAAGGTCCCAATATCTCAGGAGGGATGTTTATGATAGCCATGTGGGATACATAACTTTGATGTCTAACTAGAGATAGCCATGGGAACATGTGCTTTATTGACTCCCAGGGCAGAAGAGTTAAGGACGCATCTTCACACTTGTGTATTGGTCAGAATCTGCATTCGGACAAAGGGGAGGGGTCATTATCAGCTTAATCCCATTTACACGGCCTAAAGGTTTTCAGATGCTGCTTTGGTTCTAATAGTTTCCATCCTGACTGATTAAAGGTTCCTTTTGAAACAATCCGTTTCAAGAGTCTTTACTTTCTCAAGTTAGGAGAGGACCCATTACAGCTGGATTCTGACAAGCAGAGTCAATGTAGAAGCTAGCAGAAAAATTGGAAATTGCAGTTGTGTGAGGTCTTCCTTAAAGATTTTTCATGGTTTGATTGACAACTATAGCAGAAGTTAGGTGATCCATTCATTATAATCAAGCTGGATGTCTCACTGAATACTATATCAAACCCTGCAGATATAATATTACCTTTCTATATATTATATAGTGTTGTGTAATATTGTGGTATGCAGTATTCATCCTATAACAGAACTCAAAGCCTAGGTAAATTGATATTTCGCTAAGTTCCTATTCTCCCAGAAGTAGGAAGCTAGAACAGCAAATGCTACAAGTCTTAATTTTAAATTATGGATACAGTTGTATGAAAAGTAGGACAAAGCATGACCTTGAAAAAGGTTTTATTCTGTTTGCTTGAATGTGCACGCATCTGTTTTAGCTGTAGCTTTTGCAAGGAACAGCTACAGCTACCCCCAAATAATAATAAATGCATCTGGTTTGTAGAGGTAGAGTATGCTTTAATGTTTTTCTATTACTTCTTTAAACCTCTGTGTGACTCCATATTTGTGTTCTCATCAATATGGTGTTTCTAGGTTTTAAAACAGTTTGGCTTTCTGAGCTATTATTAATTTTTCCTTGTCTCATTCTAGATGGCCATGCACAGAACAGCTATCGGATCAGTTTTAAAACTGGAAAATAGATAGACTTAAACACTTTTTGTTCTTTACAATCAAATTATTTCATGATTTCCCCCCCCAGAATCCAAATGATAACAAAACAAATAATTAGATAGATAATATTAAATTAAGAATAATGGAAATATTAAACCTATTCATTTGGGTAAGAGAGTTATTCCCAATAATTTCATTTTAGGTGTACAAGAGACGTGTATGGATGTATTGTCAGTCACATCACTATGTTTGCCTAATTATTTATTTAGCACTATTGTATAGTAGTATCATATTCCGTTTTATAAAATAAATAAAATGGGGGAATAGGTTGTAGTATTAAATGACAAAGGGTTTTGGATAGGGTTAGAACTGAGATTTGAGAATAGACTTGATAGAAGAGACAGTGGTATTATGATATATCACAGACATTCTCACAGAAGCAATCTCCGTAGTGGACAGCAGTTTTTAAAAGCTGGGACATTCAGACTGAGCTGGAGGAAGATATAGCATCTGGATATCAGTTCTGACATTCCACTAACCTTTTAACTGTTTCCAAACTTAGGGGAAAAAGATGTGGCAATTTTGGGTGATTTTAGCCAGCCCCCCGATAGTAGTGACCATGACATGTTACGAAAGGAAAAGTTCCACCATCTGGTTCCTGCAAGTACATTCACAAACATCAGCACAAAGAATCCTCAAGGTTCCAAATCTCTGGACAATATCTGGATCAGTCGTGGTTTGAAAAAGATTTTCACTGGTAAGATTCCATTTTGCAAATGGAATTTCAATTATTGTATATCATTGTTAGTTCAGTGACTGCTTCAAATGTAGCAAATATTATTTTGTAATGTGCCTGTTCCTTGCAGTATCATGTCAGTTTTATGTAGGCTCTATCTTAGCATTCTCTATTCATCTTCCACAATATAGTCAAATATTTTGCTGCCTGGGGTGATTGGGAGTTGCTTCTAACATATTTAAAACTTTCTAATTGGTTAAAGATTGCTATATGGGGATGTTTTACATTAGAATAGCCAATGTTTTGTTGATCAAGGCCTGTATCTAACTTTTTTGGGAAAATCAAGGGCTGCAGTAGGTGAGACAATGCTACAAGTGGGTAGATCGTCTATTCCCTTGGTTTAGAGGCTGAATATATTTGCTTTATATTATTTACAAACGTTTCTTCAAACGTTTACACAACAGTTTGGTATACATCATACTTAGAATAGCAGGAAATATATAAAAATACATGCTCTACTCCTTCAATTGTATTTTGGGTATACAGCATACTATAAGGCATGATAACCTTGGATATTCAGGTTTCCCTTACTATATTACATATATAGTTTCTTTAATATTTTTCTCTGTAAATTAAATGTTAATTTTAATAATTTAGAAATATAATTATTCAGAATAATTATTATTTTTTTAGATAATAACTTTCCACGTTTGTTTAATTTCATTTTCTGTATTTTGTGCTGTAATTTTCTTTCAAAAAGAAATTTTAAATTAAGTACCAGCCATCCCTGGTGTTTCTGAGCACTAAGTAGGTTTGTACTCACTAAATTCCTTGATGCTATAATATTTGATGCACTATCTCTAATAAAATCCTCATACTAACATTTAAAAGTAATAAGCTTTGTCAGGATTTTTTTTTTGTCTTCCCAAATACTGACACTCTTCTTTTTCTCCACAGGTCATTGGGCAGTTGTAAGAGAAGGTCTTACAAACCCCTGGATCCCTGATAACTGGTCATGGGGTGGAGTAGCATCAAGTCATTGTCCAGTTTTAGCTGAATTTTACATTGAGAGGGACTGGAATAGAAAGGATGTAAATCAAAATGGAGGTGGAGTGCTAGTGGAATGCAGTGATGTGAATTCTAAACATGAACGGTGATGAAAAAGGAGGAAAGCTACATTTTTCTTTCCTCAAAAGATGGTTAGAAGATAGCTTCACTCAAGGTCTGACACTGAATAAGTGTCAAGTGTCAAAATACAAGTGTCAAAATACAAGTGTATTTTGTTTTCATTTAAAATTGAATATGCTTCTGCTTTTAACATCTCCCTTCCCTATTCCCACTTCTTTTAGGACACTTGCCATTCTGTGGATTGTGACTTATGGAGACATGGGGGTTTCTGAGGATGGATGTACCTGGATAATTGCAAATAAAATTCACTTATTGTGTTTGTTCACAATTTCCTTTCTTCTGCTTCTAATAAAATACTATCATTGAACCTAATAGCTCATGGAAGAACAGACTTGAGCATTCTGCTATCTGCTAAAGATAGTTCAGCAATAGAAAAAAATCCTTAGTGCTATTGCATATAATACCTACTCTTTAACTAGAGACGAGTTTTGAGTCATGCATCATTTGAAATAAAAACTCCTCCTCCAAAATTCATTAAAAAGCTGATCACTTTACAATTCAGATTATGTTAGCCTTATCTGGTGCCTTCTAGATCACTTAATTTTAAAAAATAATAATTTAATTAATAATTAAAACTCCATAAGTCCCAACTAGCATGGCTATTAGGACTTATTCCTAATTCAACTGTTGCCTTTTTAAAAAAACATATATCCAGGTTCTATACAAGTAAAACATTATTCTGAATCTTTTTTTTAAATCTGGAGTTTGTACAACTTTACATGAGTATATGTATGTTGTGAAGTAACATAGGAAAACAGTTTGGGAAATGTTGTTTTGTATTGAAGCCAAATGGGTTGGTTGACTTGGTATAACTTCTTAAAGCATGCTTACAGTCAAGCATACAGATATATGTTTCATAATCCCATATCTGATAATATAAGCATACTTTTTAAATTGTGATAAATTGATAAAAGAATTGTACTTGTTGGTTCAAATACATTTATTTAGCAATAACTTCATTTGGGTTATATATAACCATAATGAGACAGTCTGGGAGAAATATACTTTATTTTACTACTTCATTAAAACTGCTTAAGAACAGGTTCGTCACAAAAAAAATCCAGAAAAACTTTACAAAACCACAATTACAAATCCAAAATATTTTATAAAAAGAGAAAAAAAAACCACATTATTAAAATGAATTGATAGGGAGGTCCTTCTGATGGAGAAATCAGCTGACTGTCAAATTATTGATGTATTCTAAGGTAGAATAACAGATAAATTCCACCAGATTTCTAAAGCATTCTTTGTGAACGGAAGGTGACTTTGCTTGTACAAATATTATCCATATATCACATTTTTTTCATATTGGTGTAAAAATTACATTTCGCAGGGCAGAATGACATACATTGCTAATAATTTGAACATGGTAACATTGCATGTAAAATTAGAACATTCAGTATGTGAAGTCTATAATCTGTATGTTTGAATTCACTCTTCAATATAAGAAAATACTGCTTTCAGTATGTAAAATCTAGATAGAGGACAAGGGAATGATCAGACTGCCCAATAAAAATACTATTGCTGCTAAATACTTTTGCTTGAGAAAAATGAGTATAGATAAAAGAAAGTTATTTTTGTTAATGCACCAAATTCTATGAAAGTTATTGTGAAATTCATTATTTTCAACACTTACATTCTAAGATTGGATTTATGTTTTACCTAAGAGATAAATAAAACATCATGCCAAGACTTGTTGGTCAGTTCAACCAAGAATGATTCCTCTCATTCATGGACTCCAGTCATCATTTTTTTGGTAAAGATTTGTTACTTTATTCTCCCTAAAACCCTGAATTATGTTTTTCTCTAGACTATATTTATTCACTACAATTGCAATGGATTTAATGGGATAGGTTTAGAACAGATAAGAAATAAATGCAGAAACATACTGACCCTTAGCTATATTAACATGCTGTATTAGGACCATTTAAATGATAGCATACAGTTATAACAGCTCTGCTCTGAAATAATATAAGGTTCAGTCACAGTGCATTGCCTATGCTATCAAAACAATATTAAACAATACATACAATGAACATTTAGACTTTATTTGGAGATAAGCTGTTGTTTAACTGGGTTAAAAAAGTATTATGATGGATCATTAATTTAATTGAATTTTGGTATAAATAGTAACACCGGAGATCTCTAAAATCAACAGGTGTCTCTATGAAATTCACACAGTTCAGAAATAATGTTTATGGATCCATTTTATGAATCCAACATAAACAAGACTAATAACAAGACATATTGATTTGCATAAATTCAATGCATATTTTTGATCTTTGTACCATCTGTCTTTGTCTATCATTGTACTGAAGAATATTTTCACAATTCTAGTATGATGAATTATTAATTTTTCCAGTCTTCTTGTTATATAAGGTTTTTGCATCAATAGGTTGTCATTTAATTAAATAATGTTAAGATGTGTGGAAGAATTTGGAAAACCTACTCTAAAATGGGTGTACAGTTCTACATCCCATCACTGTAATAAATATATATGTGCCAAAAACAAAAACATCAATGTCTTAAAAAAGAAAAAAAGAAAAACATGGTAGGCTAGCCTAAACTTTTCTAATAGGCTTCAGTACTTTTGCAGTCATGCATAAGCACTCTATATTAATAAAACAAAATATCTCACAAGCATTACACTATAGAGCCTTTTTATAACTATATCAGTAACAAACAGAGAAAGAATTATTTATATATCAATATATTTCAGTGCGAGTCGGAAATAGAGGATTTAAAAAAAGAATTCCAAGTTTTATTTCTTTCCAATTTCCTTTTGTAAATTTATTTATACATGATCAAAAATAAAATAAAGAACAAAATGTCATCTCCTTAAATTTTCTGAAATATGAAAATATAAAGACAAGTCAGTGGAATGCGCTTAGGAAACTAATAAACATGACAGGAGATCATTTTCCTTCTCTGCTCTTTCACATAATTCCCATTACTGAATTTCAATGAGACAAACCGACATCAAATGGATTATACACTGTAAATGCAAAATCCACAAAACTACAGCATACAACCATAGTCATGAAACATAGCCATGCTTCCAGTACCTTTCAAGCATTTAGTAGTATCCTTGCAATTCTAATGGTTAAAGCACAGATTGTGAGTATGGTGATAGCAAACCCCACAGTAGGGCATTGACCCTATTGATATAGCAAAAGACAATTGGCTAACAAATCAAAAAAAGTTAACCCCCCCAAATATTAAATAGTGTACTCTAGAGAGACAATACAAAAGCCAGTAGAATCTGAAAATGTGCTATTGATAAATCTACACAATAATTTCTTAAAAGATATGTCTGTGTTACAGCTACAATTTAATCTGCTTGGTTTACATATAGCTTCATACTTAAAACTGCCATTTTAAAATGGGAATTTTCTTTCTATGAAAACAATGTTTCAAATTTGTAGCTAGAGTTTTTCAGTCTTAAAAAACAAGCCAGGTCCAAAAAATATGGGTTTTGCCAGGGATCAAAAATAAGGGTTTTGCCAGGGATCAAAAATAAGTTCAATTAATATATGAGTTATATCAGCACTAAAACATAAGAGTGACTCATGTGAAACAGAGATATAGGTTGGTTTAGGATACAAGAGCTTGGAGTTCAGTGTCAGATATCTCATTGACTTCCATGATCTTTTCTAAATGTTCCATGTACCGAGAATAGTCTTGCAAAAAATGTGGCACTCTCATGTTTTCAGTCATTCCTAAATCCTTCAGACGATCCACATCTTCATATGAAACCTAGATATGGGGGCAGGGGGGGAAATAATGTCAGGGTTATTTTATTTCAAAGCACCAAATTTCTCTAAACATGCTTTCATCTTTAGAGGTAGCTCCACCTGGTACTTTAGAATGAAACCAACAGTGGAAGCAAACACCTTTAACAAAAATAAAGTGTAATGCAGGAAAAAACAGTAGATGGCAGCACTTATTTGAACTGATCTGGTCTTTTTAAAGCTAAGTGGTATTGAATCTTTTCATTTCATTTCATTTCATTTCATTTGTCTTGTATGCTGCCCACTCCCGGAGGACTCCGGGCGGCTCACAATAAACGAGGGAAAGGGGATAAATAGACAAAGACAACACTTTAAAAAAGACGGACATTCACAATTTCCGTGGGGCTGGATGTTTCACAGGCCCCCCGGCCTGCTGGAGCAGCCAGGACTTGGTGGCTTTGCGGAAGGCCAGGAGGGTAGTAAGGGTCCGGATCTCCACGGGGAGGTCATTCTAGACGGCTGGAGCTGCAACAGAGAAGGCTCTCCCCCGGGGAGTTGCCAGCCGACATTGGCTGGCAGATGGAATCCGGAGGAGACCTGGCCTGTGAGATCTTATCGGTCTGGGGGAGGTAATCGGCAGGAGGCGGTCTCTCAGGTACCCAGGTCCGATGCCATGTAGGGCTTTATAGGTAGCGACCAGCACCTTGAAGCGGATTCGGAGACTAATGGGTAGCCAGTGCAGCTCACGGAGGATAGGTGTGACGTGGGTGTACCTAGGTGCACCCACAATCGCTCCCGCGGCTGCATTCTGGACTAACTGAAGTCTTCGAACACTCTTCAAGGGCAGCCCCATGTAGAGTGCGTTACAGTAGTCCAGTCTTGAGGTCACAAGGGTGTGAGTGACTGTCTGAAGGGCCTCCCGATCCAGGTAGGGTCGCAATTGGTGCACCAGGCGAACCTGGGCAAAGGTCCCCCTGGTCACAGCCGACAAATGGTGTTCTAAAGTCAGCTGGGGATCCAGGAGGACTCCCAAATTGCGGACCCTCTCTGAGGGGCGTATAATTTCACCCCCCAGCCTGAGAGATGGAATAGTTGGCCAATCTTTGGGAGGGAACATCAGAAGCCACTCGGTCTTGTCTGCATTGAGTGCCAACTTGTTTGCTCCCATCCAGACCCTAACAGCCTCCAGGCACTGGCACATCACTTCTACTGCTTCGGTGAGTTGGCATGGGGTGGACAGATACAGCTGCGTATCGTCCGCGTATTGGTGGTACTTAATCCCGTGCCGGCGTATGATCTCACCCAGTGGCTTCATGTAGATGTTAAATAGGAGGGGGGACAGGACCGAACCCTGCGGCACCCCATAGTTGAGGGGCCTTGGGGTCTACCTCTGCCCTCCGACCAACACCGACTGCGACCTGCCCGAGAGGTAGGAGGAGAACCACCGGAGAACGGTGCCTCCCACTCCCACCTCTCGCAACCGTCGCAGAAGGATACCATGGTCGATGGTATCGAAGGCCGCTGAGAGGTCAAGGAGCATAAGGATAGAGGGGTGACCCCTATCCCTGGCTC
Organism: Thamnophis elegans; assembly: GCF_009769535.1. Taxonomy (NCBI): domain Eukaryota; kingdom Metazoa; phylum Chordata; class Lepidosauria; order Squamata; family Natricidae; genus Thamnophis; species Thamnophis elegans. The sequence goes on from NC_045558.1 coordinate 69,012,233, forward strand.
GCCAGAGATCATCGATCAGCGCGACCAAAGCAGTTTCCGTGCTGTAACCAGGCCTGAAACCCGATTGATAGGAATCTAGATAATCGGTTTCATCCAAGGACCGTCGGAGTTGAGAGGCCACCACTTTCTCAACAATCTTCCCAACGAAGGGAAGGTTGGAGACTGGACGATAGTTGCTCAAAATGGCTGGGTCCAGAGATGGTTTCTTCAGGAGGGGTCTCACCACCGCATCCTTTAGGAGGGGCGGGAAGATTCCCTCCCGGAGAGAGGTGTTAACTATCGTCCGGATCCAGCCGCGTGTCACCTCTCTGCTGGTCGAGACCAGCCAGGAGGGGCATGGGCCCAGTATACAAGTGGAGGCATTCACCACTCCCATGGCCTTGTCCACTTCCTCAGGAGAAGCAAGTTGAAACTGAATCCATAAAGTATGCTCAAGACCTTCCCCCGGTACCTCAGCTGGTACCGTGCAATTGGAGTCCAGCTCTGTCCGAATCCGAGCGACTTTATCCGTTAAATACTGAACAAATTCCTCAGCTCTACCTTGTAAAGGGTCATCCGCATCCCTCCCTTTCAAGAGGGAGCAGGTTATTCTAAACAGGGCAGCTGGGCACGATTCAGCGGATGCAATAAGGGCGGCGAAATGCGAGCATTTCGCCGCCCGTATTGCCATGAGATAGGCTCTGATAAAGGCTCTCATCAGTGCTCGGTCTGACTCAGATTTACTGGCCCTCCAGCGGCGCTCTAGGCGTCTCTTTTGGCACTTCATCTCCCGGAGTTCCTCGGTGAACCAAGGGGCCCTCCTGGATCCGCTGCCTCGGAGAGGTCGCAAAGGCGCAATCCGGTTTAGAGCCCCCGCCGCCGCTGTATTCCAGGCAGCGACTAAGGACTCCACCGGATTGTGGACGATAGCAGTTAGATTTAGATTTAGATTTATATACCGCTTCATAGGGCTTTCAGCCCTCTCTAAGCGGTTTACAGAGTCAGCATATTGCCCCCAACAACAATCTGGGTCCTCATTTTACCCACCTCGGAAGGATGGAAGGCTGAGTCAACCCTGAGCCGGTGAGATTTGAACCGCCGAACTGCAGATAGCAGTCAGCTGAAGTGGCCTGCAGTACTGCACTCTACCCACTGCGCCACCTAGGCTGTAATAGTGTCAGGTATTTCTCCAAGTGCCATCTCAAATCCCATAGGGTCCATCAGACGCCTGGGGCGGAACCACCTAATCGGTTCCCCCTCCCTACAGTGGGGGATTGGTTTCTGAAAGTCGAGCCTCAGTAGGAAGTGATCAGACCATGACAAGGGCAAGGTTTTAATGCCCTTCAACTCTAGATCACATCTCCACTGCTCCGAAAGGAATACGAGGTCAAGCGTGTGACCCGCTGAATGAGTTGAACCCTGAATTACTTGGGTCAAGTCCATGGCTGTCATGGAAGCCATGAACTCCTGCGCCGCTTCAGAGCGTTCGCCAAGTGTAGGCAGGTTGAAATCCCCCAGAACCATAAGCCTGGGGAACTCTACCGCCAACTCGGCTATTGACTCGAGGAGCGAGGGGAGGGCTGTTGCAACGCTGTTGGGAGGTAGGTACGTTAGCAACAAACCCACTTGACCACCAAGGTCCAACTTCATCAACTGGGACTCACACCCGACAAGCTCCGGAGCAGGGATCCTATGAGGAACTAAAGACCTTTGGACGATGACAGCCACTCCCCCACCCCTTCCCTGGGGTCGCGGCTGATAAAGCACCTGAAATCCTTCTGGGCACATTTCAGTGAGGGGGACTCCTCCCTCCGGGCCCAGCCAGGTTTCAGTAATACATGCCAGGTCTGCCCCCTCGTCTAAAATTAGGTCCCGGACAAGGGGAGCTTTGTGAACCACAGACCTGGCATTTAGCAACAACAGCCTGAGACCAGGGCCCTGACAGTTCTCGCCATCTGGCCCTGGAGTGGAACTAGCAGGGCCGGAAGGAGGGATCCCTGTGACGTAGCGAACCCTCCATCCCCGGTAATGGCTAGCCCTGAAGTTCCCATCGTACCTGCCTCTCCCCATAGTGACCGTAATGCTCCGGCCCACCCCCGCACCCGTAGACCCCATATCCCCTCCCACAGCCTCCGCACCATCCAGCAGGCGATTTTTGTCACTCATTTCGGGACGGGAGGTAGGCCTGGGCCCCCTACCACTTCTGCAATAGCACTCAGTGGTGGAGGCACCCGGCTATACTCTCAGTACTAATCTTATTAGTACTTAAAACTGAGACTATTTGTATCATTCTGTCAAAAATGTGCATATGTAAGAAGTCAATGAGAAAGAAGCTCAACTCAAGGAGAATGTATTTTATCCCAATTTAAGATGATCACAATAGGGGAAAAACCATCATCATTTTTTTCAATAGACATAAACCCATTTCAGGAGCTTAAACAGTGCTATACCAGTATTTTGAAAACAAATTTATCTACATCACAGCTATTTCTGGAGCAAGTAAAACTGGAACTCCAGAATTGGGCATTTATAAAGACAACTTCCTCTTCTTCCAACAATCAAAGTCCTTGGATCAGACATCTTGGATCAGACATATTCTGGACTTAAACATTGGAGGAAGAGGATATTTCTCTCCATTCTTCTGTTTTAGTAGCTTTTACAAGTTGTCCATTCAAGCTCCTCAAACAGTTCTAAACCTGAGGAAGGAGAAATAGAAGGTAACCCATTCTGTATTCATCTGAAATAAACTGAGATGGTTTCATGTAAAGTAATTTTATCTTTTCAATGATTTTAAGCACTACAAGCATACATTAATTCAGGTATATCACAAACAGCTGGAAAAGGTTCAGGTCAACTCTCATAAACATCATTAAAAGTAACTTTTCAGTAGAAAAGGAAAAATAAAGATGATCTTTAATTTATGACCACAACTGAGCCTAAAATTTCCATTGCTAAGCCAGACAATTGTTAATTGAGCTTTGCCCCATTCTTTCTTGGCACAATTTTTTGGTGAATCACTGCAGTTGTTAAGTTAGTAACAGGCATAGGTGTGCTTCAGCCAGTTTGGGCCACTTCAGGTGAACTGGTTGTTAAAATTCTATGCAATTCGATGAACCGGCAAATCCCACCATTGGCGGGCTCCGCCCATCCCACCCACCCTATTTCACCTCGTCCACCTTAGCCGGTGGCTAGAGTCACGTCTCTGCCCAGCTACTCCCTGGCCAGAGTTATGCTCACTCACCCAGACCATGTGGCTCAGCTGATCTCTGCGCCTCGTCAGCTCTGCTCACCATAGCTGCCCATGAAGGTAAGGCGCTAGGCCGAAGGGCTGCCTCTGGATGGACACGGCAAAGCTTGGCTGCCTTTTAGGCCTGGCTCTCACCATCCTTTCTACCTGCATGCCACCCACTCACCCTTCGCCTCGGGTGAGGGGACGCACCAGTCCCTGGCTCTGGCCTTTCCTGGGGCCTCCGGGGGCATGCTGGGCCACCGCCGTAAGAATGGTGTGTTCCATGGGCTAGAAGGTAAGGCTGATGGTGGGGAAGGAAGATCTGTTCCAGGCTTGCAATTTTCAGCTGAAGGATTGCCTCAGGGGCGGGGGAAACATGGCGAGGCAAGGCTGCTTTTCAGGTGCAGTTTTGGCTTCTGTAGGGCCTTCTGGATGGGAGGCCTGAGAGAAAATGCCTCCCCCGAGGGCTGGCCATCCGCCCATCCGCCCGCTGGGCTGGGCTGGCCTGGAAGCGGCATATCTCCTTGTCATGGGCTGGATGAGGGACCCGAGGCAGAGTGGAGGACGACACTGTAATTATCACAAATATATGCCAATTGCTAAGTAACTGAATTTGATCACGTGACCCCAGGGGATGCCACAATGGTTGTAAATGTGAAAAATGGTTATAAATCATTTTTTAAAGTGCCATTGTAACTTTGAAAGATCACTAAATGAATCCTTGTAAGTTGAGAATTAGTTTTAAGTATTATCTGTAAAAGCTTTACTAAAAAGCCAGTGAGTTGTGTAAAAGAGCCTTGCTACTTTAGTCTCTGGCTGTGAGGCCATTTTTCTGAGATTGGACTCATGGAGTCAGCTGGGATTGTTGCTATCCTACTGAGCTCACTGCTGCATAGCAACGTACTTGTCTGAACTGCCAGAAACTGTCTCAAGATTGTCAATGGAGTTACACAAACTTATAGTTCTGGGTGATCTCAATCTGCCTTCCCTGGTGTTTAGGTTGAGAAGTGACTCAGGATTTCTTGATCTCCATGATTTCCATGTGCGCCTATCCCAGATTGTCACAGGTCACACACCAGATCTAATATTCTTATTGCAGCAATGTCAGTGTGTGAGGTAACACTGTTCCACCATCATAGTCTGATCATGCCCTGATATCCCTGACACTCTGGTATACCACTTCCCTCTGCATGTAGACTGGGCCCATTAAAGTGGTTCTCCTGGAGAACAAATGTGTTCTAGAAGGAACTAACCCTTAAGGATTTGCTGCATGGTCCTGCCATATCCTTAGCAAAGACTGGAACCAAAACTGATAGCTTGAAGAGGATTGTGCCAATGTCACCTCTCACAACCCTTTGTACCTGTCACACTCCATGGTTCATAGAGGAACTGATGGTTCTGAAATTAGTTAAGAGACGTCTAGAGTGCCACTGGAGGAAAAGAGGATAACTCTGACTGGACATGTCTTAGAGTTGCTATTATAAGGCCTATTTGGGGCAATAAAAGATTGAAACAAAATTATTTCTCCATTCTTATTGAATCTGCAGTGTATCACCCATCAATATTGTTTCAGATTACTTAATTCCTCCTAGGCTAGGGGTGCTCAGGCAATCATCTTCAGGGCCGTGCAGAACAATTTGTTGAACACCTATTGGATAAAAGTGCTTGAATACATTCCCAGTTAGAGGTAAAATCCCTTGCATAGTGCTATTCCTTATGAGAAGCCTATAGAGTAATCTTGCCCAGTAATTTGGGAACAGTTTGATCCTGTTGGACCTAAGAAAGTGGACAGGACCTTCTATATTGTTAATGTAACAATCTGTCAATTAGACTCTTGCCCCTCCTGGAGGTTGAAAGCCTCCAGAACGGTGGCCATCAGGTAGGTTCTTGCAGTGATAAATTCTTGAGAGCACGAGAGGACATTCCCAAGACTTTTAAGGAGGCCCTGGTTTGTCCACTCCTTAAAAATCATCACTTCACCCCACCTGCCTGAACAACTTTTGTGCTGTTTCCCATTTTCCCTTTTTACAAAAGGTGGTGGAAAAGGTAGTTCCTTGGCAGCTCTAGGGGTCAGGATGAAACAAATTTCCTGGACCCTTTTCAGGATTCAGATCCAACAGAGATAGCCTTGGCCGCACTCATGGACAATCTTGGGCCGGAGCGAGATAAGGATAGTGCTACCTGTCAGCCTCTGCTTTGCTGCTGCTTCGGCTGCCATTGAAACGGGGAGGGGGGCATGGTATTTGGGAGGGGAATACTAATTGTGCTGGAGGAAGATCCTGGAGTTTGCTGCTTCTCTTGCTGCACATGCGGAGGAGGTTTCCCGCCAAGGCCAACGGCACCGACATTCCATCTGGGTGATGCCTTTCGAAGTTATCCCACACCTGACACTTGGGAGAATTATGATTGGACTGTAACTGGGATGCCAAGGGGAGGGGAATGGGTTATTCTATATATCATTTGCTTTTGCGCCTAAATAATCAGTCTTTCGCTTTGCTACGCTTCTAACCATTTATAATTAGTAAAAGTACACTTGATTTCTATCAATGGAGTCTCGTGGTTTTCTTTCCTAATTATTCAATGGAGGAGTGCTGACAGCTACCATTCTTGCTCTCTTTAATTTCTCAATGACCTTCAATACTATTGATCTTGTTATCCTTTGGGCTGGTTATGCAAGTTGGGGCTCGGCAGCACAGTTTTGCCCTTCAAGACAGGTCCCAATCGATGTTAACTGAGTGAGAGATCCAGCTCCCAACCTCTCACTGGTAATGTCCTTTAGAACTCAGTACTCTTCTCTTTATTTTATTTTCATGAAGGCATTGGATAAGATCATCCATCATCATAGGTTGAGATATATCAATATGCTGATGATACTCAGCTCTATATCTCTACACATGAAGGCCCAAGTGATACTATCTCTGTCCTCTCATGATTCATGGAGGTTGTAGGGATCTGGATTGGTAACCAACAGTCTTTGACTGAACCCTTGCAAGATTGAGTGGATGCATGGAGCCTCAGGATCCAAATTTTTGTCATTCTTAGTTCTGGACAAACCAAGGAGAGCATTTGCATAACTCCCACTTGTACAACCAGCTGTGATCTTTCCAGGATCATGACTCCTTGCTCTCAGTTATTCAAGTCACAGTCATCTATCATCTGGACTACTGCAATGCGCTCTACATGGGGCTACCATTCAAATCAATTTAGAAGCGTCAAATGGTGCAAAGTCTAGCAACAAAAGTAGTCTTTGGTATCCCTAGGGTGGCCCCAAATACCTTCGCTATGGAAGTTCACTGACTACCAGTCTCTTTCGAGTGCAGTTTAGGGTATTGGTTATGACTTTCAAAGCTCTCCATGGTATAGATCCAGGCTACCTGATGAACTGTGTCAGAAGAAGAGCCTTTTTTGCTGCAGTGCTCACCTTTTGAAACATCTAAGCTTCTACATAAAAATTTTCCCCACCCTCCTATCCTTCCATAGTAGCCTGAAGACATGGCTCTCCCATTTGGCTGAATTCCATGCTGGAGGTTGCTGCTTGATTGATGGCAGACTCACCCTCTTCCTCCTTGCGCTTTACTCTCCACCAATGTTTTTATTATTGTATGGATTTATTTCAATTTTTTATTGTTTAGCTTAATGTTCTATTATTGTGTTTGTTTTGTTTACATTATTTTCATCTTTTTCTGTTTCCTTACACTCTGTTGTCATCTGCTTAACATATCCCCTCAGTGAGAGGATAAATTTAACAATGAATAAATACATGAATGAACAAGGAAATAAATAAAAGCAAGAGGGGTGGGAGAATGTGGAATTAGTAAATGGAATGTTTCCCATTTATTTACAAGGATATTAAGGCCTCAGGCATCTTCAGTTGAGTGATAAAACAAAGTCATTAAAATTCCTCAGATGACCTTGAACAAATTCAACATCTCCCAATTAATGAAATCAAAATATTATCTATATTTTCAACATGTTCACTAATTTTCTGATTATTCGATACTTGTTCCTGCTGTTTGTCATGTCAGCTTTTAGTCTTAAATAATATATTTGTACTAAAAAGAAACAAATCATATTAAGGTTGACATTTTCTTATCCAGCCATTTACTCACCTTTCCTAGAGCTGTCAATAAGTAGAAATCAATAGAATGTCGGTATCTCAGAAGTCGTAGGATGCCATCCAAGTAGACCTGATCTTTACTAAAGCACCCTAAAAGAATCAGAAATCATGGTGGAGACTTTAAAAATTTTTAAAAATGATAATTTGAATAAGAAATTTTTTAAAAGAAAAATAAAATGAAAATGTTACAGTTGCTTAATTGGAAATTAATTTCTTTGGAGTAGTTGGATTTATAGCTTTAATACAAAGAATTGTGCTATAAGATTGCATCCCCCTTAAGTCCCAGTTTCAAACAAAATCTGCAAGTGGTAGATAAAAGAAAGCTTACCTGGTTGTGAAGTATCAGTCCAACCCCTCTTGGCTCGAACACAATAATCCCATCTAGTATTGGGTTCAGTGACAAACTTCCCAATGTCCTGAAAGAGGTCACTGAAGGACATTTGACTGGCTTGGTAGACAGTGTAATACAGGAGGGCAGCCCGCCACAGGAAAGGATCTTTTCGAAACAGAACACTGTGAATGCTGGCCAGGCCTTCCTCAGTGGGGTTGATGGGTTTTAACCCGTGCTTCCGGCGCCCACTCAAATTGTTCCATAATTGGCTATTGTTGTTAAGCCCCCTAAGATAATGGGTTCCTGTAGGAATACACCAACATATGCATAGGAAATATCAAAATGATTACTGAAAAGCAAAGGAGAAATTGACTCAGTCCAAATTTAAAACTGCAATGGGTAAAATCTGGTTCATACTCTGCCTTTCTCTTGAACATCTGTCACTCTTAGTCTATTTTTCTGGCCACAAGAAAAACTTACTACTTTCTAGCACAGCTGTTCCATTCTTTGAAAGGAGGCTACCATTGTCCTTTTTGAGAGGGGAGTTTGTCTCTTTCCTAAATGAAACAAGAAACTCTTTCTGGCTTTTACTTCAGATTTTGAATACAATAAATAAATGGATGGTCAAAGGTACCCAAATATTGTTTTAATAACAGCAATCCCTCTACCAAACCACCTGGATTTGACCTGCCTTGCTTTGTCTAGTTGAAATTGTACAGAATCAGGTGTGAAGAAATGCCTCTGCCCTGTATTTGTAGGGTGGAAAGATTCCCCTTGTTGCAATTGTGGTGCCGATATGCAAACTATTAAACATATTGGACAAGACTGCCTATGGAGTGAGTTCCCTGGTTCCCTAGAAGATTTACATGAACCAATGTAAGAGGTGATCGCCTGGATAGCTGAACTGGACATTCAGTTATGAGGCTATTGTTATACCCCAATAAAACTTTTATATATACAGGTAGTATTTGACTTACAACAGTTCATTTAGTGACCGTTTCAAAGTTACAGTGACATTGAAAAAAGGTCTTATAACCTTTTTTCACATGTACAACTATTGCAGCATCTCCATGGTCACATGATCAAAATTTGGATGCTTGGCAACTGACTCATATTTATGATGGTTGCGGTGTCCAGGGGTTATGTAATCACCTTTTATGAGCTTCTGTCAAGCAAATTCAATGGGGAAGTCAGATTCACTTAACTGTGTTCCTAATTTAACAACTGCAGTGATTCACTTAACAACAGTGGCAAGAAAATTGTAAAACGGGGCAAATTAAACTGTTTCACTTAGCAACAGAATTGCTAAGATTACCTGTAATTATGTGGACTGTGTATACGTATATGTTTACTCCTCTTCTGTCATGTTCTCATCATATGCTAAATAATAACTGACTTAATAGATTAAAAAGATAAGAAAAATGATCTAGTGGAACAAAGCAAACAGACTTAACAAAATATGTTTTAAAAATATCTTTGTTTTTATATGTACTCTTTACTAAAAATATTACAGGTTAATAACTACTCGTTCAATGACTATTCAACCTTGCAATAGTGCTGAACAAATGGTACATATAATTGATCCTCACAATATCCCCATGGTCACATGATTAAAATCTGGGTATTCAGAGCCCAGTTTACAATTATGATGTCACAGCATCTTGTGATAATGTGGTCTTCATCTGCAATCGTCTTCATCTGCAATCTTTCCCATTAACTTTCCTTGTCAGAAGCTGGCAAGTGACCACATGATATCCCCACATAGTGACCTTTATTGATTCATTTAACAGCGGCAACCAGGACTGCCAGAACTGTCATCATTAAGCAGAATGACCAATTGCCATTGTAATTGAGGACTACCTGTATTATGCTTCATTGCTGGATTAAAAAGCTCTCTCTACGCACTATGAACCACTGTGTACATGCTGTGCACAGGTCCATGTGATCCTGGAAAAAAAAATCTACTGCTGTTACTTAAGGAATCCTCTCATTAAAGTTTATAGGCAACTCTTAAGGTAGTACTTGTAGGAGATGACCAGGCTGGGCCTGAAGGTGGGTTTAAACGCATCATCTGTCTGAAGGTCCTCCACTCCTGAAAGAGTCCATTCCCCCATGAAGTCTGTTGACTTGTATCTGGTGACAATTTGCCTTGACGGTTATTAGATCAAATTCTTGTGTATACTGTAGCTGCCTGGAATAAACTTTAAATGCTTTTGAATTCTATCCCAGATCCTGGTTTCTTGCGCCTGACAGTGCTATGGTACTTCTATAAGGGGGAGGCAGAAACCTAAAAAAAACTCAAGCTATTTCAATGAACAGAAAGGTTCTGTACTCACGTAAGGTTCAACATAATTTTTCTGAAACCTTTTTATATGAATTCTAATTTTCCTCTTGCTCCATCAAGAATAGGCTATTGCAACTACAAAGCTGTTTTTTTTCTTGGCAGAGAAACTGAATTCTTCAATGGCCACCAGGCACTAAAGGGACTTCTCAAAATAATAAAAAAACTATTTGACTCTGAATCAAATGCATGAAGCAGTTTGCTTCTGAAATTCCATTTTATTTTAGCATAAATAGTTGGTTGTTAGTGGTTTAGTGGTTTACAAATATTATTCAAAAAAGTATTCTAATTTTTGCAAAAGTCTGTTTCCAGCTTGTGTTTGCAGAAGCAATGCAAATAGTGTATAAATGATGTAGCATACAGGATTTGTGTTTGCGTATGAACAGATATATAGCAAGTGAGGACATGTGCCCAATTTTCCCTTTGCCTGCTAATTTTACTTTATTTATTTCTATCCTGCCCTTATTATTTTTATAAATAACTCAAGGCAATAAACATACATAATATTACTTTCTCTTGCTATTTTCCCCACAATAATTCCTCTGTGAAGTGCGTTGGGCTCAGAAAGAGTAACAGACTAAGAACTGAGGGCATTCATTGAAAAAAAACCTAGCAAGGGGTTTCATTGAACCAGCCCAACCAAAAGTGGCAGCTCCAGTATTTTTTAGAGAGAAAAAAGATGGCTCCAAACGCTTATGTGTGGATTTTCAAAATTTAAATTCAATCAGTATGGCAAATGTATATCCTCTCCCACTCATGAAGGATATGCTAGCACACCTAGCCAAAGGGATAATTTTTTTCAAAGCTGGATTTAAGGGAGGCTTACTACTGTTTCAGAATTAAGGAGGGAGATGAATGGAAAATGGCATTTAACACCCCTCTTGGATGCTATCAATGCAAAATGCTACCATTTGGGCTACAAGGGGCCCCTGCAGTATTTATGCAATTAATAAATGAAGTATTGCAGGAGCATTTATATGGGCTGCATAGTCTATATCGATGACATTTTGTTATATTCTGAGACCAAGGCAGAACATGTAAAACTAGTCCGGGCGGTTCTGAACAAACTTCACTCTGCAAAACTTTATGCTAAACTCTCCAAATGTGAATTCCACCAAGAAAAAATTGATTACTTAGGATACCACATTTCACACCAGGGCATAGAAATTGATTCTTCGAAAGTGCAATCGGTACTTGACTGGGAACCACCCAGAACACGCAAACAGTTGTAAAGCATCCTGGGATTTGCAAACATTTACCGGCAGTTTATTCCCGCTTCCGCCCAAATTGCTCTCCCTATCACCAAGCTCTTAAAAACGAAAGGGGCGGGAAAGAGTAAGATCCCTTTTGAAGTCTGGACGGATCATAAAAATTTAGAAGCCCTAAAGACCCCAAGGAAATTCTCTCCAAAACAAATACGATGGGCTCAGTACTTTAAAAGGTTTGAATTTACACTCAGATACCTCCCAGGGGGAAAACATTTCCTTGCAGATGCACTATCCAGGAAACTGCAATACAATAGTATGAAGCCAAACGTAATAAAACCCACGATACAAGACAATCAACTAGCCGCTAGAGTAGATAAATCCCAGGGAAAACGAGACACTCTGGAAGACAATGAAACCACCCAAACTTTTAAACAAGCTTTAACCACCGATGAATGGTTTTTGAGCCACAAAGACAGCTGTCTGATGAAAGATAACCTAGCTTGGGTGGGAGGGAAGTTGTATGTTCCAGCCAGCCAAAGACTGTACTTAATGGAAAGCACCATTACCAAACGTAAGCAGTACAATGTAGCAGTAAAAGTTTACTTTGTTGCATCAAATGAAGTCAATGTGTGCTTGCTTCATTGGTTACAGAATATAAGTTTTTGAATGCTAGTATTGAAGAAGGCTCTTGAGAATACCATGGATTTACCATGGACTTTAAGACATATGGACTTCGACTCCCAGAATATTTGAAGCTTAAACTGTGTGGGTGGTAGCGGGTGGGGCAGGTTGTGTGAGTAGGAAAGCGTTTTAACATTTTAATGAGTGTTCATGATTAGTCCGGATTAGAAGAAGAAGAGAGTTTTGAATGCTAGTATTCAAAAATAATATTTATTAAAGAAAATTAATAAATAGATCCTCTAACAAATTAAGTAAAATGCAGTAGTAACTTTATTATACAGGTTATTTCTTTCTTTTCTACTTTCCACAGTGCGCGATTGTGTTGGCGTTTTAAACATGTGTTTTAACGTTTTAATGAGTGTTGACTGTGTTTTAAACATGTGCGCGCGATTGGGTTGGCGCGGACATTTTGGTGTGCTGTCGCATAATGATTAGCTGATAAGACGGCACGGATTTGACAACTGCGGTTCTGTCAGCATGGAAAAGGTTTCCGCGCATTTGTCAGTGAACCCTAAAAAAGGACATAGAGAGCTATGTAGCCAGCTGTCCAATTTGTGCTGCAGCCAAAAGACGCCAAGGCAAAATGCCAGGACTGTTACAGAAGATAGTCAAGCCCTCAGCACCCTGGAAGGAGATAGCTATGGATTTTATTGTCGAACTACCAGAAAGTGCAAGGAATACTGTCATTTGGGTCAAACAGACTTGTTTTCAAAACAGACATATTTTATACTGTGCCAAAAGATCTTAACTGCCAAAAGTCCAGCCAAGTTATTCCTGATACACATTTATCGCCTTTATGGAGCCCCGCAGAGAATCATCTCTGACAGAGGGGTCCAATTCATCTCAAACTTTGGGGGGGGGGGGCATTCTTAAACTTACTGGGCACCACCCAAGGACTGAGCTCCAGTTACATCCATGCACCAATGGTCAAACTGAAAATCGGAACATGGTTCTAGAACAATACCTAAGATGTTTTATTAATTTTCAGGAGGACAACTGTGTTGATCTTTTACCTTTTGCAGAAGTGGCCTTCAATAACGCTGTGCACTCAAGCATTGGGTTCACCCCTTTTAGAGTAGCAACAGGCCAGGATTTCAATCCCATGCCTGAATTATCCACAGAGGAACCAACCATCCCCTCACTAAAAGAATGGATAGACAACCTACGAAACACATGGTCAGATGGTTGCAGGAGCATTTATATAAGGTCCGCATAGTCTATATTGATGAAAGGAGCAGTCTTACTTCAGAGAAATGAGGAAAATCAATTACAACCATGTGCTTACACATCCAAAAAATTGAATGAATTTGAGCAAAGGTGGCCCATTTGGGAGAAAGAAGCATATGCAGTTGATGGGCTCTTTTAACCTGGAGACATTTCTTAGAGGGGAGTAAGATCCCTTTTGAAGTCTGGACGGATCATAAAGATTTAGAAGCCCTAAAGACCCCAAGGAAACTCTCTCCAAAACAAGTACGAGGTTTGAATTAAAAGGTTTGAATTTACGCTCAGATAACTCCCAGGGGGAGAAAAATTTCCTGGCAGATGCACTATCCAGGAAACCGCAATACAATAGTATGAACCCATGATACAAGACCAACTAGCCACTAGAGAAGCCACCAGATCCCAGGGAAAATGAGACACTCTGGAGAACAGTGACACCACCCAAACTTTTAAATAAGTTTTAACCACCAATGAATGGTTTTTGAGCCACAAAGACAGCTGTCTGGTGAAAGATAACCTAGCTTGCGCGGGAGGGAAGTTGTATGTTCCAGCCAGCCAAAGACTGTACTTAATGGAAAGGTGCCACGACTTCAAACTAGCAGGACACTTTGGTTTTGTAAAAACTTTACATCTAATTAAAAGGCAATTTTGGTGGCCATCACTAGAAAAGGACATAGAGAGCTATGTAGCCAGCCTGTCCAATTTGTGCAGCAGCCAAAAGACGCCAAAGCAAAATGCCAGGACTATAACATAAGGTAGCCGAGCCCTCAGTACCCTGGAAGGAGATAGCTATGGATTTTATTGTCGAACTACAAGAAAGCGCAGGGAATACTGTCATTTGGGTCGTAACACACTTGTTTTCAAAACAGATACATTTTATACCATGCCAAAAGATCCCAACTGCCAAAAGTCTAGCCAAGTTATTCCTGATACACATTTATCGCCTTCATGAAGCCCCGCAGAGAATCATCTCTGACAGAGGGGTCCAATTGACCTCAAAATTTTGGGGGGCATTCTTAAACTTACTGGGCACCACCCAAGGACTGAGCTCCAGTCACCATCCATGCACCAATGGTCAAACTGAAAATCGGAACATGGTTCTAGAACAATACCTAAAATGTTTTATTAATTTTCAGCAGGACAACTGGGTTGATCTTTTACCTTTTGCGGAAGTGGCCTTCAATAACTCTGTGCACTCAAGCACTGGGTTCACCCCTTTTAGAGTAGCAACAGGCCAGGATTTCAACCTCATGCCTGAACTACCCACAGAGGAACCCACCATCCCCTCACTAAAAGAATGGATAGACAACCTACAAAACACATGTCCAGTGGTTAGATTAGTGTTACAGGAAGCTAGAGAGGATTTCAAAACTCAAGCTGACAAAAAAAGAGTAGATCCCAAACCCTTCCATGTTGGAGATAGAGTATACCTATCGACCAAATTCCCGAAGTCGTTGCAACCATCAAAGAAATTAGGGCCACATTTCATCGGACCTTTCCCGATCACCAAAGTTATCAACCCAGTAACAGTAGAATTACTCCTGCCAAAGACACTCAGGAAAGTCCATCCAGTATTTCACGTTAGTTTACTCAAACGAGAAGTAATCTCTCAACTCAGACCACATGCACCTACACCTCTTGTTCCTATCATGATAGAAGGCGAACAACATTTTGAAATTAAGGAGATCCTGAACTTTAGGACCCATAGGAGGAAAACCCAATACTTAGTTGCTTGGAAGCATTTACCTTCAGCCCAAAATGAATGGGTAGAGAAACACCACATTAGGGCCCCTGCCCTATTGAAAAAATTTCACTCCCAATACCCTGACAAACGTTGTTAAAATACTATGATGCAATTGGGAGGAGGGGAGCCTCAGAGTTAAATCATTAGCTACATCTGTAACAACTGAGTATTACAACTTTACAACTGGTTTCCTGTCACCAGGATGATAACCATGTGGGATATATTGCTTTAATGTCCAACTAGAGATAGCAATTGGAACGTGTGTTTTATTGACTCCTAGGACAGAAGAGTTAAGGAAGCATCTTCACACTTGTGTATTAGTCAGAATCTGCATTCGGACAAAGGGGAGGGGTCATTATCAGCTTAATTCCATTTGCATGGCCTAAAGGTTTTCAGATGCTGCTTTGCCTTGAATGGTTTCCATCCTGCCTGATTAAAGGTTCCTTTTGAAATAATCTGTTTCAATTATCTTTACTTTCTCAAGTTAGGAGAGTAGTCATTACATAGATTAGAACGCAGTCTTTTGGTTTCTAACCTGTTACCTTAACCATTAGATTAAGTTGCTATTCCCCTTAGCCATTTTCTCAAAGTTGCAGTACTTTGGGTTGAGGAAAACTCAGACAGAATAATTATTACATACCTATTTCATGCCTGAGCATCCCTTCTAACCAATGTTCCCTTGCAGTGGAAATATTGATAGTAAGAGTTGGACGGCCATTCACCACAGTCATTGACGCCCGAGAAAGCAAATCTTCAGAAAGATGAACCACAATCTGAGGAAGAAAAACAAGCCATAGAAGATAAAACTATATTAGTATTCATATTTTTTTAATTTGACAGTGTATTCTTTTTCTATAAAATTTATTTTATTATATTCACTATTGGTGATGGATAATAGTTCAATTTTCTTTTTGTTTTGTAGAGTTATATTGCATGCTTGCCCAGATGGTACAGTGGTTAAAATGCAGTATTGCAAGCAAACTCTGCTCAAAGCCTGAAGTTCGATCCTGATGGGACTCAAAGTTGACTCAGCCTCCCTTCCTTCTGAGATTGGTAAAATGAAGAATATTGGGGGCAATACAGTAGACCCTCTGGTCATGAATGCTTCTGACCATAACCAAATTGGGTTCCAACCAAAAAATTCATTAAAAAACCGTTGGCTTACTTGAATAGTCGTTCTCTAGGCGCTGCGGGAGTGTCCAAGCATGGGTTAACTTCAGCTTGATGCCCAAGGACTGAGTTTAAGATTATTGTAGCTCCGCCTCTTGCTTGCCTCAGAGGCTCAGTTTCGAAAAATGAAGGAAAGTCCCAAATAGTCCATAAATGCGAATAAGACCAAACCCCCAAACAATGATGAAAGGACCTCGCAGCCCCACTTCAAGGGTGGGGTTGGACACTCCCGCAGTGCCTAGAGAACGACCATTCAGGTAAGCCAACGGCCTTTCTCCTAGATGCTGCTTGGAGTGTCCAAGCACGGGACATGCCAAAGATATGTCATCCCAGGGAGGGAAGAAGAACAGTCTAGAGCTGTGGGGTTCGCTATGACCCTCTGTAAAACTCTTCTCCCGAACGATGCCTCAGCCGAAGCGAAGATGTCAAGTCTGTAATTATTTATGAAAGGAGATGGGCTTGACCATGTAGCGACCCGGCAAATCTCCTCAATAGGAGCCTGAGTGGCCCAAGCAGCCGAGGTTGCGGCGCTCCTTGTTGAATGCGCTATAATGCAAGGAGGAACTGGCCTGGCATGTTGTTCATAAGCCATCTTGATATTCGCCCTTGTCCATGGATGCGGGTTGGAAGGACACGAAAAACGCTTCTGATTTGTGAAATGGAGCAGTCTGTTTCATATAAATACGCATCGCCCGGCGAACATCCAGCTTATGCCATGCGATCTCTCTCAGATGTCTGGGCCACGGGCAAAAGTCCGGGAGTATCACCTCCTGCGCTCTATGAAAAACAGTGTTGATCTTTGGCACAAAGGCAGGGTTCAGTCTAAGGATGACTCTGTCGGAGTGAACGATGCAAAAGTCACCTCTAACCAAGAGGGCGGCCAACTCCGATATCCTGTGTGCTAAGGTGATGGCAATGAGAAAAGCTGTCTTTAGAGTCAGGTGACACAGGCCAACAGTCCGAAGAGGCTCAAAGGGAACAACAGAGAGCAACTGAAGAACGATAGACAAGTCCCAGGTTGGGTATCTGTGGACTGTGGGCAGACAGAGGTTGGTAGCCCCTTTGAGGAAACTACGAACCTACGAATATCTGGAAAGTGGTAACTGAGAGTCTGTTGACAGGATGGTGCTCAGAGCGGCCGTTTGTCATCTTGAGTGTGTTGGGTACAAGCCCTTTGTCCAAACCGTCCTGCAAGAAGTCCAGAACTTGTGGAATGGTTGTGGAAGAAGCAATGACCTGGGGGACAGACACCACTGCGAGAAAGATGACCAAGTTGCTTTGTAAATTCCGATGGTGGAGGGCCACCTGGATGCCTGGATAGTACGGATGACCTTGTCAGAAAACTTGCTTAGCCTCAGAATGTCCCCCTCAAGTGCTAGATGGCCAGCTGCAGCCGCTGGGGCTCCGGATGTTGAACAGCCCCCTGGCTGAGGGAGATCTGATCCTGAGGTATGCGCCAGGGTCGAGTCACCGACAAGCTGACTAGTTTGGTGAATCAGGACCTCCTCAACCACTGAGGAGCCACAAGCAACACTTCCGCCCTCTCCAGAATTTTCCTGATGACCAGAGGAATTAGAGGAAAAGGCGAAAAGGCATACAACTGATCGGGCGGCCAGCGGGACCGAAGAGCATCTGTTCCTTCTGCCCTGGGGCAATGGAACCTGGTGAAGTACCAAGGAAGCTGCGCGTTAGCTGGGGAGGTGAACAAGTGGACCACCGGAGAGCCGAACGTCTGAGACAGCTGTTGGAATAGCCTCGGGTGGAGACGCCACTCTGAGCTCTGAATGGTGGATCTGCTCAGCCAGTCCGCCGTCACATTGTCCACGCCTGAGATGTGTTCCACCCGTATTGAGGCTAGGTGCCTCTCCGCCCAGTGACCCAGAGCTTCCGCTTCTGTCATCAGGGCCAAGGACGGCGTGCCGCCCTGATGGTTGATGTAGGCTTTTGCAGCGATGTTGTCGGTCAGAATCGTGGCCCCTGACCTGACTGAGGAAGTGGCGTAATGCTAGCCTGGCGGCCCGGAGCTCTAGCCAATTTATGTTGTGGGCGAGCTCCACCTGCGACCATCTGCCCTGGACCATCTGAGTCTGTAAGTGAGCACCCCAACCAAAGAGGCTGGCGTGTTGTTATGACCAGGCGCTCTGGTTCCCTGAAGTAGCAGCCCTTCAGAAGGGCATCCATCTGCCACCACCTGAGAGAGCGGAGTACCTTCGGAGGGAGGTGAACCACCCTTCTGGAGCTGCTGGCCTTGCGTCTCTGGAGTGGGCGCAGGAGCCACTGGAGCTCTCACATATGCAGTCATGCCCACAGAACCACTGAAATGCACGACACCAGTTTCCCCAGCAGCTGGAAGAGGGAGACGACCAACGCTGACCCAGTGGAGCATATGGTCCTCACCAGAGATCTGATGCTGTCCACTCTCTCCTGCATGAGGAAGACTTTGCAGTTCCAGGAGTTGATCACCGTGCCGAGATGTCAAATTCTGCGGGTCGGGGTCAGATGGCTCTTGGTGAGGTTGACCAAGAATCTGTGGTGTTGCAGGACTCAGATAGTGGTGTCCAGGTTTCTCTGGGCCTGCCCCCTGGACGACGAGTGGATGAGAATGTCGTCCAGGTAGTATTCCAGTCTCACTGGGAGAGATCGGAGATGTGCAGCGATGGCGGCTAGTAGTTTGGTGAAGGTTCGCGGGGCTGATGAAAGCCCGAAGGGAAGGGCTCTGTATTGGAAGTGGTGATTGGCGAACTGGAACCTCAGGAACTTGCGATGTGCTGGATGGATCGGAACATGCAGGTACGCCTCCTTCATGTTGATCGAGGTGAGAAGATCGCCCTGCCTGACACAGCCCAGAATGGTCTGAAAGGACTGAATCTTGAAGCACTTGTACACCAGATGCTTGTTGAGTTTCTTGAGGTCCAGTATCACCCTCACCCCCCCGCCCCCGATGACTTGGGGACCAGGAACAGGATAGAATAGAACCCTTCGCCCTCCTGGCCCCTGGGAACCTCTTCTATGGCCGCTATCTCTAACAGGTGATCTATCTCTGCCCTCATGAGCTGAAGCTTGTGGCCAGATCTGGGGATGGGACAACAAACAAAGGTCCTTGGGGGAAAGGACAGGAACTCCAAGGTCAACCCGTGATGGACCGTATTCAGAATCCAAGTGTCCGTCGTGGTCTCCTCCCATTGTGCGGCATAAAGTTGGAGTCAGCCGCCTATGGGAGGTCCTGGTGATGGTCACTTTGGCTTCCGAAAGGAATGGTTGGAGTAACCCCCTCGGAATTGTCTACGATTGCCCTGTTGCCTGTTCTTATCCCTATAGGAAGATTTGTCCTGGGGACGATCTTGGGGCTAGATGTAAGGCCGACTGGGTCCCCCAGAGGAGGTGGAAGGTTCTGAACTCCGAAAGGAATTCCTGAAAAAGGGCTGACCCCTACAGTCCTGCTTCTTAGTGATCGCATGAAGGATTTTACGTTTATCCTTGGACTCGATTAGAAAGGGGTCCAAGGCCTCCCCAAACAGCTTCCACCCCTTGAAGGGGGCAAAAGCCAGCTTCCACTTTGCCTTCATGTCTGCTTGCCAGTGGCGAAGCCACAGCAGACATCGCGAGGTGACATTAGAGGCAAGGGCTCTGGAAGAGAATTTCATGGCCGTGATAGAGGCATCAACAGAGTACTCAATGGCCGCTATGATCTTGTTTACATCCTGTCTGGCCCTAGTATCCCATGCTAGAAGGCCTGACAGCAATTTGCGGAGCCAAAACAAAGCTGCCCTGCTAAAGTAGGAAGAGGATGAAGAAGCCCTCATGGCCCAAGCAGTGGCCAGGTGGGTCTTGTGGGAAGCTGACTCTGCCCTCTTGTCCTCAGCTTTCAAACCTTCTAGCAAATCAGCTGGAAGAGAAGAAGTGAGAGACACAATGGGGTCATCCACCCGGGAAAGCTTCAACAGCTCCTCCAGAGGGCCCTTCATGGTATATAGCTTCCTATCCGTCCCACTAGGGTTGGCCATGGATCCCGATTGGGTCCATTGCCGCTGTATGATGTCCAGGAACAGCTGTGGGGCTGGAACCAGGTCCAAGGGTGGAGGAACCTCCTTAAATAAACCTGCACCTGGGTCCTGGGGGCCTATGGGGGCTTATCTATCGGGGCTGGAAGACCCATTTGGGGCCCCGCCACCCGAGCCTTGGTGAGAATAGCCCTGAACATAGAAGGCTTGAAGAGGCAGCCTGTTCAGGGGTGGGGTTCTCATCATGAGAGATCCAGAGCATCCTGCTCTGCCTCCTCCATATCTGACACTTCACTGATTCCAGTGGGAGTTGGCAAAGCCTCCCTTGTTGGGGGCATCTGTGGTCTAACTGAACGACTCTTGCTGGGATTAGTAGTGACAATGGACAGTTTAGATGCCAATTGCTGCCTGCATCAGAGATGCCCCGTGATATAGCACGAGCTACAACCTCCTCCATAGTCTTAGACAGATGGGTCTCCTGGCTCAGAGGAGGGGAAGGCCCTAAAACAGAAGGGGCCAGGGATTCCTCCTCAGCCAATGAATCTATATCAGCAAGGGAATCCTCAGCCAGGGAGTGGCTAGAAGATCCCAGCAAAGCCCTGGATGGATTAGGGGAAAAACCAAAATCCTCCTCAACTGGCAAGGCAGGGGATTCCTCTTGGTGGGCGGGGGGGAAGGACCAACTCCCTTATCACCGGGAGTGGGGCCTACTAGCTGTTGATGCTATGCAGCCTAGGCCTTCTGAAACTGTTTTTCCAGGGCCTTCTGGCTTCTCACAACCATTCTTTCATCAGCTTTAGAGGCCTTCCTAGCCCTGAGGTGTTTCCCTTTGGATGGACACCCCACCCCATTACCCTTGGCAGCAGGGTTGAGCCTGCTGTGCTTACTGTCAGTGGGTCCTGCCTGAGCGTCCACTTGCTTCTCCATGGAGTTGCTGAAGCTCACCTGTAAAGGCCTCAGGGTCGAAGTGGGCCTGAGGCAAAGTTAGGGCCTCCGGAGGTAATGGGCCCAGGAGCTCTTGCAAGTGGAGGCTGGAATTTGGCGCCGGCTGAGAGAGAGGCCAGGCGCCTGTAGATCTGCACCTAGGAGCAGAGTAGTAGAATGGCCCGGTAGGCCAAGGGTCCCTGCAGCCGCTTGGAGAAAAACTCCCAAGGGAAAAGAGCCTGCCTGGCCACCCAGAGAGAGACCCGAGCTTAGGGCGACCCTCCGCGGCGACCTGCTGGTCTGGGCAGGCTGCGCAGCAACTTTTAGGAGGCCAGAAAAGAAAGCACACCTAAACGTGATTCCAAGATGGCGGCCGTTGCATGCGTGCGCGCCTGGAGCAACACCGGAGCTTCTGAGGAGCCTAACGCTCCTTGCAACGGGAACTCTAGCTGCCTACCTGACCCCAGTTGCGAACCTGCAAGAGAGGCTGCCGGCCAGCAGCGCTCCAGGGAGTCTGCCCGAGCGATCCAGAATTGAGGTAAATTAACAATGGAGCCAAATTAAGAAGAAAATAAAACTACACAACTCTAGCTAAAGGAAAACACTCAAAATAAAAGTTTTAAAAAGGAGCTACACTGAACTAACATAGGAATAAGGGTCCAGATTGCTGCACAAGGCCTGGAACCCTAAGGAAAACATCCTGTAGGGCAACTGAGTTTTTTGAAACTGAGCCACTGAGGCAAGCAAGAGGCTGCTTAGAGTGTCTAGGAGAATGTTTGAATCTGATAACGAGCACATACTCGGGTGCCAATCAAACACATCCGTGGTTCATTTCCTCTTCTGCACCATTTTTTTTGTAAGCAGCAAACAACAGCAACCTTGTGTGGCCGCTGCATTAAATTTGCATTCATTTTGGTTAGGTTCGACCAAAGTTATGGAACGAATTAAGGTTGTGACTACAGGTTCGACTGTATACAAATAATGCTTCTATATTATAAACTGTCCAGCGAGTGCTGTAAAGCAATATTGGGCAGTATATCAATCTAAATGCTATTGCTATTTTCCTTTTTCAAAACACAAAGCAGAATACACCGCACTTTGTTCTCTGTTTATTTAACCTATTTCTGTCTCTAAACTGACAAACAACAGGAATGTATAGCTTATTCTAAAAAATAATTGGTAGTTCCTGCATCATATGGTTATCACTCTTTAGAGACAGCTGGTTACAAATAATTATGTATGCATGTCACCTGTAGGAATGATGGCTAACATAAAACTACAGTTAGGAATGTAGATAAACTGTGACTCTCTATTTCAAAGAAATGCTGCAAAAAAACCAACCTCGCCCAGGCAGCCTTCTTTCGCCATATATTTTCGGACATGATTCCAGATGCGACTCCTAGGCAGCAGGCTTCCTCCGGTGGACTGTTCAAAATTTTCATAGCTTCCATATTTTTGCAAAGTGAGTTCCATAATTCTGATAGCCTGTGACAAAAATGTAGCAGACATAAATGTTAAATATGCTAAATGTTCTAATTGGTGACTGTGTTTGCTCTTGGCTTTGGAATTATGTGTATGACAAAAGCAATTTGTCTGTGTAAAGGTTTCTTCTCTATGAATATGAACAGGACAGATGGTTTTAAGTTTCACATCAAGATTAAATATACGATCCCCTCGTATTTTCAATTCAGGACTGGTGTTGGGGGAATAGTGAAACTCAGTCCAGTTTAAGGAACCAAAAAGCAGTTTCATGCTAATAATTAGCTTATTGGCTCATAATATTACCCTGTCTTTCCAATGTCCCTCTCTAGTCATTTGTAGTGGTAACCAGGAGCCCTATTCCTTGGGTAGTTACAGTAGTGAAATGGAAAGTAAGGTACTTGATTATCTTCAAAATCTTTTTTCAAAAATTTCTATGCTGATTTGACAGCAACATGTGTGAACGCACAATTAACATTGTTCAGAAACCGTTCCAATAACTTCAACAATGGTTCTCCATTTTCCTTACACCACCTATATGTAGTAAAGCAAATCTATTTATTTATATGTATCCATGCATAATTGATTGTTCCATTTGTTTCAAAAGAAGTGGGCAACTCCATTTCCCGCTTCCCTTAAAGGACGCAGTGGTAAGACCCCTCCTTAAGAAGCCTTCTCTGGATCCAGCTATTCTGAAAAATTACTGTTCAGTCTCCAACCTCCCTTTTGTAGGGAAGGTTGTTGAGAAGGTGGTGGCCTTTCAGCTCCGACGGTGCTTGGATGAAGCAGATTATCTAGATCCTTTTCAGTCAGGTTTCAGGCCTGGTTACTCCACCGAAACTGCTTTGGTCGCACTGACCGATGATCTCTGGTGGGCCAGGGATAGAGGACATTCCTCTATCCTGGTGCTTCTTGACCTCTGAGTGGCCTTCGATACCATCGACCATGGTATCCTTATGCGACGACTGCGAGAGGTGGGAGTGGGAGGCACTGTGTTACGGTGGTTCTCCTCTTACCTCTCGGATAGGTCACAGTCAGTGTTGGTTGGAGGACAGAGGTCGACCCCTAGGCCCCTAAAATATGGGGTGCCTCAGGGCTCGGTCCTGTCCCCCCTCCTATTTAACATCTACATGAAGCCGCTGGGTGAGATCATTCGGCAGCACAGGGTCAAATATCATCAATATGCGGATGATACCCAGCTGTATCTGTCTGCCCCGTGCCAACTCAGTGAAGTGGTAGAAGTGATGTGCCAGTGTCTGGAGGCTGTCAGGGTCTGGATGGGAGTAAACAAGCTGGCACTCAATCCAGACAAGACCGAATGGCTATTGATGTTGCCTCCCAAGAACGGACCAGATATTCCATCTCTTAGCCTGGGGGGTGAAACCCTTCATCCCTCAGAGAGGGTCCGCAACTTGGGGGTCCTCCTGGATTCTCAGCTGACATTAGAATACCACCTGTCGGCTGTGACCAGGGGGGCTTTTGCCCAGGTTTGCCTGTTGCACCAGTTGCGGCCCTAACTGGACCGAGAGGCACTTCAAATGGTCACTCATGCTCTCGTCACCTCTAGGCTTGATTACTGTAATGTGCTTTACTTGGGGCTGCCCCTGAAGAGTGTTCGGAGACTACAATTGGTCCAGAATGCAGCTGCGCGAGCGGTATCGGGTGTACCTAGATACACCCATGTTACACCTATCCTCCGTGAGCTGCAGTGGCTTCCCATCAGACTCCGAACGCGATTCAAGGTGCTGGTCATTACCTTTAAAGCCCTACATGGCTTGGGACCTGGATATCTGCGGGACTGCCTCCTGCCACATAGCTCCCAACAACCTATAAGATCTCACAGGCGGGGCCTCCTTCGGATACCATCGACCGGGCAATGCCGGTTGGTGACTACTCGGGGAGGTCTTTCTCTGTAGCTGCCCCGGCCCTGTGGAATGATCTACACGCAGAGATCCGGATCCTTCCCACTCTCTCGGTCTTCCGTAAAGCCACTAAAACCTGGCTGTTCTGGCAGACCTGGGGCTGTTGACCCCAAATGAGGTCCAGCCCCACTTAGAACGGAGTGCATGGTGTGTTTTAAATCTATGTTTTTTAAATCTATTTTTTTCTTCCCTTCCTTTCTTTTGATTTACGTTGTATTGTTAGCCGCCCGGAGTCCTATGGGATTGGGCGGCATACAAATGTTATTAAACCTTAAACCTTAAAGCACTGTAAAGAGACATGAAGAACAGCCCTCTTTCTAAAGGAATGCATCTGCCTTTGTGGCATGACAAATGACATACTGTATATCAAAATATTGTATTGTATTGTATTTGTATTTGTATTATTTGTATTTTATTCTATTGTATTGTATATAATAGGTGACATGATAGCAGTATTCCAATATTTGAGGTGCTGCCACAAAGAAGAGGGAGTCAAATTATTCTCCTAATCACCAGAGGGCAGGAAAACTAACAATGGTTGGAAACTAATCAGAGAGAAACAACCTGGAATTAAGGAGAAACTGCCTAGCAGTGAGGACAACTAAATAGTGGAACAGTTTGCCTTCAGAAATTGTGGGTGCTTCATCACTGGAGGTTTTTAAGAAGAGATTGGACAGCCACCCTGGTATAAGATCTCCAGCCAGAGCAGGGAGCTGGACTAGAAGGCCTTCAGGCCAGGGATGGGTTCTGGCTTCTGCTACTGCTGGTTCGCTCAGGGATGCACTTGATGCATGCTATGCGTGCATGCACAGCAGTAAAAATGTGTCTGTGCATGCGCAGAAGCAAAAAATAACATGGAGGCACTGATAGAACCAGTTCGGGGATGTGGCAGGCTGAGTTACTACCTACTCAGCTAAACTGGTGTGAACCGGTAGGAACCCATCTCTGCTTCCAGCTCTATTTTATTCTAATATTGCATGACTGTGAGGAATTCCTCTCACATCTACAAATGTTGAGATGTAAGCTCATAGAATGTTTGATGCTAAAAGGAAAATATGTTTTCTGATATGAAGGAAGTGCCATTGTATTTTGTAACAAGTGGCATAAATAATTCAGAATGATATTCTGCAGTTTCCAAAACAAACTCCTAGTATACTGATAGCCATTTATAATACTCATTGCTTATTGCACATAAATATATGATTTATGTCAGATCCCTATTGTGATACTATCATTTCGGGAGGTGGGGGCTGGATCATTTATTCATTTATTACTCTCTTCCTGCTTCCACATATTCTGGAATCCCTTAAATTATAACTCTAGCTGTGACACTTATCTGCCCTGTGCTTTGATTTACCTTTGGGGAATGTATAAAGAGAGGCAGGGAGGTCCATCTGTTTTGTCTCAGTTCTGAAGCCTCCTGAAAGAAGCACCTGGGAACAGTCCTGTCAATCTCTGTTTTGCTGCTTGCTTTTCGGCTGCCATTGAAACAGGGAGGGGGGGCATGGTATTTGGATGTGGGAAATATTCTGTACAGGAGAGACTGTAAGAAGGGAGTTGTTCTCACCATCTACTGAGCATGTGGCGGGGAGAGGAGTTTCCAGCTAAGGCCAACTGTCCGGCATACCAACCTGATGATAGTTTTTGAAGATGTCTCCCACATGACACCTGTGGAGTAATTGGATGGGACTATGGATTGGGGTTACCAAGGGGAGAGGAATGGGTCATACATTGATATCTATACTTGCACATGCTTTTATCTCAGATCCAGCTTTGCTTAGCTTCTATTTACTTACAACGAGTAAAAGTACTCTTAATTCTGCAAAATGGAGTTGAGTGGTTTCTTTCTTGGTTATTAAGTGAAGCAGCCTGTGACATTAAGCTGGATATCTCGCACCCATCCCGGAGTTGATACCTTCCAAGGGGGGTGCACCCAAAACCTAAAAGATGTCCCACCAGGGCAGCGATCAAGAAGATGATATGGGAGCAGCTGCATCCTCCTGCCCTTTAGAGGCGGAGCAAATGGCTGGCCTGCATTTGGAAGAACGATCCATTCCGCCCAGGTGGACATGGGGAGTGGGACAGAAAGATGACCCCGAAGAACCTCTGGCTGGAATTACTATGAGGAGACCGAAACGACCAGTGGCTGACTGGTGTGACTCTGAAGAGGAGAACCTTATGATGTCCCAGACAATGAAACTCTTTGAAGGGGCCTGGGAGAGGCGCCAGGGCCGTGAGAATGGACTGGAGAGAGAAGCCGATCTCCATGAAACAGAGAAGTATACAGAGCCTTTGTTCGACCCGAGAGAAGCCGGGTGGGGGCGAGGGTGGAACTGAGAAGATGACCCAGCTCTGACCCCAGTCACTGCAGTTAAAAAAATCCCAAGAGGAGGGGGGCCCCTGCAGACGCCAGATGGCTAAAGTTCCTCCTTTAAGTCTGAAATTTGGGGGGGAAATAAAAGGATCTAGGATTTTTCGTCGTTCAAGTATGGAATTACATGCAAATGTACGGGGACGAACTGCCAAATGATGAAGTGAAGGTAAGAGTTATTACTATGGCTTTGGAGAATAAGGCTGCGGCATGAATGGTGGGCTTGTATAATGCTGATTCCCCCCTACTGAGAGACTATAATAGATTTATGGCCGCCCGGAGAAAGTGCTTTGATGATCCACTCAGAGCATAAAGCAAGAATCAAATTTAAAACTCTTACCCAGGGGAAGAGACCAGTAGCTGAATATATACAAGAATTTCGTGAGCTATCAGCCTTTATGAGGGGTTGGTCCGAAGAAGCATTGTTAGACCATTTCACTGATGGGTTAAACAAAGAAACATATGAGCACTGCGTGAACCAGAGCCCCCCCCCCCCCAATAGACTGCAACCCTGGTATGAGGTGGCTGCTGATGTGGAGATTGACTTAGCCAGAGAGAAATACCAGGAAGATAGTGAAAGCGAGAAAACTCTGCCTGCCAACCACACCCCCCAGGAGCCTCAAAAGGAGGGAAAAGTGGGTCTGCAAGCAAACCAAAATCTTTCGTGTGTTTCCACTGTGGGAAGGAGGGGCATCGCGCCACAAATTGCCGCACCAACATGACCCAAAATCCCCCTCCTCGGAGACAGAAAAAGATGGAAAAACCTCCCAGCAAGAGAAAAGAACCTGCCATGAAGGGGAGGAACCTTCTCAGTGATTCCACCCTGTTGAGAGGGAGGAGGATTCACCCTGCTCTTCGGAGGAAAGTGAAACTGATTCTGATGACAGACGCCTGGTAAGCTCCCGATCGGGACCCATGACTATTCCAGTTGAGCTAAGGGTGCCCTCTTTTGGCGCACAAGAAAAAATGCTGGCCCTTTTAGATTCCAGATGCACATGCTGCATTGTAAGCCCAGAAATAGTAGAAAAACTGGGTTTGAAACTTAAAACTCTGAAAGTCCCAATTGCTTTTTGCCAGCTGGATGGGTCAATTGTGGGAGGGAGCCCTGCTCATTTTGTAACTGAACCTATTGATATGTGGATGGGAACCCACCAAGAGACAATAAGTTTTATTGTGGCCTCAGGAATGGACCGGCCCCTTATATTAGGATTGCCCTGGCTGCGTAAATGGAACCCACACATAAATTGGAGGAAGGGTTGGTTACACATCCGGTCTGCTATGCCCCCTGAGGGAGAAGGAGGGGCTCCCAAACTGAATAATGCAGACCCCAACCTGGCAGCCAGAGGGCAAGAAAAAATTGAGGGGGAGGAGAAAATCCCAAGAGAGTACTGGGACCTGAAAGAGGTTTTCAGTTAAAAGTCTTCTGATAAATTAACCTCACACTGTGCCACTGACTGCAGCATTGATATTCTCCCCAGAGTGAAACTCCCTAAACCTCAGATTTATTCAATGACCCCTAGAGAAATGGATGAATTGAGGAAATTTATTGACAAAAATTTGAAGAGGGGATTCATTGAACCTGCTAGGCCCTGAGTTGCTGCTCCTGTCTTGTTCAGAGAAAAGAAAGATGGTTCCTTTCATTTATGTGTTAATTACAAAAACCTGAATGCGGTATGTGTCCAGAACCTCTACCTGCTACCGTTAATGAAGGACATGTTGGCTCAGCTGGGTAAAGGAAATTTTTTCACAAAATTAGAAGCCTATTACAGAGTCAGAATTAAAGAAGGGGATGAATGGAAAACTGTGTTCAACTGCCCCCTTGGCTGTTTTCAATTCCGTGTGCTGCCATTTGGGCTACAGGGGGCGCCAGCCATTTTCATGCAATTAATTAATGAGATTTTGCATGACCACCTTTACAAAGGCGTGATGGTCTATCTTGATGATATCTTTATTTACACAGAAACATGTGAAGAACACGTGAAACTTGTCCGTTCAGTGCTAAAAAAACTCCGAGCAGCAGAACTATATGCTAAATTGTCTAAATGCGAATTTCATCAGAAGGTGGATTACCTGGGATATCGCATCTCCCACAATGGCATAGAGATGGACCCAGCAAAGATCCAAGTGGTCACTGAATGGGCAGCCCCATGCACCCGCAAACAATTTCAAAGTTTCTTGGGTATTGCTAATTTCTATCGTCAATTTATTCCTTCGTTTGCCAGAATTGCCCTCCCAATTACGAACCTCCTAAAATCAAAGGGGGAGGCCAAACCTAGACCAGGCAAACCCTTGAATTGGACTATGGAATGTCAAGCTGCGTTCAAGAAATTAAAACGACTTTTTGCAGCTGAACCAGTTTTAAAACACCCAGACATGGATTCGCCATTTGTGGTGCAGGCAGATGCTAGTGATGTTGCAGTGGGGGAGGTGATGCTACAAGCAAAAGCTGATGGAAAACTACAACCTTGCGCCCACACTTCTCGAAAGCTAACTGAGACAGAGAAGCGATGAACTATATGGGAAAAGAAGGCTTTTGCGGTCAGGTGGGCCTTAATGACATGGCGACATTTCTTGGAAGCAGCCAAACATCCATTTGAAGTGTGGAGTGATCATAAAAATTTGGAGGCGTTAAAGACTCCCCGGAAATTATCTCCCAAACAGATGAGATGGGCACAACATTTCAATAGGTTCAATATCACTTTGAAGTATATCCCAGGAGGGAAAAACTTTATGGCTGATGCTTTGTCCCGGCTTCCTCAATATAACAGCTCAAAACTTAGTGTGGTCCACCCAGTCATCCCAGCAAAAAGCCTCGCTGCTCCGGTTGTTACCAGAAGCCAGAACCTGCCCCTCTTCTGATTAAGGGAGAGCAACATTTTGAGATTAAAGAAATTTTGGATTCTAGGAAACAGAGAAACCGCATTCAGTATCTTGTTTCATGGAAACATTTTCCTCCCTCGCATGCTGAATGGGTCGATAAGTCCCATGTGCGGGCTCCTCGGCTTCTACGTAAATTCTACTCTGCCTACCCCGACAAGCCTTGACCTCAATTGATTTTGTCCTTTTTCCCCCTTTCCCCTTTCTCTTGTGTTATGTTGTTTGTCTGTTTTCTTTTGTTTTCTGCAGGAAGGATGTCCTTTTCCTGAAGGAGGGCCGGATGTCAGCCTCTGTTTTGCTGCTTGCTTTTTGTCTGCCATTGAAACGGGGAGGGGGGCATGGTATTTGGGTGTGGGAAATATTCTGTACAGGAGAGACTGTAAGAAGGGAGTTGTTCTCACCATCTACTGCGCATATGGCAGGGAGAGGAGTTTCCCACCAAGGCCAACTGTCCGGCATACCAACCTTATGATGGTTTTTGAAGATGTCTCCCACATGACACCTGTGGAGTAATTGGATTGGACTATGGGCTGGGGTTATCAAGGGGAGGGGAATGGGTCATACATTGATATCTATGTTTGCGCATGCTTTTATCTCAGATCCAGCTTTGCTTAGCTTCTACTTACTTACAACAAGTAAAAGTACTCTTAATTCTGCAAAATGGAGTTGAGTGGTTTCTTTCTTGGTTATTAAGTGACGCAGCCCTAACAAGTCCCTTATCTCCTTCTCAGGATGACTGTCTTCACAACATCGTCATACCTGTGGATTGGCTCATTCAACATCGGACTTTTGAAGTGCTGCTATCTCAAAAGTCCATACTTTCTTTAATGGGGAGTAGAGGCAGGATCTTACAATTTCTATTGAACAATCATTTTATTTAAGCAGATTGTTCCCTTTAATATTTTATCTTTTGATCTAATTGTTCACTGTGCTTTGATTTTTTTTTCAGAGAGAAAGGGCGTTGGTACTTACCTGATATGCCTCTTCTCATAGTGGGGGGAGGAGTATCCAGGATGGGTTGACCTTGTCCTCTCATGATTGGATGAGTCAGATAAGCTGTTTGGGCAACGCCCCCTGGCCAGCAGGCCCTCCCAGATTTAACGAAGAGCTCCATCCGACTCGTTGCACCATTCACTCCAGACTCTTAATTCAGTTCTTAGCTTTTATCGTCTTCAACATCAATATTTATATAACTTCATAAAACCGTGAACATAAAACTTAGTCGTACAAACATAGTCGGGGGGGACTGGATACTCCTCCTCCCACTATGACAAGAGGCGTATCAGGTAAGTACCAACACCCTTTCTCCATAGTGAGAGGGGAGGAGTATCCAGGATGGGACGTACCAAAGCCTGCACGTCCCTAGGGATGGAGACCCAAGAGGCCCCATGTCCCCCGCTCATGCCAGTTGAGGCATGGGCCCCACCCTGTGAACCGCCTGCAACGCCCTGCGTCCAAAGAGGCTTCTGCTGAGGCAAAAGAGTCCAGTTTATAGTTCCTAGCAAAGGGAGAGGGGAAAGCCCACCTGGCTGCCCTGCAGATTCCGGCCAGGGCTGTCTGTGTGGCCCAGGCCCTGGACGTGGCTGCGCTCCGCGTGGAGTGAGCTGTGATATGATTGGTGTCTGTAAGCCCTGCGATTGGTATGCAGTGGCAACGCAGGTTCGCAACCACCTACTTATTGTGGTGGAAGTCACCCTGTTACCCAGGCCCCTATTTGGAAGGAGACAAACAGAGCTTCGGATTTCCTGTATGGCCTGGTTCTCCTGAGGTAATCCTCAGAGCCCTCCTTACGCCCAGAGTGAACCACTTCTTTCCCAACGGGTGGGAAGTGTCTGGACAGAAGTTGGGCAAATCAGTTCCTGGGTTTGATGGAAGCAGGGGCCCACCCTGGGAATGAAGGACATAATCCCACTCTGTCTTGGTGGAAGAAGCAGAGATCCTCCCCGGTGGACAGAGCTTGCAGTTCGTATACCTGCCTGGCGGAGGAGATGGCCACCAGAAAGGCCACCGTGAGAATCAGGAACTTAAGGGAAATTGTTCATAAAGGCTCAAATGGAGTGCCTATTGGAGCGTCCTCTACCCTGTGTAAGTCCCAGGAATGGTACCTGAATGCTGTGTGCTGTTTGGGGTTGGAAGCCCCCTTGAGGAATTGCCTGACCATAGGATGGTGAGTCAAGCTCTGGTTCCTGCCACGCAGGAGAACTGGCGAGATGGCTGAAACCTGTCTCCTAATTGTGTTAGAAGCTAACCCTCTGTCCCGGCCTGCCTGGAGGAGGTCCAGAATCTGAGGCACTGAGGCCTGGCTAGGATTGTACCCCAGGGAATTACACCATGAGGCAGAGGCCCGCCACATGGAGCCATAGATACGCTCTGTGGAGGGTATGCGGGCAGTCTGGATAGTCTGCATCACCCTGGGGGGAAGAGGTGTTTCCCCAGGATGCTCCGCTCAAGAGCTAAGCAGTCAGCTGGAGCCATTGAAGGTCTGGGTGCCCCAGCGACCCCTGGTTAAGGAATATCCCCTCCTGGGGGATTCTCCATGGCCTCTCCGCTGAAAGCGACTGGAGATCTGCAACCACAGCCTCCGGGGCCAGTGAGGCGCCAACAGAACCCCTCCCGCCCCCTCCCGAAGGGTTTCCCATATGACCCTGGGGATCCGACAGGGCATACTGACAACCCCTGGGCCAGGGGCTTCGTAGATCGTCTGCCCCTTCTGCCCCCCCATGTCTGGTACCTGGAGAAGAACCTCAGGAGCTGGGCGTTGAGGGGCGTGGTGAATAAGTCGACCTCCGGGCGTCCGAAGCACTCCGCCAGCTCCTTGAAGATTGTTGGCTGCAGCTTCCGCTCCAAATTGTCCCCTTGGTCCGGCTGAGCCAGTTGGCTCAGATGTTCCCCACCCCTGCTATATGTTCTGCACTCAGCGAATGTTGTCTAAATTCATAGGCTATCTGAGGTGCTTCTGCGATCTCTCATAGTCGGACATCCCATTCCAAGTTTGTGGTGGGTTCTGGCATGGGGACCAGCCTGTCTGACCCTTTTTCCCCCCGGCCATAAGGGTGCTATGATTCTATGGCTAGGATTAGCGCAGAGATATTCTGAATGTAAACACAGACAGAGTTTAATGGGCGGCCACTAGAGTGCGTGTAAAGATGAAGTGAGGGAAGCTAAGCTCACAATAAAGGCCTGCCACAAAGGTAAAATAATAATAATAACAAGAACCACCACAACAACAATAATAATAAAATAAAATATAAAAGGGGGCATCTTCTCGCCTGATAAAACCAAGAAAGATTAAGGAAACGATTGGTCCCTTGCTGGGAGAAAGTGGCCCGAAGCTGACAAGCAGCAGGGGTAAGGCAGAACTATTTAACTCGTGCTTGGCATCTGTCTTTACCCGAAGGGATAAACAATCCAACCTATCAAGAACAGCGCCCCAAATTCAGATTAGGGACCCAAGATGAGATAGGGAAGAAATGGTAGCCTGTCTATCTTAGGCAAAGTCCAATTCCCAGGACCGGGTGGGTTACACCCCAGGGATCTGAAGGAACTGGCGGACGAGATCTCCAAACAACTGAAACTATATCTATCAGAGATCCTGGAGTACCGGAGAACCACTATAGAATTGCTGATGTGATTCCCCCCTTCAGAAAGAGAGAAAAACAGCTCAAGAGCCCAAAGCCAACATGGGTTTGTTAAAAACAGATCATACCAGACTAGCCATATTGCCTTCTTAGATACGGTGACAACCCTAGTGGACCATAGGAATGCCATTGATATAATTAACTTGGACTTCAGCAAGTCCTGATAAGGTAGACCATAACCTACTGCTAGATAAAGTAGAAGAATGTGGGTTAGACATAGTCACACCAGATGGCTTGGTAACTGGTTGACCAACCGCACACACCTGTACTCCTCGATGGAACTGCCTCTTCATGGAGGGAAGAATGCAGTGAGTGCCCCAAGGCTCTGTGTTGAGCCCAGTACTCTTCAACATCTTCATCAGTGATTTGAACGAGGGTGTTAGGTGTGTAAGCTAACAGTTGGGTTAGCAAAATATATGCCATGATAGTAGTACTGTTTCTTTAAGAACTGCTGTTGTCTCAAGCGGTCCTAAGAAGGAGCCGGTATGACGGTTAGCTCTCTGTTTGTTAAATGCTGATTGGTGGGGGGGGGGACTCATCAGGTTTGCAGATGACCCCAAACTGGCAGGAATAGCCAACACTCCAAAGTACAGGCTAAAGATACAGAAGGATCTTGATACCCTTGAACATTGGGCACTGCCTAGGAAAATGAGATTCAATGAAGTAAGGTCTACCTTTAGGCAACGAAGGTGAAGTGCACAGGTACAGAATACCTTGCTCCACAGTAGTGCCTCTGAAGGGGATCTTGGAGTCCTAGTGGACAACCCCTTTAATGTGAGTCAGCAGTGTGCAACAGCTGCCAGAAAGAGCAACACAGTTTTTGGCAGCATAAACAGAGGAATAGAATCAAGCTCCCATGAAGTGTTAATCCCGCTTTATAAGGTCTTGGGAGGCCACACTTGGAATTCTGCACTCAGTTTGGTCACCATGATGTAGAAGGGATGTGGAGACTCTAGGGAGAGTGCAGAGAAAGGCAACAGAGGGGATCAGGGTACTGGAGACTAAAGCCTATGAAGAACGGTTGCAGGAACTGGGTAGGTCTAGTCTACTGGAAGGAAGGACTAGGGGAGACGTGATAGCAGTGTTCCAATATCTCTGGGGTTGCCACAGAGAAGAGGCTGCCCGACTATCCTCCAAGGCACTTGAGTGCAGAACAAGAAGCAATGGGTGGAAACTAATCAAGGAGAGAAGCAACTTAGAACTGAGGAGAAATTTCCTGACAGTTAGAACAATTAATCAGTGGAACAACCTGCCTCCAGACGTTGTGAATGCCCCAACAGTGGAAGTTTTTAAGAAGCTGTTGGATGGCAATGACAATAGCAATAGCAGTTAGATTTATATACCACTTCATAGGGCTTTCAGCCCTCTCTAAGTGGTTTACAGAGTCAGCATAATCAACTATAGTAACAATAGCCATTTGTCTGAAATGGTATAGGATATCCTTCCTGGGCAGGGGATTGGGCTAGAAAACCTGCAGGTCCCTTCCCACTCTGCTATTGTATTGCATAGTATTGTATTGTATTGCATTAGCCATTTGCCTAGTCACCCCCACCCTTGGAAGGTCTTCAGGGGTAATCTCTAACCTGATTGGAGGCTCCATTGGAAGCTGCACTTTAGCAGCCGGGCTGAATAGTCCTCCCCCCCTGTGTTTTTCCAGGCTGCAGTGGGGCTGCCGGTTTGGGATTAACAAAACAAAACACAGCTTTTGCTATTGAGGCTAGTCAGCCTCTCGCCCCTCCCGCTCTGTCTCCTAATTAAAGGAGAGTTTTCTTAAGGGGGAAGCAAGAATTAGCCACCAAAAAACACAGCTTTGCTACTGGGGCTCATCAGCCTCTCGCCCCTCCCTCTCTGTCTCCTAATTAAAGGAGAGTGTTCTTAAGGGGGAAGCAAGAATTAGCCACCAAAAAAAAAACACAGCTTTGCTACTGGGGCTAGTCAGCCTCTCGCCCCTCCCTCTCTGTCTCCTAATTAAAGGAGAGTGTTCTTAAGGGGGAAGCAAGAATTAGCCACCAAAAAACACAGCTTTGCTACTGGGGCTAGTCAGCCTCTCGCCCCTCCCCCTCTGTCTCCTACTTAAAGGAGAATGGGAGAAGCCTTCTCCTGTTACTTGGCAGCCAGAAAAGGTTCAGGGGGGTGGTGGTTCTTCCTGCAAGCCTTGTGGCAGCTGCCTCTGTGATTCATCAAGGAGGTAGGCTTGGGGGGGGGATTCATCCACCGCCTGCCTCTTTAACTCCTTGATAGGCCTCCTTTTGGCGCTTTGCTGCCTCCCTCGCTCTTGGCTAATGCCTCTGTGATCGTCTCTCACCTTTCTAAGGGCTCCTCAAGTGGTGGTTGTTGCTGGAGGTCTGAGCTGGGCTCCTGCCGGCCTCCTGAGCTGCTGGGGGCCGCCATCTTGGACCACGTGGTTTCAAGATGGCCCCCCGGCTCCAAATTCAAAAGGCTCCTCTTTGCTGGAGCACATGGAAATGGCTTTTGCCTTTGCAGGCTTGCCATGCGGCTGCCGCTTGCCTCCCCCTGCCTCCCGCAGCTGTTTCTGAGCCTTTCCGGCTCTCACCTTGTCCACTGGTGATAGCTGCCAGCACAGGTTT
The DNA here is from genome assembly GCF_009769535.1 of Thamnophis elegans. Taxonomy (NCBI): domain Eukaryota; kingdom Metazoa; phylum Chordata; class Lepidosauria; order Squamata; family Natricidae; genus Thamnophis; species Thamnophis elegans. The sequence continues at coordinate 69,048,054 of NC_045558.1, forward strand.
TCCAGGTCATTTTAACAACCCTCGTGGCTCAACCCCTGCGGGGAGCGGAGGAGCGCTTCTGCTGCTGAGAAGCCTCTGCATCAAGGGCTGCCTCTAGGAGGCATGTGTGCCCGGTTCTCCTGCTTGCCCGGCAAGGGTCCTCACTGATTGACTCCGTCTCACTCAGTGGCCAGGGCAGCGTGCCGCCCCAGAGGGCTTGTGGCAGTCCAGTCCTTGCAGGAGGAGGCTGTGTGCGATGTAGGGAGGCAGGATTCGCCGGGTCCAAGTTTATTTTCCTTAATCCTTTGTAAATTACTGGAGGTCCAGAGTGGTGCAACCTTTCCCTTGAGTGGGATGAGTCAAATCTGGGAGGGCCTGCTGGCCAGGGGGCATTGCCCAAAGAGCTTATCTGACTCATCCAATCATGAGAGGACAAGGTCAACCCATCCTGGATACTCCTCCCCCCTCACTATGGAGAACAAAGAACAAGAAGATACTATGAGATAAAAAAACAACTAAAGATATAGTTTCCCAAAAAAATAGCATCAGTTATCTTTGGTTTCTAATGAAGTTAAGTTGTAACAAGCACTAATGATGTTATCTAGTTTGGGTAATGAAATGTCCTCAAAAGAAAGAATATTTATTTAAACCTGTCCTATTCCAATGTATGAATTTACATGTATAGGAATAGAAGGCTTGATTATAAAGTAAAAGTGGTATATGTGTAGGAGGCACTGAACTTTTTCATTTTGACATACTACTGAACTCTTAAGTTTAGAGTTAGAGTTTAGAGTAATTTATTTATATGCCGCCCTTTTCCCTGGGGGGACTCAGGGCGGCTTACAACTCGAAAAGGGAGGGAAACAAACAATTGACACATAAGACAATACATCATTAAAAGCACGACATTCATACTATTCGGGTGGGTTACAGTATTTAATCCCAGGCCTGACGGGATAGCCAGTTTTTAAGGGCTGTGCGGAAGGTCTGGAGGGTGGTGAGGGTACGAATCTCCACGGGGAGATTGTTCCATAGGGTCAGAGCTGCCACCGAGAAGGCTCTCCTCCGCGTAGTTGCCAGTCGACATTGACCAGCAGATGGAACTCGGAGGAAGCCTAATCTATGGGATCTAATTGGTCGGATGGAGGTAATTGGCAGTAGGTGGTCTCTCAAGTACCCAGATCCACTACCATGAAGGGCTTTGAAGGTGATAAGTAGCACCTTGAAGCGTACCCGGAGATCGACCGGAAGCCAGTGCAGCTCGCAGAGGATAGGTGTTATGTGAGTGAAGCGAGGTGCACCCACAATAGCTCACGCGGCCGCATTATGGACTAGCTGAAGTCGCCAAATACTCTTCAAGGGCAGCCCCATGTAGAGCACATTGCAGTACTCCAGCCTAGAGGTCACAAGGGCACGAGTGACTTGTGAGAGCCTCCCGGTTCAGGTAGGGGCGCAACTGGTGCACCAGGCGAACCTGGGCAAATGCCCCCCTGGTCACAGCTGACAGATGGTGTTCAAAAGTCAGCTGTGGGTCCAGGAGGACTCCCAAGTTGCGGACCCTGTCTGAGGGGCATAATATTTGACCCCCCAGCCTGAGAGATGGGATACTTGCCGAATTAGTGGGAGGGAAACACAACAGCCACTCGGTCTTATCTGGGTTGAGCACAAGCTTGTTAGCCCTCATCCAGTCCCTAACAGCTTCAAGGCCCTGGTTCATCACGTCCACCGCTTCATTGAGTTGGCACGGGGCGGACAGATACAACTGAGTATTGTCCGCATACTGGTGGTATTTTATCCCGTGCCGCCGAATGATCTCACCCAGTGGTTTCATGTAGATGTTAAAAAGTAGGGGGGACAAGACCGAACCCTGCGGCACCCCATATGTTAGGGGCCTAGGGGTCGATCTCTGCCCTCCAACTAACACCGACTGCGACCTGTCCGAGAGGTAAGAGGAGAACCACCGCAAAACAGTGCCTCCCACCCCCACCTCCCGCAGTTGTCGCAGAAGGATACCATGGTCGATGGTATCGAAAGCCGCTGAGAGGTCAAGGAGAACCAGGATGGAGGCGTGGCCTCCGTCCCTGGCTCTCCAGAGGTCATCGGTCAATGCGACCAAAGCGGTTTCTGTGCTGTAGCCAGGCCTGAAGCCAGACTGGAATGGGTCCAGGTAACCAGCTTCCTCCAAGGACCGCTGGAGCTGAAAGGCCACCACCTTCTCAACAACCTTCCCCACAAAGGGGAGGTTGGAGACTGGACGGTAGTTGTTAAGAATGGCTGGATCCAAGGATGGTTTCTTCAGAAGGGGTCTCACCACCGCCGCCTTAAGAGCGGGGGGAAAGACCCCCTCCCGAAGGGAGGTGGTAACAACTGCCTGGATCCAGCCCCGTGTCACCTCCCTGCTGTTAGCAACCAGCCAGGAGGGGCATGGGTGCAGTACACATGTGGAGGCACTCACAGCTCTCATGGCCTTGTCCACGTCAGGGGCAACTGCTTGAAACTCAACCCAGCGATGGTCTACCAGATTATCCCCCTGTGCCTCGGCTGGATCTGCGAAATTGGAGTCCAAGTCCGACCGAAACCGAGCAACTTTGTCCGCTAGGAACTGGCCGTAATCCTCAGCCCTACCCTGCAAAGGCTCCCCCGTATCCCTCCTATTTAGGAGGGAACGGGTTATCCTGAACAGGGCGGCTGGGCGTGACTCAGCGGAGGCAATCAAGGTGGCAATATAGGTTCTTTTCGACGTCCTGATTGCCCTGATGTATTCCTTGGTACAAGATGTTAAAAGTGCTCGGTTCGATTCGGATTTATTGGATCTCCATAAGTGCTCTAGGCGTCTCTTCCGGCGCTTCCTCTCCCGGAGTTCCTCAGTAAACCAAGGGGGCCTCCTGGATCCACTGCCTCGGAGCGGCCGTAGTGGCGCAATCCGGTTAAGAGACTCCATCGCTGCCGAGTTCCAAGCAGCAACCAGAGTCTCCGCCGGACTGTGGGCGAGGGTATCAGGAATAACCCCAAGCTCCCTCTGGAACCTCAAAGGGTCCATAAGTCACCTGGGGCGGAACCACCTGGTCGGTTCCTCCTCCCTACAGTGGGGGTTTGGTCTCCGAAAGTCAAGCCTCAGTAGGCAGTGGTCTGACCACGACAGAGGTATGATCTCGCTACCCCTCAGACCAAGATCACAAGTCCACTGCTCCGAGAGGAATACGAGGTCGAGTATGTGACCCGCTGAGTGGGTTGTGCCCCGAATTACTTGGGTCAAGCCCATGGCTGTCATGGAAGCCATGAACTCCTGCGCTCCATCAGAGTGTTCACCGAGCGAAGGCAGATTGAAATCCCCCAGGACCATAAGCCTGAGGAACTCAATTGCCAGCTCGGCTACCGACTCGAGGAGCGAGGGGAGGGCTGCTGCAACGCTGTTGGGAGGCAGGTACGTTAACAGCAAACCCACTTGACCCTTGAGGTCCAACTTCACCAGCAGGGACTCACACCCGACAAGCTCCGGAGCAGGGATCCTACGAGGTACTAGAGACTCTTGGATAACAATAGCCACACCCCCACCCCTTCTCTGAGCTCTCGGCTGATGGAGCACCTGAAAACCTTCTGGGCACATCTCTACGAGGGGGACTCCTCCCTCCGGGCCCAGCCAGGTTTCAGTAATACATTCCAGGTCTGCCCTCTCGTCTAAAATTAAGTCCCGCACGAGGGGAGCCTTATGAACTACAGACCTGGCATTTAGCGACAACAGCCTGAGACCAGGGTCCTGATTACTCGCGCCATCTGGCCTTGGAGTGGGACTCATAGGGCCGGAAGGAGGGATCTCTGTAACGTAGCGAGCCCTCCTTCCCCGGTAATGGCCAGCCCTAAAGTCCCCGCCACATCTGCCTCTCCCTGTTACGACCGTGATGCTCCGGCCCACTCCCGTGTCCATAGTCCCCCCAATCACCCCAATGACCCCCGCATTCCTCGGCAGGTCCTCCGAATCAAACATACTCATTCACTCACCCAGGCAGTCCCCACGTAATAATTAAAAACACAGAAGTACAACAATAATGGCAATAAAAAGTGGGATCATTCACTCAATTACATACATATCGCATGCATATCCCATACAAAGAAAGAAAAGCAGGGAGAGAAGAAAGAAAGGATAGATTGCGCAGCTGTTAGGGTGCGAGTTCAGGCAGAGCCAAATGGCTCTCAGCATTCAAGGTGGTTGGGATAATTGGTGTCCAGCTATGGTCCAGAGAAGGTATACAGGGGAGTAACTCGTATCCCCCTCTTCTGTAGATCTCAACAGGTCCAAAAAGTCCGGAGCAATTGAGGAAAGCAGGGGGCCTTCTTACACAGGCGCTGTCCCAGATAGAGCCCCAAAGGCAATGGCGGGTGGTGATGATAATAATAGTCAGAGCCAGGTGGGGCTGTGCCAGCGAGCCTGAAAGTCCAGAGGCCGTGGCCAGAAGAGGCCAGATGATAGAGTGCCACAGAAGGGGAGCGCCAAATGCCGGGCGGAAAACACAGGGGGAGACCCCACAGCAACTGGGGCAGGCAGAAAGGAAAATGCGCCCAAAGAGCCACCTGACCAAGCAAAAACGGAGGAGGAAGGAGGCGATGTTGGAGAGGAAGTGAGGCCGAGTAAGGAGGGGAGCCATCTGGAAAGGCCGATGCAGCATCAGGGAAAGCCAACCGCCCGATTTGCCCAGTCCCAACACTGTTCCGGCTCGTTCACTCTCCCTCCGGGGCGATAGTAGCCCAACGAAGCCCCAACGAAGCAGCTCAGCAGGCAGAGTGGAATCGCCGAAGCCGCCGAAAAACGCCACCGCTGTAGCCAACGTGGTGCCCCCCCCCCCCACCGCCGAGCAACGCAGGCAGCTCACAGACCTCCGGAGATTGTGCAGTCCGGGGTCGCCCAGAAGCGGCGGCCCCCGCAAAGGTCTGAGCTCCTTGGGTCCCCTGGATTCCGGACATCCCCAAGGACCTTTTTTCAAGGTACGAGGTTGTTGTTCTTCAGGGTTTTCCAGCGTTTGTTCACCTCGTTAGATCGGAACGAAACGCCTGGCAGCCATCTCTGATCTCGCACATGCGCACGTTTGCCTTTCTAGATTTGAACTATTATTCTTTCAAAATCCAAGAGGTGAAAAGTGTTGAAAGCTATGTAATCTATTCAGTGCATTAAATCTAGACCTAAATCATCCTCAACAGGTGTTGTTTTAGCTCTGCTTGTAAAAACACAAAAAAGTAGTTTTTTTATTTTACAATGGATTAAAAATAGATAAACTTTGTCCTAATATGCAAAAAGTCAAGATGGTGGCCATGATGGTGTGATTGTATAATGCATGTGTGCATTGCACTGCTGACTGCAACTCACTCCTTTACCTGTGTGAGAGAAATCCTCCCTTCTCCCATGGAAGCCTAAGCAAAAGGTATGGATATCTGCAAGATTACATGGAACATCTTGTCATAAATTATGTAATCATCCATTTGCTTGATGATCATGTGTTATTGCTTTGATGTCACCGCTGCTTGTTTCAGAGGCCATTATCAATAGAGGCCCTGCTTCAGACTTTCACTTCTCAAAATGGAAATGAAAGCTGTACAAATGCTCTGTCTCCTTTCATCCTGCTTTTCAAAAGCTCTTTCCTAATCACACTATCCCCTTTCTAGGCCAAAAGATCTAAGGAAAAAAATAATAGGAGAAAGTAGAAAAACTGACTCAAAAAGAATTATGCATGAGAAATAGGTATAGCAAAATATCTTTACCTGTTTAAGAAATAAGCTGGATGCTTGGCTGTACTTTTCAAGTACACTGGGCAGGACAGAACTTGCATATTCAAACTGTGGGTTAGAGGTAAAATCTGATTTGAAGAACTTTAGCTTCTCTCTTTCCACATTGGAAGGCTTGATTGCAGTGAGGATACAAAACTTTCGACCAGTGGCATCTCCATCTTTTAAGCAGCTTTTAGATGTTTGCAAATGTTTGGACTTTCCTAGGCTAAAGGTAAAATGTTTTTTAGATTTGTTCTTTGGTGGTGTTGACAATCCTATGCTGTTCCCTGTTACTGAAATACTTTGTGCTAATTTAATCCCATTGCGGAGTGAGTTGGGAATAAAATAGGAGGAGTGCCTTTTGAAACAGCACCACCCATTTGGGGGAATGAACAGTGGTGTCTTAACCTTGTGGCGTTCATTACTGTGTGAGCTATGAATGGGTTTGGTGGGCTTCCGGAGTCTTTTGTGGTGGGTTGATGAATGTTTCTGATGTTTTTTTTCCTCTTTGCTCTGCAGCAAAACATTGTAGCTGCTTGTCCCTGTAGTGAAGTTGTCCTTAAGGATGCAGGACTTAACACTTCTGGTGTCATTCATGCAAAGAAATTTCTGTTCTGCAGGCTTCAAGATGGACTTCTTGGACAGTTCTTGCTCTGGCCAGTGAAGCTTTTCTGAATTAAAAAAAATTAAAAAGCCTAATTCAATTAAAAAGGTTTTTCTAGATTTTAATATGCAATGTGAATGCAAACATATAAATATATAAAAGAGGTTTAATTGCTAAAATATAGACCTCTAAAAAATTTGAATTGTGGCATTTCCACACATAATTATCAACATTAGGGCAGCAAAAAAAGCATATGGGCTGACTTTGCTCTTTCTAAAATGTTCCTATCTTTTAAAAGTATAGATATGGAAACATTTTGGATTTTCCTCTATGTTAACATGTTGAATTTATCCTAAACATTCCTGTTTAAGTGCATGAACTGTAAAACAGGAAAACTGCCCTGCCTTCTGCACTAAACAATTATTTAAAACACTCTTTTGCTCCATATTTAAAAAACTAACATGGAAAATAAAGACAACTAGGGGGAGATGGAACATTAAAATCAAATGTGTGCTATGTCTTTATGTCACATGAACATATGAAAGTTACATATTGTAATGGAATGATGCTCATTTTACCATTTTGACAAAACAGTCAGATTCTGCAGATTCTTCAAGCACACAATTTCTCAATCTTAGCCATTTTAAGATTCTAGAAATTCCAATCCATGCATCTTAAAAGTAGTTGAGCTTGAGAAACACTGCTCTACTAGAAAACATGCTATTGACCAGATAAAACTTTCCCAGCCTGGATGCCCTCCATACACCTCCCATTCGTCCAAAATTCCTCAACTAGAACGGCCATTAAATCTCCTTTAAATTTATACCAATTTTTCCTGATGTTTGAATGTAAAAGAAAACATGCTGATACAAAACTACTTCTAGAGCAGACTTTCAATTCTAAAAGCCCTTTTTTTTTCACTGCACTGCAAATTCAACGCCTGTAATAGAGTGATGGAGAGAAGAGAGAGAATATATCAGAAAAATTACTTGGAGGAAAGTATACATTAAGTCACTATTTTATTCAGCTTTAGAATGTTATAGACAATGCTTTTCCACAGGAAAAGCAAAAAAGGAGTAGGAGTGGGAATACAAATGCAATATCAAAACATATATGAGTATGTTCTACCTACTTTTGTCATTTGAAGGAAAATAAATCGAACCGACTCTTCCTTTTATATTTCCTTCTCAAGAACTAGCATGTTACAATTGACTACATTTGAACATAATCAGAGCAAGTATTGCATTAACATACTAATGATCATATCTTGTAATAACATTATTAACTCAAGTTCCTATCTATTTATCAAACGCAAAGTGCCTGAGGTAGTATATTGTTATTTTATTCAGGGAAAACATTGCAGTTATTACTATTATTACTATTATTATTATTATTATTATTATTATTATTATCAATAATAATAATAGTTGTTGTTTATTGATTATTAACTATTAATAAAATTATAATATTAAAACAACAACAAACTGGTGGGAACATAAGCCTGAAAAAGTCACCGAAAATCAGAAAATCACTAATGAACTAGGCATTAAAATCAAAGCACCTAGTCACACAATGGAAAACGTATCAAAGCCAAAGTGGAAAATCCGATTAGAACAAAAAGTCAAAAAATTAAGGACAGATGCTAGCAACTTAAAGAACATGCATGAACAACGGCTAAAAAATAGCAAAATCATAGATCAGCTAATCAGAAGATGTAGATTGGATACAAGAAACATCAATGAAGCTGTAGAGATTGTAAAACATCAGATAACAGCAACAGCTAGAAAAATTGAAAGATATGAGGCATGAATTATCCAATACAAACAAAATCAGCAATTTCGATCAGACCAACGGCGTTTTTATCGAAGTCTTAATGTGAATGTTGACACCAAAAGTGGAAAACCAGAAAGGCAGGCCACACTTGAATTATGGAAAGAATTGTGGGAAAATGCAAAGGACTACAATAAGAAAGCAAAGTGGATACATGACTTGGCAACAAACAAGTATTAGAAATAACAACTGAGATGGTTAAAAATCAAGTAAAAAAAGTAAAGAATTGGACATCACCTAGAAATGACCAATTACATGGTTTCTGGCTCAAATATCTGACCAGTTTACATGTAATATTGGCCAGGCAACTGAATGAAATTTTACAAAATGGTCAAATTGATGAATGGTTGACAACGGGAAAAACATACTTGATTCAGAAAGATGCAACTAAAGGAACAATACCTGAAAACTACAGACCAATAAATGCTTGCCAACAACCTTCAAATTACTCATAGGCATTATTGCTGATAACATTATGGATTATTTGGAAATAAATAACATTTTGCCAGTAGAGCAAAAAGGCAACAAAAGAAGGAGCAGGGGCACAAAAGATCAGCTCCTAATTGATAAAATGATATTAGAAAATTGTAAGAACAGAAAAACGAACTTGAATATGGTCTGGATTGATTACAAAAAGGCATTCGACTCATTGCCACGTAGTTGGATCATAAAATGCTTAGAAACAACTGGCATTAGCAAAAATATTACACCCTTTACTGAAAAGGCGATGAAACAATGGAGAACTGAGTTGGCAGTAGGGAATGAGAACTACAGAATGGTTAATATCAAGCGAGGAATTTTCACCCTTTTTCCAGGATGATTCACTTTCACCTCTTCACTTCATCATCGCAATGATCCCACTATCAGTAATCTTTAAAAAAATGAAATTAGGCTACCAAACAGCCAAAGAAGCTGAAAAAATTTCACATTTATTATATATGGATGATTTGAAACTCTATGGAAAGTCAGAAATAGAAATCCAATCACTGACAAACACAGTCCGAGTATTCAGCACCAATATTTCAATGCAGTTTGGCATGGAAAAATGCGCCACTGTATCCATAAAAAGGGGCAAAATCACTACAAATACTTAGGCATTCTGCAGTTGGATAACATCAAACATGGAGAAGTAAAAACTATTGTCAGGCGAGAGTACATCAACAGAGTTAGGAAAATTTTGAAATCTAAATTGAATGGTGGAAATACAATCAAGGCCATAAATACCTGGGCAATACCAGTTATAAGATACACAGCTGGTATAGTTAACTGACACAAGCTGATTTGGACATTCTGGACAAAAAAACCAGGAAACTAATGACAATGCACTACAGTTTACATCCACGTGGTGATACTGATAGACTATACCTGCCCCGAAAATCAGGTGGCAGAGAATTATTACAAGTGAAGCAAATAGTTGAAGAAGAAAAACATGCACTGGCTGATTATTTAAAAGAAAGTCAAGAACATCTATTAATTGAAGTAAAGAACAAAAATCTACTGAAGGCCCAACAGACCAAACAAGAATATAGAAAAGATGTGATAAAATTAAGAATGGAGAGTCGGCAAAACAAAGCATTGCATGGTCAATTTCTGGAAAAAATAAAAGATAAAGTGGACAGTGAACAAACTTGGTTATGGTTAACAACAGGTACATTAAAGAAAGAAACAGAGTCACTAATCCTGGCTGCGCAAGAAAAAGCTATCCGCAGAAATTCCATTAAGGCCAAAATTGAAAAATCCTCTGATGATGCCAAATACAGACTTTGCAAAGAAGTTGATGAAACTGTTGATCACATACTCAGCTGCTGTAAAAAAATCGCACAGACTGATTATAAATTGTGGCACAATTCAGTAGCACAAATTATCCACTGGAATTTGTGCAAAAATTATAATATTAAAACAGCAACAAACTGGTGGGAACATAAGCCTAAAAAAGTCACTGAAAATCAGATGGTCAAGATCTTGTGGGATTTTTGTATACAAACGGACAAAATACTGGCGCATAATACACCAGACATCACACTGGTTGAGAATAATAAGGTTACAATCATAGACATTGCAATACCAGGTGATAGCAGGGTCGACGAGAAGGAACATGAAAAAATTGCAAAATACCAGGACTTAAAAATCGAAATTCAACGATTATGGCACAAACCAGCAGTGGTAATTCTAGTGGTAATCAGCACACTGGGTGCTATTCCAAAAGCACTGGAGCTACATTTAAAACAGTTAAAAATTGACAAAATCACCATCAGTCAAATGCAAAAAGCCGCACTGCTTGGATCCACATGCATATTACGAAAACACGTTACGACGTCCTAGGCCGCTGGGTGGGGCCTGACTAGTAACCAATGCCAAATCCAGTGAAACAACTGGCCGCTGTGATACAATTGTGTTGTTGCGAATAATAATAATAATTGCTGAGATAAATTTAATACAGGTAGTCCTTGACTTACAACCGTTCATTTAGTGCCCTTAGAAGTTACAACAGCACTGAAAAAAGTGACTTGTGGCTGTTTTCCATACTTAAGTTCATTTCAGCATTCCCATGTCACCTGATCAAAATTCAGATGCTTGGTAACTGAAATTTATTTATGATGGTTGAAGTTCTGGGGGTCCTGTGATTACATTTTGTAGCCTTCTGATTGACAAAGTCAATGAGAAAGTCAGATTCACTTAATAACTGTGTTACTAACTTAACAACTGCAATGATTCAACTAACAACTGTGACAGGAAAGGTCATAAAATAGTACAAAACATACTTAACTGTCTTGCTTAGCAACAAAAAGTTGAGGACTATCTGTATGGGTCTACTTAGAAAGCTCTCTTGTTCTTCCCCTGAATCATCCTTGTTAAAATTCAACATACCACAAATTCATAATATCTCAGCACAAGAATCAATGTTGGTTAGTAAAATATATTCATGATTATAACATATGATACAAGACATCTTTTTATTCTATAACAAAAGAATGGCTGAAATCAAACACAGGTCACATGGCATTCTGCTCATGTAAATGCCATAACTTATTCAATATTAAAAACAAGCAATAATTAATCATATTATGCAAATATAATCAATTATTTAATTTTTTGATTTTAATTATTGAGTTGATTTATTACTGTAACCAGAAATTATAACACATATAAAGCATAATGTAAAAAAACATACCAAAAGATTAAATTATTACAACTCTGAACTTCTATCAAGAGTTTCAGCAGTGATATGACTACGAAATTGTATAAAAGAAACTAAAACTACCATTTAATCAAAGGCCTAGAAAATTTAATTGGTATTAGATTTTAGTTCTAATTTTTAAAATGTTGGAAGGGGCCTTGATAATTAATACACATACACTGGAAAGAAAACAGAAGGGAAAATTATCTGACCTATACTCAAGAGTGTCATAGATGGAGTTCAGAAACAGGAGAATGAGAAAGGGCTGATACGAATGCAATGCCAAATCAGATTTTATGGTTTTCCATATTTGTTAGCATAAAGGTGTACTACTTCTGCTCTTTTTAAAAATATTTATCTGTATCTTATTCTTTCCTATTTGATAGCAGAGGTGGGTTCCTACCAGGTTTGATTGAATAGGTAGTAATAATTGGCCATAGCTTTCCGAACTGGTAGCAATAGCAGCCTAGCCATGCCCCCATACTAATATAGTCTCCTGGCCTGTACCCACTCACTCCCCCCATGTGCCCAGTTGCCCCCCTCTCTCTCTCCCTCTCTCTCTCTCTCATCCTGCCCATCCACACCATGCTTGCCTACCTGCCCTCCGCTCATTGACTTGCTGGCTCGCCAATTGCCCCGCCTCTGAGAGCCCTGTATATACTGTGGTTATCACGCAGCCCACAACCTTTACTAGCCTGGCTCTCGCATTATCATTTGTTGACTTCTTGATCCTCGCTGACTTCCCAGCCTGCCTGCCCTGCTGCATTACTGCTGCCTCCTCCTGCGGCTTCCTAAAGGTAAGTAAGCCTATGGATGTGACTTCGTGGGATGTGGACAGTAGAGAGGGCAAAAAGCTACAGAGAGCACCGGCAGACTTCGCCATCTATGCAAGCCCAGGGACTGGCCAGGCCTTCCTTGCTGCCACTCCCTGGGCTCACTTAGACGCAAAGCTCACCAGTGTTTGGAGGGCAACTTTGCGGGATGCACTTGGGGAGGGGCGGCAAGAAGCTACTGAGAGCCCCAATGAGTTTCCCGGTCTAAGCGAGCTTGGGAAGAGACGGCAAGGAAGCTGAGGCCTTTCTTGCTGTCCCTGGCCTTTCTTGCTGTTCCTGGCTAAGCCACCTGGGTTCCATGCCAGGCGGGCCTAGCTGACTGGGTTGTCCCTGTGTGCCTCCAGTCCAGCTTACCTTCAGCCAGAGTGTCTTGCCTGGTCGCCAGCTGCCTACATCCATTTCGGCATCCATCACATCGGAAAGCAGCTGATTTTGCCTACTGGTAAGTGACTGTGTTTTTTTTCTTTATGTTTTTAATGTATTTCAAAGGATATTTTGTTGTTAATTTTTTTGCAGGAAATTTGGTTGTTTTTAGGATTTTTTATTTTTTTATTTTGAGGAAATATTTTTTTAAAAATATTGTTTTTAGGAAATGTTTGTTTTATTTATTATTTTTAGGAAACATTTTTTTACAGAAATGTTATTGTTTGGAAGAAATGTTTTTTTAATTGTCTTTGGAAATTGTTTTTTTTTAATTTTATTTTTAGGAAATATTTTTTTAAAAATTATTGTTATTAGGAAATGTTTTTAACAGAAATTCTATTGTTTTGAGGATTTTTTTAATTGATTGTTTTCAGGAAATGTTTTGTTAACCTAATTTTATTGTTTTTAGGAAATGTTTTTTAAATTTATTATTTTTAGGATTTTTTAAATTTGTGATTGCCCTACTTTTGTTTTCCTGTTTTCCTGTTTTAATCTTGGTGCCAGGTCTTTTGTCTTTCTTATCCCGGGGATTAGTTTTGCCAGGAAACAGGAAAAGGAGAGTTCCAGATGAGCTATTTTTAGTCTGCTCATTCCCTTTGTCTTAATGGGTATACTTAGAATTTAAGTCTTTCTTTTAGCTGGTGATTTTGCCTGGGATTTTCTTAAAGGGGGAAAGCTGGCTTGAGTTTCTTGCCACTGTTTTCTGTGGTTTCTGGTTCTAAGAGGTTTCTGGCACTGTCCTTTGTGCTAATATTTCCCACAATGCCATGATGGTTTTTATTCCAGTGACTTTGTCTTTCCTGTCCTTAGGGTTAGGGAAAAATTGGTTTCATCTGCAGTCTTTTTTGGGGGGGGCTGTTATTCATTTGGTGTTTTCCTGCTGCTGTCATAGTTTGGGGGGAGGGGTGCAATGTCCTGCAGTTATCTACACATTAATAATGATCAAATATTGGGGCTTCCGGTTTGGCATCACGCCGGTGCGAGCTGCTGACAGATCCTCTGCTCGGTTCGCCCGGCCTTTTGCACGAGCGTGGCTGTAGCAGGCAAGGTCTTATTTATTTATTTATTTATTTATTTATTTATTATTTATTTATTTATTTATTTGACTTATATACCGCTTCATAGGGCTTTCAACCCTCTCTAAGCGGTTTACAATTTTTTTTTAGCAAATTGAGTCAGCAACTTGCCCCCACAGTCCGGGTCCTCATTTCACCCACCTCGGAAGGATGGAAGGCTGAGTCGACCTTGAGCCGGTGAGATTTGAACCGCTGAACTGCAGATCACAGTCAGCTAAAGTGGCCTGCACTACTGCACCCTAACCACTGCGCCACCTCGGCTCTACTGCACCCTAACCACTGCGCCACCTCGGCTCTTTTCGAGGTGCGAGGACCAGTGGAGAGGGGAAGCAGCGGAGCAGCGGAGGGAGAAAGGCGATCTCCCCCCACGAAGCAAGAGGCTCCCTCAGATCAAGTGCAAAGGAGGTCGGCTGATTAATGGCCGACCAGAAGACGTGACTGCCAGCCTTTAACAAGGAAGGGAAAGACAGCTGCAGGGAACATATCGGATTGAAAGACAGACCTTGATTTAAGAGCCTAAATTTGAAGAAATTAATAATTTAACTGTTCTGAGCACGGATACGTAAGTGGGTGCATTAAGCTGAAGCGGCTAGTAAAGACGGACAGGGAAAGATTTAAGAGAGCCGAGTGGCAGATCGGATAGAGAAGGACTGAGTTTTTGAATATTTAAATTTGGAGGATTAACAGTGGGCGAGATGGAGAAGAGAAAGACAGTCGGTTGGATCTGTCCTCCTCATGGGAAAAAGTGGAAAAAGTTCTGTGAGCCATGAGGGTTTGAATCAGCTTTAAAACTCTGGTGAGGTGGTGCCAAGTCATACTGATAGAGACAACAGAAGGGCGACACCTTGAAAGTGAAAACTGAGCGCCGGGGGGGGGAAAAAACAAACAAATCATCCCCCCCTGCCTCTTTCTTCACCTCACTGACAACAAGAAGTGATTGATGGGTGAGCTCTGAAACACTTTCAGGAGCTCTGACCTCCCCCGTCTCTTGACTCTCCACGCTGAAATGTTTACTCCCTATCTAGTGGATGCCTCCTAGATACTACAGAACTGTTCTATTGTATACTGTATAGTACTGCTCTAATTTAACTATCCTGCTTTTTTTGGGGTGTGCATTATAGTGGATTGATTGTGGTTGAACAACACACTGAGACTTGGGTAACTGATATATTGTTAACATTACTGTCTAGATACCTAACTCATTGGTTAACCAATTAATTAATTAAGTATAAACTATTCAAAAAGTTTATAGATTAATGTATAGAACTGTATAAATACTCTAACAGCAGCTAGAAGGTACTGGAACTACAGATCAAAGGGGGAGAGCTGAATTAAGTTAAATGGCAACAAGAACAGTAACTTTAACTAAAGGAAGCAAAAAACAAACTTCTCTATCCACTCCGGTGAGGGAAAAGTCGCCTGAGGGCAGGCAGACGGGAGATAAGACAGCCTCAACTTCACAAGGCCAGGAGATAACAATGGACTCTCTACAGGAAGCAATACTGAAGATGAATGAAAACATCACCAAAGGCCTGGAGGGAGTAAAGAACGAAATGAGTGAAGTTAAAAATAATATGGGGAGGATTGAGGAGCGTATAGGGGCTATCCAAACAGCTTTGTCAAGGAATGAACAGGAAATCAAAAATGTTAGGGAGAGAACGGAAGTAGCAGAAAAAAGAATAGATAAGACAGAGGATAGACTGGAATCCATAAACACAAATCTGGAGGAGGCCATCCTCCACCTAGAATTAGAGAGATCAGCATTTTATTTGAGACTACAAAATGTAGAAGAAGCGAGAGATGAAAATCTTCGGGAGCTGATTGGAGAAATTCTGGGACTAGTTCTCGACGGGCTGAAAAATGAGGTCATTAACGAATTGGATGAAGTTTATAGAATTAACACAAGCTTTGCGAGACGCCATCGACTTCCGAGGGAGATCCATGTGAGGGTTCTAAGAAGACAATTGAGAGAGGATATTCTAAGCACAATAAGAGGGGACTCATTAACATATAAAGGTAAAGAAATTCTCATCTTAAAGCAGATCCCCCGGAGAGTTAGAGAGAAGAGAAGGAAATATAACTTCCTCTCCTCACAATTAAATAGACATAGAATCCAGTTTCGATGGCTCCTTCCGGAAGGAATGCTAGTAACATGGAGGGAAAAGAAGTACCGGATAGACACCTTGGAGAAAGCTCAAGAATTCCAGGAACTTTTACTTGCAGACGAAGAGAGGTTTAATAAAGAAGGAACCTTAAGTAGAAGACAGGAAGATATTATAACTGAATCCCAACTGGAGGAGCGAGAGATGGGAGAGGTCAGAGAGCGAGAGAGATATGGCAGAGAAGAATCAAGAGCAAGGTCACCAATTGAGACAAGATCTAAAGGTGCCCTCAAAGCAAATAACATGTAAAGGAGTTGAGGAATGGGAAACGAATATACTATCAGCAAATATAAATGGTCTTAACATAACATCCAAAAGAAAACGTGTACTGTTGGATTTATTGAAACAAAAGTTAGATGTAATCTGTCTTCAGGAAACCCACATTAAAGAGAAATATAATAACCTGTTGAAATGCCCAAAATTAGGTAAAACATTTTGTTCGTCAGCACAAACTAGAAAAAGGGGAATTGTGATGTATATAAAAGAATGGTTGAACCCCAAATTAATATATGCAGATAAAGAGGGTAGAATATTAATGGTGGAGATAACGAATGGTGGGAAAAAAATTTTACTAGTTGGAATTTATGCCCCAAACCAAAAACAAGAAAGATTTTATGTAAATTTACACAAGAGGATAAATGAAATAAAGTGGCAAAATATATGTATTCTAGGGGACTTCAACGCAGTAGTAGACGGTAAAATGGATTACAAGGGTATACATAAGAAAAGTACTAGAAGGAAACTACCGACTGCCTATGCAAATATGGTGAAGGAACTAGACCTCTATGATGTCTGGCGAACAATGAATGACAAGATACAACAGTACACATTCTACTCTCAACCACATAATTCTTGGTCCCGTATCGATATGGTCTGGTCAAACCCGGAACTACTTATGGATACTGTAAATATTGAAATAACAACAAACAAGTGGGCCGACCATCATCCACTCTTATGGCAATGGAAAGGAAAGACAAGGATAAAAGCTAGGTGGACATTAAACCAGAACATATTACAAGAGAAACAATTTGTACAATTAATAGAAAAGGAATTGGGATATTTTTTCAAAGAAAACGGTAAAGAGCAGACATCAATACAAAACGTCTGGGATACGATGAAGGCAGTCGTGAGGGGAACATCAATAGCCTATATAGCAAGAAGAAATAAAATGCATAGGGAAAAACTTAATACATTGAACAAAGAATTAAGAGAGATAGAACTGCTGATTCAGAAAGAGCCAGACGATATTAAATACAGGGAAAAAGGAGAGTTAATTAAACACCAAATAAATCTGATTTCTCAAGAGGAAGTAGCACAAAACATTAAGAGAATGAAGCAGAACTATTTTGAACATGCAAATAAAACCGGGAGATGGCTGGCCCACAAAATAAGAAAAGATGAGGCAAAAAGAACTATTAAACAATTGAGCGACGAGGAGGGGAACTTGAAACAGGAAATAGGGGAAAAGAAAAAGATTGTACAGAACTACTATAAGAAACTATATGAACCGGACGAAATTAGTGAACAAGACATCAGAAAATACCTAATAGAACAGAAACTTCCAGTCTTGCCGGAGGAGATGAGAGAGATGTTTGATAAGGAAATTACACAAGAGGAATTGAAAAAGGCCATTCAAAAACAAAAAAACAATAAAACACCTGGTCCAGATGGGCTTCCGTCGCAAATCTATAAAAAACTCCAAAATACCGTAGAAGACAAATTATTAGAATTATTTAATGAGGCACTACAAAACGGCAAGGTTCCAAAATCATGGGGGGAAGCTTTCATTACCCTAATACCAAAGGAAGAGGCGGATAGTAGTAAAATTCAAAACTATAGACCTATATCCTTGTTAAACGCGGATTACAAAATTTTTATATCAATTTTGGCGGAAAGATTAAAAATAATATTAAATAAAAATATCCATTCGGACCAAAATGGCTTTCTCCCTAAAAGACACATTCGGAACAATACAAGAATAATAATTAACACCTTGGAATTCTACGAAACAAGATCTGAGAAACAATTAGCATTAATTTTTGTCGACGCACAGAAAGCATTTGATAACTTAGATTGGAATTTTTTAATCACACAACTAAAAATGATGAAATTCGGCGACAAATTTATTAAGATTATAGAAACTATATATTCACAGCAATCAGCAAACATTATAATTAATGGAGAACTAACAGAGAGGGTACGAATCGGAAAGGGTGTTAGACAAGGGTGTCCGCTCTCCCCATTACTATTTATTATGTCGTTAGAGGTTCTCCTAAATCAGATAAGATTAAATCAGGAAATTAGGGGTTTGACCATAAAAAAAGAACAATATAAAACACAGGCCTTCGCTGACGACATGGTCTTTATTGTGGAAGACCCTCTAATCTCAGGACCGAAATTAATGAAGGACATTGAGGACTTTGGGCGTGTGGCCGGATTAAAAATAAATAAGGAAAAAACAAAAATGATTATAAAGAACTTTCCCAAAAAACAGATAGAAGAACTAGAGAAAGCAATGGAATTAAAGGTAACTAAAAAGGTCAAATACTTAGGGATTTGGCTATCTGTGAAATGCTCTTCTATAAAAGAAGATAACTATGATAAACTATTACGAAACATCCAAAAAGATTTAAAAAATTGGTCGAAGCTACAAATATCATTGATGGGAAGAATCTCAGTAATCAAGATGAATGTCTTGCCAAAAATCCTCTATTTATTTCAAACGGCACTGGTCAAATTAGGAGAAAATTTTTATAACGATTTGGATAAAATGGTACGAAATTTTGTGTGGAATGGCAAAAAGCCTAGAATAAAATATAAGCATCTTCAAGATAAAAGAGAGCAAGGTGGAATGGGCCTACCGGAATGGAAACCATATCATCAAGCAGCAACAACAATGTGGATAAAAGAGTGGGTAATGTTAACCAACAAAAGAATCTTAACGATAGAGGGCCACGACTTGCAATGCGGGTGGCACAATTACTTATGGTGTGAGGGAAATAAAGTCCACAATTATTTTAGAAGACACCATTTAAGAGGGGTACTGATTAAGGATTGGCTGGAAATTAGAAGGAAATTTTATATCCAACTATCCAAATGGATATCCCCGACGGAAGCCCTGATATACCCAAATTTGATAAATTTTGACAAAAATGTTATTTACAAACAGCTGTTAGATGATCAAAATAGACTAAATTCCTGGGAAAATTTGGCTGAAATGGGAATAAATATTGATTGGTGGCCATACTTTCAAATACAAAATAAATACAAATCAGATCTAGCACAATTTGGCTTTCAGGACAAGGACCAGGAACTGGATAAAATTTTAATAGGACCAGACGAGAAATTAATCTCGAAAATATGTAACTGCTTGCTGATCCGAAAAATGGAAGCAGAAAGAGTAAAAGAAGTCATGGTAACCTGGGCCCAAAATATCGGCCACACAATTGACCTGGATGACTGGGAAAGGGTATGGGAGTGGAACCTTAAATTGACGAAATCGACGGCCTATAAAGAAAATATATATAAAATGTTCTACCGCTGGCATCTCCCTCCGACAAGACTGGCAAAAATTTCCTCAAAATTATCGACCAAATGCTGGAAATGCAAAACAACACTGGGCACGTACTACCACATGTGGTGGACGTGTCCGGTTGCTAAGACGTATTGGAAGCAAACGCTAAGATGGCTGAATGGAATCATGTCAATTAAATTAAGTCTTAAGCCGGAAATCTTTCTATTAGGGATAACAGATCAAAAAATATGTAAAACCAATCAATACCTTCTCGTCCACATCTTGACGGCGGCAAGGATCGCTTACGCGCAGTGCTGGAAGAGTGAAACTGCCCCCACTAGCACAATGGTGATGAACAAAATCTTAGAATTAGCAGAAATGAACAAATTGACAATGCGGATTAACGATAAAGAAGACACAGACTTTTATAAAGTCTGGGAGAAATTGTACAAATGGCTTGATGAGACAGTGAAGATTCAGATATAAAAGGAGATAGCTGACTAACTTAAAACGATCTAAGCAACAACTCAAATAAACAATACACAAAGACAGAGGGACAAATGAGAATAGAAATGTATTAGAGGTGAGAATTCACCGTTGAGTAACACCATTAGACCACAACGTTGGAATAACTTGAAAAGCTGATAGGTAATCCGTTATAACTACCTGCATGGAATTAGCAACCTAGTTTCATACTAGGTAAGGCGAGATGAGCAATGGGAGATGAAAATATGTAAAGAGCTTTATCTATTTTTGTATCTTGTATTTTGTAAATCTTGCCTTTTTTATATAACTTTCAAATAAGGGGGAAAAAGAAAAGAAAAAGAGTACCAGGTCATCCTCTGAAAAGGAGAATATGTAAACACAACAACGGTTAGAGTGGATGGAGGGAGGAGTAGAAGGAAAGATAGGAAGGAAAGGAGAAAGGAGAGGAATAGGAGAAAGGGAAAGGCAGAGGAAGAATGGGAGTGAATGTAAGAGTAGGAAAGAGGGGAGGAATGGGAAGAAGAGGGGAAGGGTAAAGGGGAGGAAGGGGAAGGAGAGAAGGGAAAGGAGAGGAGGAAGGAAGGAAGGAGAGAAGAAAGAGAAGGAAGGGGGTAGGAAGGAGGGAAGGAGGGAGGGAAGGAGGGAATGTAGGAGAGGAGGAAGGGGGGAAGGAAGGAGGAAAGGAAGGGGGAAAGGAAGGAGAGAAGGAGAGAAGAAAGGAGGGAAGGAAGGAGGGAAGGAAGGAGAGAAGAAAGGAGGGAAGGAAGGAGGGAATGTAGGAGAGAAGGAAGGGGGGAAGGAAGGAGGAAAGGAAGGGGGAAAGGAAGGAGAGAAGGAGAAAAGAAAGGAGGGAAGGAAGGAGGGAAGGAAGGGGAGTAGGAGAGAAGAAACGAGGGAAGGAAAGAGGGAGGGAAGAAGAAGTAGGACCGTCGTAAGATAAGATGGATCTATGGGATGATAAAAAAGCAATCTTCAAGTATATTGTCAACAGTAGGGAAAAATTGTTATAAATACATATTATTAATAACAGTTATGAGATCATATAATTGTGAATATATATATATATATGAAATTGATAAAATAAAATAAATTATTAAAAGAAATAATGATCAAATATTAATATTTGCTTATACATTTTAGTAACCTATCCTTACATAATTGGTATTTTCTTTCATACTTTTAGATTTCTAACTTCTGTTTCTGTTAATTAGCCATTTATAAAACAGATCCCACATTAAAAAGTATCCGAATAAGGATGTCATTCATGTAACATTGTACCCTCACCGGTCAGGAACGCAGATGTGCTGCTACTACTACTAACAGCTTTGTGAAGGTCCTTGGGGCCGATGACAGGCCAAAAGGCAAAGCACAATACTGGAAGTGGCGCCCCGCATAGTGGAAGCACAGGAACTTTTGATGTGATGGTCTGATGAGCATGTGCAGGTAAGCCTCCCTGAGATCTATTGAGGTAAGCAGATCCTCAATGTTGGACCCTCCCCAATGCTGCCCAGGTTGGAATTTAGGGACTGCATTTCGAAGCATTTGTATGCTACATGGGAGTTGAGTCTTTTGAGATCTAAAATGGCTC
Organism: Thamnophis elegans; assembly: GCF_009769535.1. Lineage (NCBI taxonomy): Eukaryota > Metazoa > Chordata > Lepidosauria > Squamata > Natricidae > Thamnophis > Thamnophis elegans. The sequence continues at coordinate 69,069,484 of NC_045558.1, forward strand.
TGCAATCCCCCCCCCCCAAGTTCTTGGGTACTAGGAAAAGGATGGAGTAGAAGCCTAGACCCTCCTGACCTGATGGAACTGGTTCTATTGCCTTGATGTCTAGAAGGTGGCGAATCTTGGTTTCCTTCAACTCCCTCTTGGAGGGGTTCCTGGGAGTGGGGCAACTCAGGAAGTGGTGGGGTGGTGGGGAGAGAAATTCTATGGTGAGGTGGAGGACCCAGGCATCGGTGGTTGTCTCCTTCCACTGGGGTAGGAAGGCTTGTAGTTGGCCACCAATCAGCACGTTGAGGCGAGTCACTATGCTCTTTGGAAGGGCTTGGCATTAGCCTGCCAGAAAGGTCGTTTGCCGTAGGGCTGTTGTCTGCCCCTGTCCCTGAAGGACTGTTTGTCCGGGTATCTATTTGCCCCCTGGGAATATGGTCTCTGAAACTGGGAAGCAGATGTTCCAGAGTCAACCTGTCAAAAGGGTTGCCTATGGGAGTATGGGGAGACACTGTTGTCAGTTTTCTTGTGCTGGATTGGCAAGGCCTTTCTCTTTTCTTTAAATATTTTTTTCAGACAAACACAAACAAGACTTAAAACATAAAACCGCCTTCCAGTTACATACAGTATGTCGGTTGGTTACAAAACTTTTGTGCATTCTCTCCAAAGTCCTCACAATTTCATAAAATCTCATTATCAATCTATTATATATGTATACATTATTATCATCATTAATCATTTATTTGACTATATCAATTATACTTCATTTTATGCGAGATATTCCGAATTTTGAATTAATTTATATTATGGCATTTCATTACATCATTCTAAATCCATCCAATGATAGTACATTCTGCATTATTTCATTATCCTTGTATTGTAAGATTTTCTAATATATTTCATTTCCATATTTTTTAATCTAACCATTGATAAAATAAATCCCATATGTTATAAAATTGTTTGTCTTCTTGTTCTCTGATTTCAAATGTCAATTTGCTCATTTTGGCCCGTCTTCAAAGTAGTTCTGTTTAGCACCTCTGATTTTTTGTGCTAGTTCCTCCTTTTCCATTAGTTCCATTTTATGTTTAATTGTGTCCATTTTTATTTTGACTTTTTTTTGTGGAAATTTCTGTAGCTCTTTTTCAATTCTCTTGTAATCATCCTCTAATGTTTTAAAGGCTTGTCATTTCTTGATGTTTCTTTTCCTTGTGTAATCTATTATCAAGCCTCTAGCATAGGCCTTCATTGTATCCCAAAGATTCTGCATTGATGTGTCCTCTTTTTTGTTTTCTTTGAAAAAGAAATCCAGTTTTTTTTCCATTTTCTGTACAAAGTCCTTTTCTTTTAATATAGTATTATTTAAAGTCCATCTAGATCTTTTCCTTTGTCCTTTCCATTTAATTGTCATTGGATTGTGCTCTGCCCAGGTACTTGTTTCTATATCAATTTCCTATATGTTTAAGATCAATTCCGTTGACATCCATATTGTATCATCATCAGACCATGATGAGTGTCTATTTGAATAAAAAGTGTATTGTCTATCTTTTTTGCGTTTCTTTCTCTCCATGCATCTATTTCATCTATTATTTTGAAAAAGGATTTTGGAAGAGTCTTTCTACTTTGCTTTATTATTTTCTGTGTTTCATAGTCCAATTTCTCATCTACTATTCCATTAAAGTCTCCCATCATACAAATATTATCATAGTCCAATTCAATTATTTTCATGTGTAATTTTCTATAAAATTCTTCTTGATTGTCACTTGGAGCGTCCTGATAGCTCAGGACATGGCCTGATGAACCTTTTTGAAACAGGACTCCGCTCCCTTGTCCTCCACCTTCAGCCACTCCAAGAGATCGAAGAGAATGAGAGCACAAGACATAAGAGCAACCACAGGTGTATCTATCTTAGGCCACTGCAAGAGATTCTCCATCTCGGGAGCAACCAAATACTATCGTTTGTCACAGCCACTGGGGGCTGGGATAGATCCAGGCTGACACCACTGGTGTTGGACAACATCGAGGAAGAGCTGAGGGGCAGAAACCTCCTCATGCTTAGCCGGCGATTCAGAGAACAAGTTATTGCTCTTGGCCTTCTTGGCCAGTTGTTCCTTGGCTGAATCAGCCAAGGTACTGGCCATCTCTGTACTAGTGAATGCCTTGGCCTTGTGAAGAAGAGACTTAAAAAGAGCAGGCTTGAAGAGACCAGTGAAGGCAGGTTTGTCAGGGGTCATATCCTCATGGTCAGAGAGGATCTGCTCAGTGGTCACCTCCTCAGCTGCTTGTGAGTCATCACTATGCACTGATGGCTTGGGAGAGGGAGGAATCTGAATGGGGAGAGGACTGTCCTTACTCTGGCCCTGATGAATTGGGACCCGAGTTCCCTACTTATTGAAGGTGGCTCCATGCTGAAAGGCAAACTCCATGGCCTGCATTATGGCCTGGGAAATAAATTCCTGCTGTTCTACAGAAAAACATGCTGAGGTGGGCCTAGAATCGGCTATGGCCTCCTCCTGCCCGGGGACTCCTCAGCAGTCAAAGGCAGGCACTTGAAGGATGCAAAGTCCCCTTCGAAGCAAGCTGCCTGCAAATCTTGGGACATTGAAATATCATCTGGAAGACAATCTGGTGCCTCATCCCTGGCCTGAGTGAGATCAGCCTGCCTTGGGGAAGATGTATTAGCCTTCAGAGCTTTTTGTGCCTTTGCAAATTGTTTCTCCAAGGCCTTCATTCGTCTATTGGCATCTCAATCAGAAGTAGATGACTTATGAGAGGATGGCTTGGACCTGCTTCACTTGTTAGAGCCCTTGGCTGGCACCACTTTCCTTTGTGGGGCACGCTGCAAGATGGAGGGTGGACCTGGACAGGGTTCTTTCTCCTCATGACCCAAGTCAGCCATTCTTTTTTAAAAAATAGAATTTATTTTTAATTTTCAAAACAAACACAACACATAAAATCTTCCTTCTTTAGATACTGTAGAAAGTGAATCAGTTGGTTACAAAAGATTTTTGTGCATCTCTTCCACAGTCATCAAGCATAATTCATATTAACTCAAGTATTTTAACTCAAATATTTATACATGTTACCCTTATACCTCCATTTTTATTTGACTATAATTATTTAAACGTCTTTCATCATAAAATATACCAAGATTTAATACATAACCACATACTGGCATTTCATTTAATGTTTATAAAATCCTCCAATAACACTGAATCCTTATGTCCTATTTTAGCTAAACATCCATAATATTTAGTAACAAACTTTTCTAATCCTCCTTTCCAGATCACTGTTTGCAATTTTCATCCAGTTTCCTTATATTATACCCATACATAGGTTATCATCATCCCTCCTTTATTTAACTATATCCTGTATCATGACATTTCCCACTAATAATCAAAACTTAACTGTATCTAACTTAGTTCTTCTTTTAATTAACCTTTATATATAATCCAAAAGGATTTCTAATCTTCCTTTCATGGGTACCTTTCAATATTCATGTCCAATTATTGCTTATCATAACACTACACATTGTATACATTATTATCATTATCAATTATTTCTTTAACTATATCTATTATCACTAAACTTTACTAAGTTTAACTAGCTTTAAGTTATATTCTTCCATCTATCAACCTGTATCTTTCCAATAACAAAACAATCTTCTGCCATTTGTGGTACCAATTCTCTAGTCATCTTCTTGATCAGCTTTGTATGGACTTCTCTTAGCAACTCCTTGCTTATAAGATCTCTCATATAATCTTGATGCCCTCTTTCTGTTTCCTTATTCAGTTTGTCTTTGATTGTCAACAGTGTTATCAAAACTTTTGCTAGTGGAATTTCTTTCTTTAAATCCATAGGTTCTTTAATTTTATCTTCTTCTATATCTTGACCTTTGAAATAGATTTCTCTCCATTTAATTCCTCTTTCTGTATTCCATTCTTTCCATCTACAGGAACAACCAATTACCATAGATATCAGCAGATTTAGTCTCTTTATATTCATTTTCCACTTCGTTTTTTTTTAGTTTCAATTATTCCATTTGAACATTTTCAATTTTTTCATCATATTTTCTTGTTATGTGTTCTAGGTATTCCAGTTTTTTCTCTACTATATTTGATAATTTTGTAGTTCTGAAAATATATTTTGCAAAGTCAAGACCTCTATTTTTCCTTGGGATTGTGTCATTCTGACAAACACAGCTACTCTAGCTTGAAAGATCAACAAAATTAAAGCATAGATTCACAAAGAACGCTGCTCTGACTTCTCTCTGGTTGAAAACATACTTCAAAGGGTCATCTGTGTGTTCGTATCAGTCTGTAGCCAAACAGTAAAGCCTTGTGGCGCCAAGTCAAAGCAATCCATGAAAGAAAGAAAAAACATTCCATTTTGAATACACAAAACTCCGATCAAGAATACCTCCCAGCCTCCGGAGCCGAGACACTATTAGAGAGTTTCTTTTTGTATCTTTTATATATATAACATTAGAAAAAGAGGTCCAATTTTTAAATGAATTAGAAAAATACCCACAGCAGTAAAAGAGGAAAACTTTAGTCTGTAAAATACAAAGAATCACAAAGAGAAGGTAGAAGAAAAAAACTTAATCCATCTGTTTCAAAAGGTTTGTATAGATTCGATCCATGTAAATAACATTTAAGAAGTAAGATAACCACTGTCCAAAACCATTCCACATTCAATTCCACGACTTGATTCTTCTATTCTTTAATTTAAATTGGTTTTTGAGTTTTTATAGGCAGTCTCTTTTTTATAACAATAAAAATTCCTCACCAGCTGGAAACATTTTCTCTTTCCATATCCTTCCGTTTTGAAGCCGCCCCGACTTTGTCAGTCTTGGCTGGATTTTTTGTTACGGCTTGAAAAACTTCTCTTGCTTCTTTCGAGGATTTTGCAATATCCCCGATATCAGCAAGACGTATTCTTCCTGTTCACCATCTCTTCGGAACAGTTTAGGTCCGTTTGGACCAGCCAGTGGCAAAAGTGTTGGCTGTGGTCTCAGAGCATTGAGACCACACAACCATCTCATCGCGACATTGGCTCCTCCTCTCAAATCAGCCATTCTTAAAGGCAGCTGATTGTGCAACTGCGAGTGCCCCACTTACCACCTCAGGAACAGAGTTGTGTCATTAATTTCATGAACAGGACTCTGCCACAACCTCAATGGGTTATGACTGAGTACTCGGACAGGGAATGGCCTCTGGCTGGGTTGTGAAGAGCACTCAGGCAGCCCCATTGGAGACCTCGGAACTGGTAGACCGGGGTCTTAAGACAAAAAGGAAGTCTTCTCAGAGCTGTTGCTGCTTCCAATAGGCAAAACATGTTTAAAATGGCGGCCACTCTTGTCTCAACTGACAATCTCTTGAGAAACACAGCAAGGGACCTCTGCTGAGGCTGAAGCTGAAGCCAACCCGGTGCTGATCTCTAGCCAATTTGCTAGCCACTGCGATGCCCAGCTGAGAAGACAAACCTCGCACTGAACCGGCTTTTGCAAAGTGGAGGTTTGTCACTGCTGTTTGACAGCTCAGACCTCGTGCGAGGCCTAAGGGAAGCCCTCGCTGCCGGCAAGCCTCAAAAGGCCGTTTGACACCTGTCAAACTCCAAACAATAGTCCTTTCTGTGCTGCTGCTACTAGATAATAATGGAGATCCAAATATTGATTTAAATTCAATTTCTCTGCTCAGAGACTGAAGAGAGGGTCAAAAGTCATGCTGATGGGCTGAGTTGATAAACTGAAGGTCAAGTGGGGAGGCATGGCTAAAAAGATTCTAAAATTAACTCAGACACTGGACGGATAAACTGAAGTTGGACCCATGCGTGGATTCTCCAAGCAGTGCACAGGAAAATAGCTAAAGACTTCCCAAACATTGTAAGCTAGCACTGTTTTAACCATCGCCTTCAACTTGTGCTGGATGAGTCCATAAAAGACATCAAACAACTTAACCACTTCAAAATATTATTTGACAAGATGCATACTACTTTCCATAAATCCTGCAAGAACCAGACGGAACATTTCCAAATCTCTGAACAACTGGGCATTGAAATTGTGAAGATTGGCAGAGTTTTCAGACCAAGATGGGCTGCCTGTAGTTTAAGGTCAACCACAGGTGTGTGGCATGCTTATTCAGCATTATATCAGTTTTTTCTGGACAACGAAAAATTTCCAGGCCAGGCTGCCCTTTTAGAAAATTTAAATTTTTTGACTGATTTGGCCCTCATGATTGATATTCTAAATGAGATTTCTTTTCTGTCAAATGCCCTGCAGGGAAGAAATACAGACATCATCAAGGTTGAAAAATTGCTATTGTCAGATGCTGCTTCACTTAGTAACCAAGATAGAAACCACTCCATTTTGCAGAATTAAGAGTACTTTTACTGATTATAAGTAAATAGAAGCTAAGCAAAGCTGGATCTGAGCAAAAGCGCGCGAAAGCATTAGATATTAATACATGACCCATTTCCCTCCCCTTGGTAATCCCAGTCCATAGTCCAATCCAATATCTCCAAAGGTGTCAGATGGGAGACATCTTCAAAAATCATCATCAGGTTGGTATGCCAGACAGTTGGCCTTGGCGGGAAACTCCCCTCCTTTCCACATGCCCAAACGATGGTGAGAACAACTCCCAATTAACCGTCCTCGTGCACAGAGTATGTCCCTCACACAAATACCATGCCTTCCCTCCCCATATCAATGGCAGCCGAAAGCAAGCAGCAAAACAGAAGCTGACATCCGGCCCTCCTCCAGAAAAAGGACCATCATCTCTGCAGAAACAAAAGAACACAGACAAACAGACGAACAACATAACGTAAAAGAAAAAGGGAAGGGAAAATAAAAGAGAAATCCATCGAGGTCAAGGCTTGTCTGGGTAGGTAGAGTAGAATTTACGGAGTAGTCGAGGAGCCCGCACATGGGACTTATCGACCCATTCAGCATGAGAGGGAGGAAAGTGTTTCCATGAAACAAGATACTGAACACGGTTTCTATGTTTTCTAAAGTCCAAAACTTCTTTAACTTCAAAATGCTGCTCACCCTCAATCAGGAGCGAGGCAGGTGGAGCCGCCAAAGGCCCACGCAATGGAGAAGTACCTTCTGGCTTCAGAAGATTGACATGAAATACCGGGTAGACACGGTTGAGATATTTAGTCATTCTAGACATACGGACACAGGGTTTATGACCTTGATAATCAGGAACAGGCCAACATACTTGGGACCCAATTTCTTAGACTTTTGAGAGGTCTGGAGAAATTTGGTGGATAAATATACACGATCACCAACTTTATAATCCTTTGGCTTCGTTCTTTTTTTATCCGCTTGTCTCTTATGTGCTCGATGTGCCACATCCAGCGCCTGGTAAGCCAAAGGCCACATCTCTCGGAGTTGGTCACTCCACTCAGAAAGGACAGCACTTGTGATTTTTCTCGAGGTGCCTTGGGATAGGCACAAAATCATGTCCATACACTATTTTGAAGGGCGTAAATCCTTTGCTGCTGTGCACCGAGTTGTTATACGCCACCTCAGCATGAGGTAATAATTCCACCCAATTATCCTGCTGGTAAATGATGAAACATCGAAGGTACTGTTCCAGCACAGAATTAGTCCTCTCACAGGCCCCATTAGTTTGAGGGTGGTGGGCGGAGCTTAAGCCCTGGGCGGAGCCTATTAACTTCAAAAACTCCTTCCAAAACAAGGAGGTAAATTGGACCCCCCTATCCGAGCTGATGTGGTCCGGTACTCCATGTAGACGATATACATGTGTAATGAACAACTTAGTTAAAGATTTAGCGGACGGGATCTTGGAACAAGGAATAAAATGAACCTCCTTGGAGAACAAGTCGGTAACGACCCAAATCACCGTATTTCCTTGACTTTCTGGTAATTGAACAATGAACTCCATAGATACCCACAGCTGACTTTTGAACACCATTTGTCAGCTGTGAACAGGGGGGCATTTGCCCAGGTTCGCTTGGTGCACCAGTTGCGCCCCTACCTGAACTGGGAGGCTCTCACAACAGTCACTCGTGCCCTTGTGACCTCTAGGCTGGAGTACTGCAATGTGCTCTACATGGGGCTGCCCTTGAAGAGTATTCGGCGACTTCAGCTAGTCCAGAATGCGGCCGCGCGAGCGATTGTGGGTGCACCTCGCTTCACCCACATAACACCTATCCTCCGCGAGCTGCACTGGCTACCTGTCGATCTCCGGGTACGCTTCAAGGTGCTACTTGTCACCCATAAAGCCCTTCATGGTAGTGGATCTGGGTACTTGAGAGACCGCCTACTGCCAATCACCTCCACTCGACCTATTAGATCCCATAGATTAGGCCTCCTCCGAGTCCCATTTGCCGGTCAATGTCGACTGGCAATCACGCGGAGGAGAGCCTTCTCGGTGGCAGCTCCGACCCTATGGAACGATCTCCCCGTGGAGATTCGTACCCTCACCACCCTCCAGACCTTCCGCACAGCCCTCAAAATCTGGCTATCCCGTCAGGCCTGGGGCTAAAGACTGTAACCCACCCGAATGGTATGAATGTTGTGTTTTTTAATGACGTACTGTCCTACGTGTTAAATGTTTGTTTCCCCCCCCTTTTCGAGTTGTAAGCCGCCCTGAGTCCCCCCAGGGAAAAGGGCGGCATATAAATAAACTTCTCAAATCTCAAATCTCTCAAATATCTTCTTCCACGGTGCCTCAGGACTGGCCACTGCTTGGAGCAATCCTTGGGGTTTCCCCAGTGGCTGCTTTGCTGCAGCACATGTGGGGCAGCTAGCTACATAAGATTCAATGTCCTTTTTCAATGAGGGCCACAAAAATTGTCTTTTAATGAGATGCAGGGTTTTTACAAACCCAAAATGTCCAGCCACGTGTGAGTCGTGAGCACGTTGAAGAACCAGCCCCCTAATCATTGCAGGAACATACAATTTAGCTCCAATCCAAGCCAGGCCATCCTTCATGGTGCACTCATCTGTATGTTGGCGAAACCACTCATCAACTTCAAGGGCCTCCTTGAGTTTTGTAACGAGATCCTGTATGACCTCCAAATTGGAAGTGGTCTGGCTTCTGGTGATGACCGGAGCGGCAAGGCTTCTCATTGGCATGACAGGTTGGACGACACTAAGCTTTGAACTGTTATATTGAGGAAGTCTGGACAAAGCATCAGCCATAAAATTCTTCCACCCTCGGATATACTTCAAAGTGAAATTGAATCTATTGAAGTGTTGTGCCCATTTCATTTGTTTGGGGGATAATTTCCAGGGGGTCTTTAATGCTTCTAAATTTTTGTGATCAGTCCACACCTCAAAAGAGTGTTTAGCCCCCTCCAAAAAATGACGCCACATCATCAAGGCCCATCTGACTGCAAAAGCCTCCTTTTCCCAAACAGCCCATTGTCTCTCAGTCTGTTAGCTTTCAAGAGGTGTAAGCGCAGGGGGGCTCCCAGTGGGGGGGGGGGGTGCCTGTGGGAGCTTGTTGTTCTTAACAGCTCCGGATTCTTGGCTTCGTTAAACTGTCTGAACAGCAATTCATCAGCCTTTTGACAGCTTGATTATCTCTTCTTCGGGCTTAGAAGAAGAAGGTGAGCTAATTATGCTTGGGCAGCGCGCCAACTAACCTTCCCAGACCATAAATCTGGGAAAGGGAGGAAGGGCACCCGTCAGCATAATATTCTCTGCGCCAAGAACTTCTGCTTTTATTTGCAGAACAAAGGCGATCCACTCATCCTTAGCACAAGCATAAAATCTGATTTACTGATTCCAGAACGGGCAGAGCCTCTACTTGTGAATTTCTAATTGTATGTATTAATCCTTAGCTTCATTTTTACATGAATTCCTTCTGATAAGTTACTTGCTAAAGAGATATACAAAATGGCACCGAGCAACTTTGTGGCACGGGTCGAATTTTGAAAATATTTCTATGGAGCTTAGAACATTTAAAGAAAAGGAAGTGATTTATCACTAAACGAAACAGCAATTGCTGTACAATCGGCTTGCATAGACTTACTAAGTGGCTGAAGAAGATTAAACTTGGAATGGCTTCTAGGCAAAAGATTCCCTCCCCTCCACCCTTCTAATATCTCCAAAAGTGCGGGCAGCTCGCCTGTTCCCGTTGTGAAATTACAGTCACTACTCCCCCCCCCCCCCGCTGCTGCAGAGGAGCCTTTGACTAAAGAAATTTTTCAGAAAGAATTGGTTGAAGCTTTTAAAAATCATGCAGCTGCGATGGAAACAAAAATTAAGGAGGAGATATCTGCTGCTTATAAAGAATTGTTTGATGAACTTGTGACCCAGGACCAGAATATCAGGGACGATATTTTGGGGGCATTTAATTCTCTATCAGGATACGTGTCCGGAATTGAAGATAGGTTAGAAGATCTTAGCGATTCTAATATCAACTTGGCATCGAAAATGGATGTGTTTCAACAAAAAGTTGGAGATGCTGAAAATGAAATTATTATGTTACAGTATAGACAAATGGAATTTGCATTAAGAATAAGAGGTTTATGTGAAAATAACCAGGAAAATTTGAAACAGATTCTCTTAGAAGCCTTCAATAATTTGATGGGAAGAACAGGTGGGAATTTTGAATGGCAAATTGATAAGGTTCATCGTGTTAACTCCTGGCTTGCCAGACAGAAGCAACTACCAAGAGACATTGTAGTGTACTTTGCTACAAGAGCCATGAGGAATACGATATTGCAAGAGTCTTATAAAACTAAGCTTCAAATTGGGGGTCAGGAGGTGACTGTTTTCAAGGAGATACCACCTAAAATGCTGAGATCAAGGAAAGACTACGCTTTTTTAGTTGAAGAGCTTAAAAATCGTCAGTTACAGTTCAGATGGGATGCGCCAGCTGGACTAGCACTCATTTATCAGGGGCAAAGATACTGTCTTAATTCAGTATAGAAGGCCCGAGACTTTTACAATAACATATTGAAGGCTGGACATCCCACCCCGCCTGGACCCAGAGAAAGAGAAAGACCATTGGCTTACCTGAATGGTCGTTCTCGAGGTGCTGCGGAGTGTCCAAGCTTGGGTTAACTTCAGCTTGCTGCCCAAGGAACTGAGTTTAATTTTGACTGTAGCTCCGCCCCCTGGTTACCTCAGGGGCTCAGTTTCAAAAAATGAAGGAGAACAATAGTCCATACTTGAACTAGTCCAAGTCCAATATTAAGACATGAAAGGTGCTAATAACACACCTCGCGGCCCCACCTTATGGGTGGGTTTGGACACTCTGCAGAGCCTCGAGAACGACCATTCAGGTAAGCCAATGGTTTTTCTCCTAGGCGCTGCTTGGAGTGTCCAAGCTCGGGACATGCCAAAGCTATGTCGAAGTTGGGAGGGAAGAAGAAATGTCCGGGGCCTAAGTCCTTTTTCGACATGATAGATGATTTTGAACTGAGAGATATTTGGCGAGAAAGAAATGCAGAAGAATACGATTTTACCTTCTTTTCTGATAGACACCAATCCTTTTCTAGGATTGACTTCATACTAACTACCAATGATTTGCTTTCTAGGGTAAAGAAGACAAAGATATGTTCCAGAGTTTTATCAGATCATAATCTGGTTTGGATGGAGTTGGGAGTTGGGACGCAAGCAAGAAGGTCTTGGAGATTGAATGAAAATTTATTTAGCTATGAGAAATATATTAATGAATGTAAAAAATTGTTAACAGAATACTTTGAATATGAATATGAATAATATGAATATAATAATATGAATAAGGGTACATCTATGGAAATAGTATGGGACGCAAGTAAAGCGTATATGAGAGGAGCTTTGATAAATCTAAATAGATTACATAGATGTAAACAGGGGGAAAAGCGAATTGAACTGGAAGATGAAATTAGGAAGAAAGAGCAAGAGTTAATTTTAAAACCAGGAGATAAAAAGATTAAAAAAGCAATTACCTTATTAAAAGACCAATTTAATATGCTGATTTCAGACCAGGTAGCTACCAATCTGCTATATGCAAAACATAACACTTTCTGTAATGCAAATAAATCTGGTAGATGGTTAGCATATTTGATTAGGAAAAAACAAAAATCTCGTAACGTAGCGAAATTACACTATAGAGGGAAGGAAGTGTATCAACAGGATGAGATTCAAAAGGTCTTTCGTGAATTCGTGAGTCCAGGACCGTGATGACTGTGTGACACGTGCCACTGGTATATTTGTCAGCACACGAGCCGATAGCTCCGGTGCGCCGGCTGATTTTCAACCTTCTGGAGGGCTGAGAGAGACCATTTTTGCTCTTCCTAGGCTTCAGGAAAGTCTCCAGAGCCTGGGGAGGATGTTTTTGCCCTCCACAGGCTTTAGAAAAGCCTCCAGAGCAGTGGTGGGTTCTGGATCGGGGCTCGCCATGCACATTAACGCATACAGCACGCATGCAGCGCACTTGCACACATGGGCAGCACACGCACGTGCAGTGCACACGTGTATTTACCTCTTGCGATGCCTCTGTGAGCCTCCGCAATGCTCCAGCTGCTCAGCGGAGCATCGTGCAGGCACCGTGCACTCTGTGCATGTGCACGGAAGCGCCAAAGACCTCAAATACAGATAAGGAGCTTGGATGGGCTCTCTGGAATACCATACTGGAATGGTATCCGGTGCTCCTGACAGGCACCAGTACACCTGTACCGGGGAACACCGCCTGCAACCCACCACTGCTCCAGAGCCTGGAGGGTGAAACGGGATCGTGCATGCATTTGCAGGGGTCACACATACATGAGCAGGTGGGTTGGGCACATTAAATTGTGGGTGGACACGCGCACAAAATTTTCGCATGCCTTTACAAAAAGGTTCGCCATCACTGATCTAGGACAAACTCTACTTGAAGTGTATAACATAGTGTTGGGAGGAGCAAAGATACCACCATCATGGATGGAGGCAAATACTGCACTGATACCAAAAGAAAATTGACAGGATGCTAATTAAGAACTATAGGTCTATATCGCTCCTAAATACAGACTATAAGATATTTATAATATATGTAGATATAATACATTAACACTGAATGTTTAGAAAGATCCTAAATGAGTTTACACACACTGGCCAAAATGGTTTTTTTTACCAAAAAGACAAATGAAAAATAACAAGAATATTAGATGTCTCAGAATATTAAGAGATACACAGTGGTAGACAGGTGGCATTGCTATTTTAAAATGCCCAAAAAGCTTTCAATAAGGCTAAGTGGGAATTTATGCTAAAGCAATTAAAATACATGGAATTCAGTGACACATTTTTAAATATGTTCCAGGCGATATACTCTAAGCAAGAAGCCAAAGTAATAGTGAATGGAGAGGTGACAGAAAATTTCAAAATTCAGAAGGTACAGGGCAAATCCAATCATGTTACTTGAAAGACATGAAAGAGTGGGGTATTAATAAGAAGCTAATGATAATAGATAAGATCTTTTTGCGGACAAATGATAAATTGGTAAAGAAGATTTATAATTTTTTATTAGATTATAAAATGGAAGAAGAGCAGATTAAGGAAACAATGGTAGCATGGACAATAGACTTTGGATACAATATACAACTGGAAAAATGACAAGAATTATGGGAAAGAAATAGAAAAGTAACATTGGCAATACCGTTTAAAGAAAATTTATGTAAAATGTGTTATAGGTGGCACTATCCGCCAGCGAGACTAGCAAAAATGTTTATAAATTTATCACCAAATTGTTGGAAATGCCATCACAAATCAGGCACATACTACCATATGTGGTGGCCGTGTAAAAAAGCAAAAGAATATTGGCAGAAAATTCAAATATTGCTGAGAGAGTTAACCAAAGAGGAAATAGAATTTAAACCAAAATTATTCCTTTTGGGAATTATAAATGAGAAATAAAGCAAAGGGGTAACCTACTTAACAATATATATTGTAACAGTAGCAAGAATGGCCTTTGCCCAAAACTGGAAAAACAGGGACATTCCATTAGAAGAGGAAGCGATTAGGAAAATTCTGACTTGCACTTCAATGAATAAACTGACATGGGAATTGAAGAATAAAGATGAAACAGAATATCATAAGATCTGGAATAAATTTTATCTATGGTTGGAACAGAAAAGAGGGACCTAAAATAAGAAATGACTAGGATTTATACAATGGGAAATTAGAATTATGTATATAACTATAGTGAAAGTGGATAAAACAAATCAAAAGTAATATGGATTAAAGTCAGATGTCTTTATATTTGTAAATACTGAATAGACCAAATGTAAATAAGTAAGGTGTTTATGATATTTAACTTATATTTTAGGCTGTATGGCAAAGACAAAACCAGGATGGTTACACTGGGTAAAACGTTTTACTGTGTGTTTAATTAAAAAAAAAATTAAAAAGCTTTTTTCTGAAAGTTACTAGGAGCTTTCTCGTCTTTAAAATTCTGCGAATATTTTTTGTTTTGGTTTTCTTAATGTCTTCTTGGTCTTTCAGGTCTTGGCGTATTCGGGTCTTTTCCCATGTAAGATTGAGAGTATCTTGGCGATGTTTCGACGAGGTCCCACTAGCCATCTTCAGGCCGGTGCCTTCAGCTTCATGCTTGTGCAAGCAAAGCAGGATCGGAGCTGTCAGCTTTCTGTAAGTATTGGTGGGGGGGTGTGGAGTGCTGGCTTTGTTGCTGTAAGCAGATTGGTTGGCTGTGTTGTAACATTTTGATTAGTTGATGGAGTTGATGTTTGCAGATTAGTCGGCTTTTTCGTAACATTCTGTGTGGCTGAGGTACTGGCTGTGTGCCTATTGTTCTTTTGTGTTGTAACGACCTGAGTAATGGGCTGTGTGATGACATCCTGAGCTCTATTGTAGTGATATCCTGAGTCCTGTTCCAGACTGCAAACTCTGAGCCAAACCAAAGCCCGGGATGTTACATCACATCTCAATCTTACACGGGAAAAGACCCGAATATGCCAAGACCTGCATGCCTGTACCTGTGAAAATCTACAAAAACAAATATCTTACCTCTATGGGGAGGAAACCTTCCTGCTGACCAGGACCTACAAGAAACTCAAAGTCCGAAGAGCCACCATCTTATGTGACCTCACATTCCTATGCAACTGCCGAGACAAAAATGTGATCCCCACATGCTTCCAACTAAAATTCCATTTTAAAACCTCAGCTGCTGAAAGGATCCTGAAAAGAACTGAATTAGCCCTAAACAGAGATGAACTCCACAGGAAAAAAATTCCTACTAGACCAAACCAATAGGGACCTACTCACTCTTCATCTCAAACTCAGTAACCAAATTCACCCAGCACTCTGGAAGAAATCCAAACAACTAGCCGTCTGGAGAGTCAAAACAGAAACCTCCCACATGACAGACACACACACCAACAAACTCCACAGAGTAGAAAAGCACATAAGCCCAACCCCCCTCCACAGCAACTCATGAAACAAACAGTACATAACATATCAGACAGAACTCTCACCATAGCAGAAACCAATGTTCTTTCCAAAAAAATCAACTTTGCAGTCACCCCCAAACGCATCCCCACCGAAAACATCATATGCGGAGTTGAAGCTACCCTAACCAAAATCAACCCAGATGAAGCCAATAAAATCAGACTTGAAGTCACCAATGTCCTCTGCTCCAGCAATCCATCCAGAAGCAACTTACATAAAGAAGAACAAAAAGCACTCACCAACTTGAGGAAAGACAACAACATAATAATTCTCCCAGCAGACAAAAGTAACGCCATTGTGGTGATGAACACATCTGACTACCAAACCAAACTATCCAATCTACTCAAGACCCCGCTTACAAGCCTCTAAACACAGACCCCATCACCTACCTGGAAAAACCACCAAATCTAAAATAAAAGCCTCTCCCATCAGTGAAGAGATCCAGCAAAGAATCATCCCCAGAGAGAAATCATCCAGATGCCCCAAACTCTGTGACCTCCCCAAGATACACAAAGAAGGAACACCACTCAGACCCATAGTCAGCTCCATGTGCTCAACTCTACAGAATCTTGCCAAATTTCTTGCCAAACAAATTCAACCCTACACAGAATCCATCACCTCACACCTACAAAACTCACTCCACCTCATAGAAATAATAAAGAAACAAAACCTACAACCCAGCAACCTACTTGTGAGTTTCAATGTCATATCCCTCTTCACCCGTGCCTATTAGCCTTGGCAGCTATCCAAAACAAATACAACCGCCCTAAGCACATCCTAGAATTAACCAACCACTGCCTAACCAACACATACTTCATCCACAATGGACAAAGATACAAACAGATAGAGGGAGCACCTATGGGATCACCCCTCTCACCCGTCATCGTAAACCTATACGTGGAACATTTTGAAACCAATGTTTTAGATAAATATGAACACAAACCCAAACTCTGGCTTAGAAATGTAGATGACACTTTTGTAATTTGGCCACACAGAAAGGAAAAACTGGACAACTTCCTCACACATCTCAACAGCCTACACCACAAAATACAATTTACTATGGAAATAGAAGCTAAAAAACAACTTCCATTTCTGGACGTCCTAATTTACAAAAAACCCAATGGCTCCCTAGGACAAATCATCTACCGGGGGAAAAAACCACACCAACAGTTACTTAAACGCACAATCCCATCACCACCCTGCACAGATCAACTCTGTAGCCAAGACCCTCATCTCCAGAACCAAATGCCTAGCCAACAAAGACCACCTGAAAACTGAATTACACACTCTCACAAATGTATAATTTCCAACGGATTCCAAAGAAACACAATTACCAACCTAATCCAAAAGGAAACACCCCCCCAAGAAGTGAGACACAGAACAGGACAACGGCATCGCCCTCCTCCCTTATATCAAAGGCACCACAGATAAAATCAGCAAAATTCTCCACAAACACAATATCTAGACAGCCTTCAGCACTGACCAAAAAATAGTCAACATCTTAAGAAATACCAAAGATAAGATCCAGCTAGAAAATCAAGGAATCTATGCAATACCATGCAAAATCTGTCCAGCCACATACATTGGACAAACTAATAGGAGAATAAATGCACACATCGCAGAACACAAGAACGCAGTCAGAAAAGAAGAAAAAACTTCCTCCCTCTTCCAGCACCTTAAAGCAATAGGACATGAAATTGATTTTGAAGGAACCAAATTAATCTCCAAAACTGAACACTTCAACAAGAGAATAATTATGGAAGCCATCGAAATAGAGAAACACCCCCACAACATGAATAAACGTGACAATACCATCAAGCCACAGGTCTCCTCCTCATCAGCTAGCCATACCCTTTACCCTAAGATGCAATACAGCACAGGTTCGATTCCCAGTAAGGGTAAATTAATTAATTAATTATATATATATATATAAAATATCTTACATTGCTATTATGTATTCTGACAATGCCCTGCACTTCAAATCATGTCAGCATATTTGCTGCCTTTAATTTTCTAAGTTTAGAAGTTTAAGCCATATACAGGTGAAAGTCGAAAAATTAGAATATGTGCAAAAGTTCATTCATTTCAGTAATACAACTTAAAAGGTGAAACTAATATATGAGATAGACTCATTACATACAAAGCAAGATAGTTCAAGCCATGATTTGTCATAATTGTGATGATTATGGCTTACAGGTCATGAAAACCCCAAATCCACAATTTCAGAAAATTAGAATATTACATGCAATCAATAAAACTAGGATTGTACATAGAACAATATCGGACCTCTGAAAAGTATAAGCATGCATATGTACTCAGTACTTGGTTTGGGCCCCTTTTGCAGCAATTACTGCCTCAATAGCATAGAAGCTATCAGCCTGTGGCACCGTTGAGGTGTTATCGAAGACCAGGATGCTCCAATAGCGGCCTTCAGCTCTTCTGCATTGTTCGGTCTCATGTCTCTCATCTTTCTCTTGGCAATGCCCCATAGATTCTCTATGGGGTTCAGGTCAGGCGAGTTTGCTGGTTAATCAAGCACAGTAATCCCATGGTCATTGAACCAAGCTCTGGTGCTTTTGGCAGTGTGGGAAGGTGCCAAGTCCTGCTGGAAAATGAAGTCAGCATCCCCATAAAGCTCATCTGCAGAAGGAAGCATGAAGTGCTCCAAAATCTCCCGGTAGATGGCTGCGTTGACCCTGGATGTAATGAAGCACAGTGGAACAACACTAGCAGATGACATGGCTCCCCAAATCAACACAGACTGTGGAAACTTCACACTGGACTTCAAGCATCTTGCAGTGTGTGCCGCTCCAGTCTTCCTCCATACTCTGGGTCCTTGGTTTCCAAATGAGATGCAAATGTTGCTCTCATCAGAAAAGATAACTTTGGACCACTGAGCAACAGACCAGGTCTGTTTTTCTTTAGCCCAGGTAAGATGCTTCTGACATTGTTGTTCAGGAGCGGCTTGACAAGAGGAATACGACATTTGAAGCCCATGTCCAGGATCCGTCCCTGTGTGGTGGCTCTTGATGCTCCATCCTCAGTCCACTCCTTGTGAAACTCCCCAACACTTTTGAATGGCCTTTTCCTGACAATCCTCTCCAGGCTGCGGTTATCCCTGCTGCTTGCGCACCTTTTTCTTCCGCACTTTTCCCTTCCACATAACTTTCTATTAATGTGCTTTGATACAGCACTTTGGGAACATCCAACTTCTTTTGCAATTACCTTTTGAGGCTTTCCCTCCTTATGGAGGGTGTCAATGATGGTTTTCTGCATAACTGTCAGGTCAGCAGTCTTTCCCATGATTGTGATTCCTACTGAACCAGACTGAGAGACCATTTAAAGCAGTGGTTCTCAACCTTCCTAATGCCGCGACCCTTTAATACAGTTCCTCATGTTGTGGTGACGCCCAACCATAAAAAAATTTGCTACTCTATAACTGTACTCTTGCTACTGTTATGAATCATAATGTAGATATTGATATTGGAAGACTGCTATCATATCACCCTTAAGTCCTTCTTTTCATTCAACCAGACATACCCTGTTCCTGCAACTGTTCTTCATATGTTTGAGCTTCCAGTCCCCTAATCCTCTTGGTTGCTCTTTGCACTTTTTCTAGACTAGGGTGTCTACATCTTTTTTTTATAGAGGCAGCCAACATCTTGTCTGCTCCTAAATTTTGGGTCTGAAAAGAATCACATTCTGGAGGCTGGACAACTTTGGCTGTTATACAATCATACACACACATACACAGAGACACACAGTGGCTTTATTCCCACAGCCTCCTTAACTAAGTTGCCTGCAGCTGCATTCACAAACTTGCTTACCCTGCCTGGATGGATCTTCAACCTGGTTTGGGATTGTTTCCAGGAGTGCTCTTAACCTTGGTGGCGGTGGAAAGCTTAAACTTAATTTATTGGGCAAACATCGTGTATTGTTTATTGTTTATTTTTATTTTTTTAAAAAAGTTTTTTATTTTCTCTTTCAAGTTTATTCACAAATATATACTCTTATAATTACCATTAATTATATCATTATCATTAATCATTTATTGTTATTTTCTTACAAATACAGTTTGGGTCACTTTCTTGCCACCCCATTTTATTTTGCAACAATTTTGCTCCTATCTTCTCTACCTCCCTTCTCTGCCTTTTTCTTTCCTCCTCTCCTTCCTCCCTTCTTCTTCCCCTTTCCTCCTCTCCTCCTCTTCTCTACTTTCTTACCCTCTCTCCTACTCTTACTTCCCTTCCTTTGCTTCCTCTGCTTTACCCTTTCTTCCTTTCCCTCCTCCTCCTTCCTCCCTTTCTTCCCCTCTTTCCTCCCCTCCTCTCCTCCTACTTACCCTCTCTCCTACTCTTGATTCCCCTCCCTTACTCCCTCTGCTTTACCTTTTCTTCCTTTCTCTCCTCATCTTTCCTCCTTTCTGTTGTTACCCTTGCTTATTTACTTTCTCTGATGGGTTCTTGGGGTGGCATTTCAGGAAACCCAACTTTATATTTTCATACATATCATTTACTCTGTTACATTTTATTTCTAATAATAGTTCCACTTGTATCATTTTTTAAATTGTTACTTGCATTGCATTTTTTTTTTTTTGCTCTTTTATTTTGTGCATGGTTTATGGTACTTTTAGCAAGCAGGTTTTCATTGTGTGAATGGGGCCAATTCGGGCTCTTGATGATAGGTCTGGTTGTGGATTTAGATATAGTTAAAAATACCTGGCAGCCGCATGGAAAACATAGCCGCACGCACGCCCCACACAATTACAGCCCGGAGCAGGACCTAAGTTCCTCCCTCGCAGGAACACTTTCCCTCCATTACAAAGTCTCTGAGGCTAATTCTATGGGGTGTGCGCATGCACCTATGTTTTTTACATTGTGGAGCCGCGGCAACACTCTGCGCGGCCATTCCGGAGCTCATGTGTGGGGATTTCAAGGAATGCAAGGTGGAGTCTAAACTTTAGAGTTACGCTGGTCTCAGCGACCCCTGTGAAACAGTCGTTCGACCCCAAATGGGGTCACGACTCACAGGTTGAGAACCACTGATTTAAAGGCTCAGGAACCCTTTGCAGGTGTTATGGCTTAATTAGCTGCTTAACGTGGGACACTTTGAGCCTAGAATATTGCACCTTTTCACAATATTCTAATTTTCTGAGATTGTGGATTTGGGGTTTTCATGAGCTGTAAGCCATAATTATCACAATTATAACAAATCACGGCTTGAATTCTCTCGCTTTGCATGTAATGAGAATATCTCATATATTAGTTTCACCTTTTAAGTTGCACTACTGAAATAAATGAACTTTTGCACGATATTCTGATTTTTCAAGTTTCACTTGTATTTAACATCAACTTAAGATCTATTGCACAATCCTTACTTGAAAGGGATCTGCCAATTGAGTGTATTTTTTTATATTCTGCTTCCTGATATGTAATGTTTTTGATTAAGATGCTGGCCATACAGTGAGAACCAAAGATTGAGTATGTTTATGTTAATTGAAGCAGGTGTTAGCAATGAACAAAAAATTCTCCACACCAAAGTTTAATCGTCTCCATTATTGTATTTTCTTAATCACAATAATTCCTAGTTCCATCATTTCTCCTACTTTTGCATCCTAATCACCTGCTAATTGTACTACATCAATATTGGATTATGCATCTAGCATCTAATGCAATTTATCTTACGATACCATTCCTCAGTGTTGTAGCACTACCCCTAAAATAAGTAACTATCAATTGCTTACTCTAAAATCGATATTTCCTAGGTACACACTAATTTTAGTAGTTACAGCCAACAGTGTAAAACCACTTCATTATTTCCTTTATCATTACAATTACATTCCCTTTTATAGTCTCATGCCCTGTATCATATAATTTAACCACCTCCGTTAAAGTTGTTTATTTCAGTTCATGTACATCTACTAATTTTCTAATAGCATCCAATTTATACCTCATTTCAACTCTGAAATTTCATGTTTTCCTTGGTTTGTGATTGCCACATTCTGATGAGGTAGAGAAACTCAGTAGATTCAGTGATCCTGAAAGCAACACTTATGGGAATAAAAACTCTTGGTGAGATACTGGTAAAACCAAAATGGGAATAATGAAATTAAGAGATATTCATAACAAGACCAAAGGAAATCTGCAGGCCAGTCCATCTAGAACAGGGGTCCCCAACTGAGAACCGGATGTTAAATTATTTGGCATGCCTGGCCCTGAGAGGGAAACGAAGACAGAGTATTCTTGAAACTCATGCAACCTGTTCAAAGAGGCTTCCTAAAGCAGAGTAATTTAATACAGGAATGAGCTGAGAACTCCACAAAATTTCATCTCTTGAAATCAAGAGAAAATAAAGCAATCTGGCAGCAAACGAAATGTTTTTCTCTGAACAAAAAAGGTACAAACATCCAGGCAGGCAGGATCTGGGTACCTGAGAGACCGCCTTCTGCCGATCACCTCCCTTCGACCGATTAGATCGCACAGACTGGGCCTCCTCCGCATTCCATCTGCCAGTCAATGTCGACTGGCGACTACACGGAGGAGAGCCTTTTCTGTTGCAGCTCCGACCCTGTGGAACGACCTCCCCGTCGAGATCCGCACCCTCACCACCATCCAGACCTTCCGCACAGCCCTCAAGACCTGGCTCTCCCATCAGGTCTGGGGATAGGTTACCAATTTACCCGCCCGAGTGTTGACTGTTGAATGCAAGTTGTGTTTTTATTGTTTTCTTTCTTTTGTTCACATATTGTTTGTCTTTGATAGTGCACCCCCTTCCCTTTGATTGATTGTAAGCCGCCCTGAGTCCCCTCAGGGAAAAGGGCGGCCTATAAATCTTAATAAAATGAAAAAAAAAAAATTAGATGACAGCAAACAGATATACAATATTGTGATGGTATCTTGTGGCCTGGCTATATGTAGACCAGAACTGATAGACCTAACATGGTTGCAAACAATAACAACCATATAGAGCATGGCTACTAATTTACCTGTTTGCACAAGGAGGAAAAAAAATCTTTCCATGATTTTTTCTCCATAGTAGATCCCAGAATTTTTCAGAGAGTAAAGGATTCCCTTTTTTTCTGTATAGACAGATCAATATTATCTAGATTTTTGTGTGTGTGCGCGCGTGTGTGCATGGGTATGTGAGAGAGAGAGTGGGGAGAAGGGAGGGAGGGAGAGAGACAGACCAAACTGTCAGACTAATGTAATGCTATCTCTGTAATAATGTTCTATATCCCCCACCCCCAAAAAACCACACTAATCTTGAAAATAATAATTTTCAATTTACTTAAGCACATATTATTCCATTAGGTATTTTATGTGAGAAAACAATTCCCAGTTCGGAAGAAATTATGTCCTTTTTTTAAACATTACCATACAGACTTATATTATGTTCAATTGTCAAGCCCATATTACTCTACTCAACAGAATTCATGGAACTGATCTAATTGCTCCCTGATGGATTTAAATTCTCAGAAATTATACATTGTTACACAAACAATTTTAAGAGGACCTATTTTAAATCAATTAGTCAAGTGGTCTCTCTCTCTCTCTCCCTCTCTCCCTCCCCAACCCCCGTTTTATCAGAATTCCTACTATAAAGGAAACAAAGGCGTGCGGCATTGTTACTCACCAGTGACTCGAATAGACTCAAGCATCCTTCGGCGGGTGAGGTGTGGGTTGCAAAGGGATCTCGCCTCCCCACTTTTTACCAGGGTACTATTCTAAAAACTCGGGGCAGCTTCAAGACGACAGTTGGATAGCACGACCAAGAGGAACTAGGGACAGAAGTTGCTGAGCTTCTGTGAAAACCGAAACCTTGGGAAAAGGCGCTGAACAGCGGTGCTAGCAATTCGAAAGGCCGCTTCTCTTCCTTTCTCAAACTCCGAAAAGCGGCTGGACCGACTCGCTTTCGTTCCTGCCCGGCCGTTTCTTTATAAGGAGTCATTGGAATCGTCAGTAGCTACTAGATAGCCTAGTTGCTAGGACACCACCATTTCCCACAAATCACAGAACAGTTCCCGTAGGGGAATGTTATCACGAAATCTTGCAGATGCGTAGTGCGACTAGTAGTTCAGGATTTCATCGGAAACTACATTTCCCAATTTACAATGCGCCGAGGGACATACGTGAATGTGTTGGAAATTGCTGTTGCCGTAAATGGAGCATGATTGGATCAGCGTGGTAAGTAGCTGTTGTATTATGGTCGCCTAAACGTGGTGTTTTTTTACGTTGATTAAATTTTCAGATACTTAGATTTCATTTCCCATAAATTAGAGATTATGGGATTGGAGTTTGTTTATTCCAAAAGAAATGTAACTCCCCGCGAAGACCTATCAGTAAGTGAGAAGGGTATTGTCCTACTGAGAAAGGCGAAACCTAGTGACATAGACCTTTAGGAGTTGGTCAGTGCATTTGTTTTAGGAAGCTAGCATGTTACACTTGACATACATAGAACACTTTAATGGGATAAGCATAATTATGTGAACTGAGTCTAAGTTTAATATTGGGTGGGGGAAGCTTAGTTATAGATAAATTACAAAGCTATTAAAATCGCTAGAATTTATACTCTGTCTACAGCCTACTTCAGAAGGATTGCCAATATTGTTTTTAAAGCATACTTTTAGTTCATATGCAGATTATAAAACAATTTTTCCCAATCTGGTGAGCTCTAGATACCTGAAACCTAAAAGTCCTAGCATATTGTATATAAAGGATACAAGCTTTGGGAAGGCTAAAAGTAAACTTGTAAAGATTATGCACAGAATAGTTCCAAGTAATTTCTGTGGTCCTTGCTGCCTCTTTTAATTATTATTGGAAAAATAGTAATAGCAATAGCACTTAGACTTATATACCGCTTTACAGTCCTCTCTAACCGGTTTACAGAGTCAGAATATTGCCCCCAACAATTTGGGTCCTCATTTTACCCACCTCAGAAGGATGGAAGGCTGAGTCAACCTTGAGACTGGTAAGATCTGAACTGCCAAATTGCAGGTGGCCGGCAGTCAGCAGAAGTAGACTGCAGTACTGCACTCTAACCACTGCACCACTGTGGCTCATACGATACTATATATCCGTGTTGCTGAACCTATAGCACGTGTGCACAGGTGGCATGCAGAGCCATTTGTTAGGGCACATAAGGCATTGCGCTGTCAGTTCCAGAGCGCATGTACGTGCTGGCCAGCTGACTTAGGCCTTCATTTTCGGCTGATTTTCGCCCTCCGGAGGTTTTCCTGAAGCCTGCACAGAGAGACCCAGAGATGAAGATTTTAATTGCATGTACTACCACATTAAGGATGTAACCAGCACAGAAAGCAATAAAACAGCTACTTACATAGGAAGGATGACTGTCATTGCCAGTCTTCTACATCACTGACCATGCTTGCTCCAAGACAGAGCCAAGGTGGCGCAGTGGTTAAATGCAGCACTGCAGGCTACTGCTAGATCAGCAGGTCAGCGGTTCAAATCTCACCGGCTCAGGGTTGACTCAGCCTTCCATCCTTCCGAGGTGGGTAAAATGAGGACCCAGATTGTTGGGGGCAATATGCTGACTCTCTGTAAACCGCTTAGAGAGGCCTGAAAGGCCTATGAAGCAGTATATAAGTCTACTGCTATTGCTATAAATGAATGGCCTGCACAAAGAGACACAGAAAGGAAGATTTTAATTGCATGCACTACCACATTAAGAATGTAAACAGCACACAAGGCAATAAAACAGCTACTTACATAGGAAAGGTGACTGTCTTGCAGGTCTTCTACATCACTGACCACCGTTGCTCCAATGAATGGCCTGCACAAAGAGACACAAAAGGAAGACTTTAATTGCATGCACTTAGACCTTACATAAGAATAACACAATGAAAAGAGATACACTCAAGTACTTACTTATGTTATTGGTTTTGTGGTTGAAGATATTTCCAGATTGTTCTTAAGCTTTCAGGCTCCTCAGTTGCACTTTTCTTAGTCTTTACTCGTGGATCATCAGTCATGTGATGTTGTGCTCTGAGCCACTTTTTCTCTGAAGGAACTTGATCCCATCTCTCAACAGGCATGCCAACAACGCTTATCATCAGATTACTTATGTTTGGAACAATTAGGTAGGTTTTTTGCTCTGAACATATGAGGTTCATTTTTGAGAAACTCCTTTCCCCCTCTGCTGAACTAACAGCAATTGTTGTGACAATATCTCTAACTTTTTTGATACTGTCAGGAATTTTGTAGGTCTTTGGACCTTAACACATTTTCCAAAAAATGTTTGCAGTCATTCAAATCAATTTCATAATTAAAAATGTCACCAAATTCAATCAATGCTGCCTCTGCTTCTGCCCATGGAATCACTAAATCTTCAATGTTCCAGTAATCCAGCTCCAAATATGTGATAAATGTAATTTGTTTGTGTTGGCAATCGGCTAACTGTTTTTAGATGGTCGCAATCCATCAGCCTTTTCTTCAAATTGATGATGATGCTTGCCAAAAGATTTTCACGAGAAAGGACAACAAATCGTTGATTTGGAACTAATTTTAGGTTTTTGAAAGCTTCTGAAGCTAGCATTGCGTCAACCTTTTTTTCATATGGGCCCTTTCCCCGCCTAAGCTTTAAATGCTTTAATTATTCTCGGTACTAATTTCTCGGCCTTGATGATATTTGTGTTTCTCCCCTGCAGGGCATTTGACAGAAGAGAAATCTCATTTAGAATATCGATCATGAGGGCCAAATCCTTGAAAACATTTAAATTTTCAAAATGGGAAGCCATGCCTGGAAATCTTTCATTGCCCAGAAAAAACTGATGTAGTGCTGGATAAGCACGCCACACAGCTATGGTTGACCTTAAACTACAGGCAGCCCATCTTGGTCCCAAAACTCTTCCAATCTTCACAATTTCAAAGCCCAGTTGTTCAGAGATTTGGAAAAGGTCATTCTGGCTCTTGCAGGATTTCTGGAATGTGGTGTGTACCTTATCAAGGAATATGTTGAAGTGGTTAACTTGTTTTATTTCTTTTATCACATCATCCAGCACAGGTTGAAGGGGGTGGTTCAAGCAGTGCCAGATTATGATGTTTGGGAAGTCTTGAGCTATTCTGGTGCTGGCTCCAGATTTTCTCCAAAGCATAACGTTGGCACCATTGGAGCAGAAAGCTATTAAATTCTTCTGCAGATATTCGGTGGTAAATCCAACTTTATGTAAGCTTCCCATCGCTGCAGAACATATGGTTTCCGCATCTTGTTTCTCTAATTCCAACAGGTCAACAAAAATGATTGCCGGGCATTCTGAATCCTCAACTTTAATAAAAACTATCAGCTTTCATTGATAGCGTTGGGCTTCATCAATTATTAAACACACCTTTGCAATAATCCTGGAAAACATGGTGGTTTTAATTTCATTTGCAATGAATTCAATTATTTTCATTGTGGATCTCCATTAATGCAAGCCTACTCCCACATCTACTCCAACCATAGTTAGCAAATTTACCTGCCCTTCGATGTCTGAGAATGGTTTGCATCTTTGTGCCAGATTGTAAACAGTAAAAAATATTTTGCTAGTACTGGATAAATGTTTGTCAGTTGACTTATCTATGAATTTGGATAAGGCATCCTGCTCCCGTTGTTTACTGTTCTCTCTACAAATCAGGTATACTTTTGATTGGAAATTTCCTTCAATTTTTTTCTGAGAGAGGATTGCTGATTCTCCTTAGTTGTCCCTCAGCCTCAATTTGGAAATTTTTCCACTCTCTAGAAACATGAATACCTTTCTCTAATGAGAACAAGGATTTTGCACAATATTCACAACCTAACTTTTTGTTGGATACTGCCAGTGCATCATACTTCTTGAAGTTTCTGTATTGCTGCAAACTCCAGCAGTGAGGAAGTTTTGCAACTTCAGTGGAGGAGATGGACTTGCTACTTTCTCTGATTTCAAGTGGTGGTGGTGCTGGTGTTGGTGGTGTTGGTGCTGGTGACTGTTGTGGGTAAGCTGATTGCTCCTCTCTTGTTTTTTTGGAGAAGATGGCGGTCATATTCTGTTGCCTCTTTCATCCTGTTAAATAATACTAACTGCAAAAGAAATAAAACATTATTGGACTCGATTGTGGTTGTAAGCTGAGGACTACAGGTAACAGAAGGGACCTCTGTTTTCACCCAACTATGTACAGTCTTTTCAGGAAGAATGTCCTCCAACAAACAGGAAAGATATAGTTTTTCATGTAAGAAGTTAGATCAAGAAGAATGAATGTCATAGGTAGATTCACAGAGCAATACAGATTTCTTTTTCTGAATTTTTTTCCCTCAGTTCAAAAAACAGGAATATATGAATTAGGTTCAGTACTTAGGTCAGTCCAAGTAGCTAGTCAAGAGTTAGTGGTGTCATGGTTAGAAGCAATGGTAAAGCAAGTATGGATTTAAAACCAGAAATATTTTGTTGGGTATTTCAAAGGGAATATAATACATATTTAATTTTACACATGTTAATAGCTGCTGGAATTGTGTTTGCACAACACTGGAAAAACAAAGATATGAAAATAAATAAAGAAAATATTAGATTGCTTTTCTCAATACAGTCTTCGGAGCTTCCCCTCTAACTTTGTCAACCCCTCTGGGGTTAACTTTGACCATTGAAGGTCTCCAGACAGGCAAAATCGGATGGGAATAATGGAGCCCCATTTCTACCATCTGCATCATTGTGACATCACTATGGGATAGATACTTTTTGGGGGGTTGAGTGGAGGTGAACAGCTTTGTACTTTGGAAACCTCCAAAGCTTAAATAAAAATTCTGAAGAGATTGAAAGGATGAGATATTATTGCCTTATGCCTTGAAATTATTGTGATATGAATATTCATACAAGTTTAAATCAAGTAATGCACTTTATATTTAACACTGATTTTATATATATTTTTAATAGAATTTTAATTGTTCTTTTTGTAGTTATACATTAGTGTATTCAGAATTTTAAAAGTAGTATAATATCTAGTTTTGTCCGGATATTGAACTATATTCAGATTGTTGCAAAAGATGTAATTAATGTGACAGGAGAGGAAGTAGATTTTTTCATTCACAATACTGGAAGAGAAAAACCTTTCTCTTTAACCATCAATCAGTCAAATGTGGTATTATCACAATCTACCATAGGTAGTTCTGCTCCAGGAAGATATAAAAAATTTACTGACCTAGACATGAACAGACAGCACACTGATCAATTTAGTCTAAAATAGTATTGTTTAAACATGTGGAATCAAAGAAGATCTGAAATACAAAAATAGAATATTTGCATATATAAGAGAGACTCATGACAAAACTTCCTTACAATTACCTCATTTTAACTTTTATTTCTTTCTATGATGATATTATAATGTTGTATAACTATTGTATCATGACCAAGAAAATGGCTGAAGATTCTTTCTAAGAAAGTAACTGGTTGATATTTGATTGTGCCACCGGGTGGTGACGTCGGGACGAGTGTGGGGAAGAAATCAGGGCTCTGACTTCTTACCTCAATCTACACGTTTGGAGGACCCTGCGGGGGTACGCTGATCTTGGAGAGAGTCGTGGAGGAGTCGGGAAACCCTAGGACTAACAAGGCGGAGGATGACCACCCACTACGACATGGGGTTACACTTTTAATCCGGCGGGCAAGCATCTGCCTTATTTCAATGGCGGACTTGAGGTCTCGACAAACTATCTAAAAGGGGAAGGAAGAATTCAATCAACCTGTGGTGTCATCGAGTGGATTAATGGATTGGCTTGCGAGTGGAAACAGCGAGTGTTGGCAGAAAAGGAAGATCGCAGAGAAGAACGGGCAAAGCAAAGAGTCTCTAGAGATCGAGTGAGAACCCTGTAACCGAGTGGCCACCTGTAGCAATGAGAGCGGCAGATTTTTAGAGGCAAAGACCGGCCCGAAAGAACTAATTGGCATAAGTGAGCGATCGGAGGGGAGACAACAAAAAAGAGCACGAATTGACTCTAAGACATCCCGACTCAAGTGGTGGAAAAGAAACCGAGAAAGGGTTCAAGAGAGCAGCCCCCAGCAACCCCCCTCTCCAGCTGGGCACAACACCGCTGACCAACCTAGCAGTATCCTGAAGGCACCAAGCAACGCGATCACCTCCCCCCCCCAGTTCCCGTGGTTTGGCACCTTCGGGATACTCCTATGTTGTTAAGTGGTGCTCTGCCTGGCCGGAGGGGGGGTTGTCCAGGGGGCTTATTTGCAGGGGAGGGCTTATATTTTTGCCCACCAGAAAAATGTGGAATGGCGTTATTCGGGGAAACACGGTAGTTGATGAAGAAAAGGACATTTTGGACTAGAGCATAGTAATATGTATATGTGAATACTTTCTTCCTCTTGCATGCGTGCGCATGTGCACACACACACAAATATTTTCAGGAGGAATGACAACTGCAGACCTTAGTAAGCAACTATGGTGCTTTCATTAGTTTTATGGTCCAGCCACCATTTTCATTTCCATTAGGTTGGGAGTGTTACTGAAAATTAAAATAGAACCAATTAGTTTAGATTTTTTTTAAAAAAAATATCTCAGTGGAAAGCATCATTAGGTCACTGCTAATTGCCCAAATATGTACATGGTAAGATGAAGGAGTGGAAGAAAAATACATCAAGATGGTTGCAGGCGGATTAGCAGAGAGAATACAAGATATAGAAACAGCATCTAGAATGCGAATAGTCCAAAAAGATAAAGATTTATGGAGCTTTTGAAGTTTAGTAAAGTAGTTTGGAGTTATAGGGATAGGTAAACCTTTTGAACCTGTGTGCCATAGAATATACATCTCTTCTATAGTAGTTTTTTCCAGTGCTATTAATTAAACATTATTCAGTGTCTGTCTTCCTGTTTGAACTATTGGGATAATATGCTGACGCATATCATGTACAAAGAAATAGGGATAGCAACACTATGTTCTGTCCCCTTGAATTTGTTTCTGTCTGAGAAAGAATAAAATAAAGCACCAATTATTGAGCAAATATAAGTTTGAGATTATTTTTCAATGTTAGAAAAAAACATTGCTTGATACGCAGTGTATCAATTTGGTCACTCAATGTATCTCTAATACACATGGAAATTCATGTATGAACATAAATTTTGAGATAAGTTTTTTTCTGGCATTCAATTAATGATACATATTTTTTAAAAAAACATTGTAGTTACACTGACATATATTTATAGCAGTGTGTATGGGTATAACTATAGTGGCCAGTGACATGCAGGCAAGTGAGGCAGAGCCTCACTGCTCTCATCATGAAAAGAAAAAAAATGTAAAAGGAAAAAGGCGAGAGCCGAGGTGAGGCTAGTTAGCTGCTGCCTCACCGTGGATGACTCTGCTTAACTCTTTAAAAAAGCCTCTAAAAAGCGCCCTCTACTATGAAACAGGAGAACTGCGTGCCTCATCTAATCTGACTTTTTAGATGTTTTATGATCGCTTGAGCAGAATTAAGCAAGGCTTTAAAACCTAAAAAGTCCAGATAGGTGAGGCACGCAGTTCTTCTGCCTCATAGTAGAGGGCGCTCATTCTTCCTGTGATTCAATGATTCAAAAGCTACCCCTCTTCCCTTTTTCTTCCCTTCTCGCTTGCAATACAGTGACAATAAAGGGGGAGTGCAGAGATGTACCTTTATCTCTTCATTGATTTCCCTTTTTACAGGATGAGCCAGTTTCCTGCTTCTTTTATTTTCTGGAGGGCTCACTTCTTTCTCCATTTCTGCCATTTTTCATTTTTTTGTTTGGTGTGTGTGTGTGTGCGTGAGTATGTATCTACTTTGGTGGAGATGAAATGGCTGCTGGTATTATTTGGGAAAAAGCTTTCGGAGGAAGGTTGTGGAGAGGAAGATAAGGAGTATCGGGGCGCTTTTAGCGCTGGGCAAAAGCATCAACAGGTGTCAAAGGAGAATAGCTCCAGCCCTTTTCTTGTGCTTATCTCTTATCTCACAGAACCACGCTATGCAGGAGACTCAGGTCAGCGCAAGACTCAGGTCAGCGCAAGCCGCGGTCCCCTTCATGTTGGCTCAGGAAGGAGAGGACTGGGGAGCAGCAGCAGCAGCTGGTTGGGTGCAGGGAGGGAACACGAAGCCAACATGAAGGAACCGTGGCTGCCACTGACCTGAGTCTGATGCTGAGGAGTCTCCTGCACAGCGTGACTCTCCTCAGCATCAGAGAGGGGAGAAAGAGTGAGAGAGAAAGAGAGAAATGAAAGAGCTGGAAGGAGACAATGGGAGAGAGGGAAACAAATTAGAGAGAAAAGGGGGAGTGGGAGAGAGAAATGAAAGAGCTGAAGGGAGAGAAAGAGAGGGAAACAAATTGAGAAAGAAAGAGAAAGAAAGAAAGAAAGAAAGAAACTTTCTCAGACCTATGACAAAAGCAATGGCAAACTAGACCTCTTGCCAAGAAAACTGCAGTTTGCCAGAAGGCACAAATTGGGAGCAAGTCTGATTTTTTAAAAAGAAAAAACAGATGGCAAAAAAATGCATCTGAAAATAAGATTATTTATAATTTTGGATAACGTATTATATTGTCAAACTGAAAAGACTTAATTATCATCATCATCATATCTCTCTCTCTCTCTCTCTCTCTCTCCTCCCCCTCCCCCCCTTGGAGGGACTGTCGTCCCTTGTGGAAAACAACAAGGAACTCCTCGGCTCCTTGCTTCCCCCCCCAAATCTCTTTTTTTGTTGTTGTTGGCCACTGGTGGTCACTGCATATGGTCCTCGGTGATATACTCTTGCCCATCACCCCTTCAAAACGCACAAGGACGGGACGAAATGGCATAGATCCTGTATTACGAAGGCATTTTAATAAAAAGATTGTGATGACATCAGTGCCTCACCAGCCATAAACCACCGCACGTCGCTGATAGTGGCATATAAAGATGTGTTTTTTGTTTTAATCTGGTATGTTGATTTAGAATTCTTACTCTTTTTATAAGAAAACAAAAGTAAAAACTATGACGTTACAAAAATGCTTCTATTTTATCTAAAATTGTTTGGCCACATTAATTCCTATAAATAAATACATTTAAATACATTTAAATGTAGCTGTTATAGATTTTTTTCTCAATTAATATAGTGAGCACAGGGTTTGGCTTCTTCATTTCTGAAGGGTAGCATTGTTGAAAACTGCAGTCATCATTCCTATTGAACAGTTAAGAATATTATGAACCTTATAAGAAAATGTTGTTTTATGTTAAGGTTTAAGATAAGAAAATTTATGTAATCCATTCCACTATGTTATAAATTATAATTAATACATTATTTCCAAACTTATAACTAAAAAATTAAGTTTCTAATTTCTAATAGGTATGGCAGCATTGTGTTGTAACATTAAGCAACAAATTGAATCCTTTCACTTTTGAAATTTAGTTGAGTTATACATGACTAGAGACATTTCAAAAGTAGGTTAAATTGAAGGCAAAAAAATAGATGTCTATGACAAAAACTGTATTTAATTAAATTCAAAATAGCATAAATGCTCTTTTTATAATAAATGTCCCTTTGGCAACATCGAAAATTATAATTTCACTAACATTTTCAAGAGCTTTGAGAAGTAAGCCAAAATTTCAAAACTTCATGAAATCCTGGATTAAGTTGAAAATTCTATGCTCTATGACAATAACAATCTCTTATATAAAAACAATATTTTATTGACTATACAGGTGAAACTCTAACAATTAGAATATCGTGCAAAAGTTCATTTATTTCAGTAATGCAACTTAAAAGGTGAAACTAATATATGAGATAAGACTCATTACATGCAAAGCAAGATAGTTCAAGCCGTGATTTGTCATAATTGTGATGATTATGGCTTACAGCTCATGAAAACCCCAAATCCACCATCTCAGAAAATTAGAATATTACATGCAATCAATAAAACAAGGATTGTACATAGAACAATATCTGAAAAGTATAAGCATGCATATGTACTCAGTACTTGGTTTGGGCCCCAGTAGTAGTATGGAGTACATACCAAAATCTGGCTTATAAGCCCCGCCCCCTTGTTATTGTTTATGTTTTAGCCACGCCCCTTTGTGTGACGTATTTTGTTATGATTCCACCCCTTTTGTGACGTGTTTTTGTTTACAGTGTAACCCCTCCCCATTTATGACATCAATACCTAACCCTAACCCTAACCCTAACCCTAACCCTCAGTCCCAACCACCCCTCCCACCCCTACCCAAAATGCCGGAACTCCTTTTTAAATGAAGTACTTTAAGGTCATGGTGAGGCAAACCCCAGTGAACCCGAAAGCCTCATCCCCGGTAGCACGGTTTCAAAACACGCACCCGCCGGTTGTGACACCCGTGGCCTTTCACACGGGGACGTAGTAACGACAAACACAACAGAGCCACAATCCCTTTCGGTATGAATAATTATGACGTTATAATTACTTGCCAGAGGAACCTCACATTGGTGCGTTTTACACAGCCGGTTTAAAAGCAGTATACAAGCAAAGAGAGCCCCCGACATGAGGGATTTTTTTACAGAGATGTTAAAATAAAATAAAAACTATATTTGCGAAGAAAATTAACTTTCTTGTACATGAGTTAGCTATCTTACAAAGACAGAAGCTAAAGGAATGAGGAAGCAACTTTTGTGGCTCGTACACGCCTGCTTTCACAAGATTAGAAGTAAAAATAATTAACAGGAATGGGAGTCTGTCAACATAACAATAGTGGATTCCAAATAATGACATTTCTTTACACACAGCAGGGGTTGTATAAACAATATAGAGACGTGTCCGGGCACATCCAGGTTGGGAGATATGTCCAGACATATTCTGGATATTGGTACACATGCGCACAGAGACAGCCAAATCACGTGCCAGGGCCTTGACTAAGGAATTTTGAGGCTTTTCTAAACACTTAAGGCTTAGGCTTCTGAGACCCCAACATGCAAGCTGACAATGGAAATAATAAAAGTGTTCATAATGAAGAACCAATTGATGATTTATTCGATGTGAAAATGACACCAGAGCCAGCAAAGAGACCCCGGCGAATTAGGAAACTTTGTAAAAAAATTTACATTGAGAGTATACATGACTTACCGGTTAAGATATGTTATTGTCGATTCTGTCAGCCACCAAAGAATGACGGTATGCATTATATGTAAACAAAAAAACAAAAAAAGTTTCACGATTTGAAAAAAAATAGAATATATGTTGTAAGATATGTCTTTTTTTCAGAACTGGCACCACAACTGAATACAGGGTTGTTGCAAATTGTCAAGAACTGTATTATCAAAATTCTCCAGCATTGTTTAATGGGATGCCTGCAAAATGAAGACCAAACGGACGGAACCGATGAAGCAAGCCTTATTAAAAGCATGTGTCTTCAAATATCTAGACCTCAAATTGTATGGCTAATTATTAATATTTCAGACAAAATGAGTAAATTATATTTCACAAGAGACACCTTAAATGAAGTCAAGGCGTTTATAGAAAGCATTGAAAAATCAAAGGAACCACTCTTATTAATGAAAAAGATATGCGATGAGACACCTATATCTTTAAAAAGACTGATATGTCAAACTGTTACAAAACTTGATTATAAGTGCATGTTAATGTAAAATTTTGTGTTTCTAATAAAAGCTACAAACTGAAGAATTTTTGAAGTCTGTTGTTATTTCCTATTGGTAAAAGGACATTTAGAATTCTCAGGAGGGGTGGGGGATATTGGTTATACAGAAAGCAAATTTTAGGGGCATGGTTTCAGGAACACCAATAGGTTTGTAGGAATACGTTCTACGTCAACACCATTGGAAAGGTGTGATATAGCTGTTTAAAAGCTGATAAGACGTTGGTGGTCAATTAACCTCAGACACTGTGCACGGCTGACCATAGAAGAAGACTGCTTCAGAATGGCAGAAGCTAATGTGAGTACTTCTATAACTATTTAAAATATAGATCTTCATTATATATATATATATATATATATATATATATATATATATATATATATATATATATATATATATATATATATATATATATATGTAATATCAACCATTATGTGTTTATTAGGAGGAGGTGACAGATTCGCAATGTGTGAAAGCATGTGAAGGTATTATTTTTTCTTTTCTGGGTAAATCTATAGATTGGGGAGTGGTGGGGGGGGCAGGGTGGTCGTTTTGTCTATCTGCAGAGCCTCTATTACATTTCAACTATTGTTTCAGAGTGTGAGGAAGATGAGTTACCGTATATACTCGAGTATAGGTCGATCCGAATATAAGCCGAGGCACCTAATTTTACCACAAAAAACTGGAAAAGTTATTGACTCGAGTATAAGCCTAGGGTGGGAAATGCAGCAGCTACCGGTAAATTTCAAAAATAAAAATAGATACCAATAATGTTTTTGAATATTTATTTCAAAGAAAAACAGTAAACTAGCTCTGTAAGTGGAAAAGAGGGTCAATAAAAACAATATGGTATCAACAATAACTTTAAAAGTACAAAAACCTTAGCTCATTCAGCAACCAAGCTAAAACACAAGAGTTAAAATCCTTCAAAACTCATACAAAGCGCTGTCTTCACTGCCATCCATAGCATTACTAATGCCACATTTCTTGAAGGCGCGTTGCACCATGTCCTCCAGAATCTCTTCCCATGCATCACGAACCCATTTTATTTATTTAATACAGAGTAGATTAGGCTGTCAGGCTTAGTCATTCTTCTAACATGACAACAATTCTTACCAACAAGGATGGTATTGGCACATTTTAGCTAATGCAACCTAAACATAACCAAAGCCTATTTCACTTCAAGTATGCTAACTTTATTCTATGCCTTCCCACGCATTACATGGCTTGAACGTTCGCGGATCGCCACCAAATTGCACAGGTGGTTGTTCTACCAGATGGACATCCTTACTTTTTCTCGAAAATGGGAGAAAGGCTGCCTTTCCTAGTCTAGCCCCGTAACAACAACCCTACGAGGTAGGCTGGGTTAAAAAAAAGCGAGTGTCGGGGAATTCTGTGACTGCACCACCTCTTCGCTGCTCTCGCTTCTCAGGGAGCCCCCTTTCCTCTCGCCGAGCAGCCTGTTCTCGGAACAAAACGCCTCCCCGCCACCGCTGTCCTTCCACCAAAACGGAGGGAGAGAGCTTGCACGGTCTGCCGCACGCCACCCTTTCCCAGCGCAACCCCTCTCGGCAACGTCCCCACCGACTGCCAGGCGTATCCGCCTCTGAGCCTCTCCGCACAGTCACCCCCTTCCCCGTCGCACCCCCCACCCCAAAAACAAACCACCAGTGCTCCTCCCGCTCCCCAGGCCTGCAGCGCCCTGAAGCGCGCCTCGCTCTTCAGCTGGCCGCCACCGCGCATTTCCCCCTGAAGTTCTGCACGCTAGGGCTCCACCCAGCTTCTAGCGCCGGAGACTGCCGAAGCCCGAGAGCCAAGAAAGAAAAGACCGGAGGGAAGCGCGCTCCGCCTCCAAGCCCAAGACTTCTCAGCAGCTGCCCGCCTCTGAGTTCTCGGCGGCGGATGGGCAAGAGGAAGCGGGCAGGCTAGCTCGGAGCGCAAGAACCACCCTCCGCGCCGCAGCCGTGTCTGGATCAGCCCTCTGGAATTCTGCTCACTTTCTGCCTACTTTCTCCTCCGCTGGACCCCAAAGTTCAAATCCTCCCTGCTGGAGGAATTCCACTTATGGCCTCAGGTCTATTTACCAGTTAGAGGGTCTGAAATTGACCGTTGCCAGTTGGGGGGCGCAGAGGAACCCAGCAGACAGACGGAAGACCGGGGGAGGGGGGAAGGAAGAGATCCCATCCAGGGTAAAAAGAGGGAAAAGCGGAGAGCCTACCTTGGACGGGATCTCTTCCTCCCCCACCCCCCGGTCTCCCGTCTGTCTGCTGGGTTCCTCTGCGCCCTGCGATGCCCATCTGGGTTGGCTTCCTTGGACACTCAGCCTCCACCCCCACCACCACCTTCCCTCTGACCAACTGTCAGTTTATTCTTCACTACAAACAAAACACGGGGAAGCCGGCATCGAGTTTTCGGTGACTCCGAGGTGCGCTAACTGAAATGCGGTCTTCCTTCAGTCTCTGCTTGGAGCCTCTGGGATGATCGTTGGCGGGTGGGGGAAGCGAGGGCGCAGCTGAGCCGGGGAGGCAGAGATGAGAAGTGAGGGCTAAATGCAAAGCGCGCCGAAGAGAGCAAGCGAAGCATCCCCAAAGCGAAGGACGGGCGGGAAGCGCTTGGCCAGTATGTGAGAAGGCAGGCTGGAAGTGGCTGCGGAAGGGAAAAGAGGCAGCCACGTGTATCGGTTCTCCTTGCGGTAGATAAGGGAGGTTCGTAGCAAGGGTCCGCCGGCAGGTAGGCTTGGCGGGGAGGAAACAGAGATGGCCGAGCCCGGGGAAAGCACTGGGAAAGAAGAGATCCCGTCCAGGGTAGGCTCTCCACTTTTCCCTCTTTTTACCCTAGACGGGATCTCTTCCTCCCCCCCCCCCGGTCTCCCATCTGTCTGCTGGGTTCCTCTGTGCCCTGCGATGCCTGGCGCCTCGTGAACATGGGTGGTGGTGATGTGACGCCTTTGCAGGTGCCTCAGTTGCCCTTGATCGTGGGCGGATCTCAATTGACGAGGAACTCAATAATCCTGGCACATAAAGCTTTTTTCCCCCCTCAGAAACTGAAGCTCGTTTAAAGAAAAAGGGAAGGGCGGGCAGCTTCACATGAGTGAGTAACTCCGGCGGTGGGAATCAGGAGGCTTCGGGTGGGCGGCGGCGCTGACACAGAGGGAGGGGAAACTCACAGGGGCGCTGGGCCATTCACGAGCGTCACCCAGCGGCATGGCCCCACCCCTTTTTCTCCTCCATTTCGGGCAAATTTTCACTGACTCGAGTATAAGCCGAGGCAGCTTTTTTCAGCCCAAAAAGTGGGCTGAAAAACTCGGCTTATACTTGAGTATATACGGTAAATGTAATATTTTTACAAAACCAAAGTTACCGGCTAATTTGGAGTCATGACAAGCTTGCATAGTTTTCAGCCTTTCACTAGCTGGGACATACAGCTTATTTCCCACCCAAGCTATCCCATCTTTTCTTATGCAAGTATGTCTATGGGCACTAAACCACTCATCTGTTTTCAAGGCCTTTTTGAATCCTGTGGTTGTGGCATTGTCTAAAGTAGAGGGGTCATTCTTTTTCTGGGAGTGTGTGACAACTTTAATTGCTAATTCGGAGGCTGGGAACATGGGCTTAATTACTTCCACCTTGACACTGTTGTATTGCAGTAATCTGGACAAGGCAACTGCCAAAAAGTTTTTCCCTCCTGGTAAATACTTCAAAGTGAAATTAATATGTTGGAAATACTGGGCCCATCAGACCTGTTTTGGGGACATTTTCTGTGGCATTTTGCTTCCCAAGTGGAAGTATTTTGAGTGTTTCCAAGTTCTTGTGGTCGGTCCATACTTGGAAAGGTATTTTGTTTCCTTCTAAGAAATGTCTCCAAGTTATTGTGTTTTCCCAAAAATATGACATGTCCTGAAAATAAGGCCAAGCTGATTTTTGGGTTGGGCCTAAATATATGCCCTCCACCAAAAATAAGCACTAGTGGAGGGGTGGGTGTGGCCAGCACATGAGGCAGCCCTTCCCTTCCCTTGTCACCTCAGGGCTTCTCCGCCCCTTAATCGGAACAGCTGAGCCACTCCATTCACAAAACTGCTGATTCGCAGGTGCCTCAGACTTCTGCCTCTAGAAAGCACGGTTGCTTTTGCAACCAATTGCAGCTGCAAAAGAAGCTGCAACCAAGCAACACACACCACGTGCCTCATGGCCTCCTTACCTAACAGTGACCGTCACAGCAGGCAATTCTGTCCATGGAACA
This sequence comes from Thamnophis elegans, assembly GCF_009769535.1. Classification (NCBI taxonomy): domain Eukaryota; kingdom Metazoa; phylum Chordata; class Lepidosauria; order Squamata; family Natricidae; genus Thamnophis; species Thamnophis elegans. Next base: position 69,108,678 of record NC_045558.1, read on the forward strand.
GGAAAGGAAGACGAAGTTCTGTGAGGAGACACCGCTGCTGATGTGCAGGAAATCTCCCCTTCCCCACCTTCAGATAATCCTTTCAAAGAGGAGTTTCACGAGGATGAAGGCAACAAAAATGCCGCCTCCAGCCACCTCTTCGTCCTGATGAAACTCCTCTTTGAAAGGATTATCTACAACGGGGGCACTTCCTGCACTTCGGCAGTGGCGTCTGCTCACAAGTCTTCTTCCAATGTCCCAGGTGTATGGATTTCCATGCCTATAGGAGGTTGCTTCACACCTTGCATATTCACATTGAAGGCTCGGATTGGGGCATTTTTGTGAACAGCTTGAAAATGGGCAGGGGTTTTTTCCTGCCTCTCACCCTGAAGCTCAGCATAGACTGATAACATGATAAGAGGCAAAATCCCCCCTCCCCATTTTCAAGTGGTTTGCAAAAATGCCTCATTCCAAGCCTTCAGCATATTCCAGGATTGCAACATTGAAGGCTCAGAATGGGGCATTTTTACAATTGACTTGAAATGGGGAGGGGGGATTTTCCTTCCTCTCACCCTGTTCTGAAGCTCAGCACAGAACAAGCTAAGAGGCAAGACCCCCCCTTTCCTGGCATGCCTTATTTGGGATCACAGTGCGCACACATCCCCCAAATGCTCTATTTGAAGTGTTTAGCTTTGCAATCAGTGCCTCAGCTACCAAGAAAAGAATGGTGTGTGTGAGAGAGAGGGGGGAGAGGGAGAGAGAAATCTCTAATCTCTCCACCCTCCCAAGGCAACCAAATCCCTCCACTAACCTTCTTTCCTGCTCTATTCTCCACTGCCATGTGTAGGACAAGAAAAGTAGTTTGTGGAAATACTTCCAACTTCACAAGATTTTTTTTTTTTTTTGTGAGAAGTTGGAAGGTATTTTCTGGTGTTTTTTTCCCACCATAGTCGCACAGACTACTTTTCTTGTCCTACAAATGCAGTGGAGAATGGAGCTGGTAATCAAGTTAGTGAAGGGATGTGACAGCCTTGGAGGTGGAGTCTGTGTGTGTGTGGGGGGGGACCTCCATCCCTCCTTCCCTGCCTCTGTGCATGTCTGTGTGTGTGTGTAAGAGAGAGACAGAAAGAGACAGATCCAACCTCAGAGAGTTACCATATACCAGGGCTGGCAACGGTGTGCTCTCTCTGTCTCTCTCGCTCTCTCTCACACACACAGAGTGTTTTGTACTCGGGCTCCTGAGGTAATGACGAGGCTCAATGCTAACACAACAGCTTTATTAGAACAATAACTAGACAGGAACGTGAACAAACACTCTGACAGCTGTTTTATACCCCGAGCTGTCAGCATGCTAACCAATAGGAACCTTCCAAATCTCCCGCCTAAACAACACACAAATGGACCAATCAAACAACAACCTGCCTGATTGACAAGAGAGGACAGGACACACAGATACGTGACACTCCTTCCACCCAGTTAGAGCAAGCATAGTCTTTGAGATATGCAGGTATATTATGAGTTCTTCCGGAACGCCTGGGCCCTGCCGAACTTACAGCCTGGTCTTGCTCTTTTTTTTTTCCACCCTCTCTACCCCTCCCTCTTCTTTCCCTCTGCTCTTCACTTCGGTGTATTTCTACTATCTATCGATATATTCAGCTTCTTATTTTTATACTAAAATTAAAAAAAGCAACAGTATACAAGTGCAATCATGTTACTTTAAAATCTGGCACATACTATATTTCCCCCCTCCCCCCCTCCCCCCTATGACCCCACCTCCCTTCCCCCCCTCCCGACTTCCCAGAGTCCGTACACGGTATAGCTTTTTATCAAACACAATCTAAGATGTATTAAAACCAAGAAAGTTGGGGAAAAAAATAATAAAGAAAAAAAGGGGGGGAAAGAAAAAAGAAAGAGAAAAAAAAAGTCAGTAAAATCTCTGCGTTGAACTCAGCTTCTTACCATTACACAAACTTTAAGCAGTTTACATTGTTCCTAATCTTAATTGTTTGATTACCTGCAGGATTTCCCCAGAAGTTATTTGTTGATTCAGCTTTTGCCTGTACTCTTCTCTAGCTAGGGGTCTTATCTCTTTATCTAAGTATCTGTCTGTTTCTAAACCCTTAATTTTGTCCCCTTTGTGCCTCCTTCCTCTATAACACAATTTAGATACATTTCAAATTTTTCTTTTGGTATCCTCTTCCAACTCTTTTCGTTTTTACCCTTGTTTATGTCTATATATATATTTTGTATTCATCAGTACTCCTCTCATATATGCTTTACTTACATCTCCTACAAATTCCCTGAATATACCCTTATTCATATTCAGAACAAAGTATTCAGATAGCAATTTTTTACAATCATTAATATACTTTTCATATCAAAATAAACTCCCATTCGACCTCCAAGACCTTCTTGCCTGCACTACCCTTCCCAATTCCATCCAGACTGGGTTATGATCCAAGAGAACCCTCGCCGCAATCTTTGTCTTCTTCACCCTAGAAGATAAATCATTAGTGATTTGTATAAAATTCAAAGTTGCCCATCAAGTCTTTTTCCCTTCTAGAATTAGGTCTAATGCGATATATCTTCCAAAGGGATCTGCTTCAGTTCACTCAGCCTTAATGTCTTTTCTTAAGTATACAACTATACCATTTTTCTTTTGCGTAGCAGAGGTCACAAAATATTGACCAAGTTCGAGGTTGAACAGATATTTTGGATCAGTTAATTTAGTATGAATTTCTTGCAGACAAGTTATATCGTTCTTGAACTGTTTGAAATAGTAAAATATTTTCTTTCTCTTCTGTAAAGAGTTCAGACATAACTCCTTGATCAATGGCCGATGATTATTGAGGTTGTTGCAATCTGCCTTGTTTTCCCATTCGTCTGGTAGTCGTACGACTAGGTCCTTGTTCTCTGGTCCCTTGCCCTTCCGGAAGGAGGAAATGGTGCTTTCTGTCTGGTAGTTGTGTGATTTGCTGTTTATCTTGTCCTTCTCGTAATCTTTCTCCAGATCCAGATGATTCAGGGTGTCCCACCTTCAGGGTCTTGTGATAGAAATCTTGGGCTTCCCATACAGAGTTGAGACGATATTTTTGCTTATCAAATGTAATTATAATACCAAATGGCACATCCCATCTATACTGTATCTGACGGTTTCTGAGTTCTTCCACTAGAAAAGCATAATCTCTCCTGGCTCTTAGCATTTGGGGTGGTATTTCTTTCAAGACAATCAAGTCCTGTCCGCCAATTTGTAGCCTGGTATTATAAGACTCTTGTAGTATCACGTTTCTAGACTCTCTTGTAGTAAAATATATAATTACATCTCGAGGAAGTTGTCGCTGTTTTGCCGCCCAAGAGTTAATGCGATAAATTTTTTTGATCTGCCAGTCAAAGTTGATCCCCGGTCTTCCCACCCGACGATTAAAGGCCTCTGAGAAAATCTGCTTCAAGTTCTCCTGTTCGTTTTCACGCAGCCCCCTGACTCTTAATGCAAGCTCCATCTGTTTGTAGTGTATCATAACAATTTGTTTTTCTGCGTTTTCAACTTTTTGTTGCATCACTTCAATTTTGGATGTCAAGTTAGTGTTGGCTTCCTCAAGAACCTCTAGCTTATCTTCCATTCCAGCAACATATTCTGTCAATACAGTTACAAGTCCCACCATATCGTCCTTTGTTTTGGCAATCCTAGTATCAAGCTTATCACATAAGTCTGCTTTAAGTTTCTTTATCTCCTCTCTAAATTCTCTAAGAGTCTCAAAAAAAATTCTTTCGTTAGTAAATCTCCAGTAGGGGGCGTAGAGGGTGAAAGCTGCAACTTTGTGCCAAGTGCGTGAGGTGTATTCCTAAAAGGACGTCTCCCCGACTTTGATTTTGATGCCATTATTTCTTTTCTTCAAACAATTATTCAACAATTATTCAAACTCTGCTGGCCCGTTGTGTAGCTTGCGAGAGAAGAAAGTATTAGGTCCCCCCTTTATTTGTTCTTAGAAGTTTTTCAAAAGGTTTCAGAAAAGAGCATTGTAACAAAGCAAGTTTCAAAAGATTAGCATTGTTATGAAACAATTCATATTCATCTCTGTTTAGAATGTCTCTATATTAAAAAGGAGGCTTTTACAGCTTTTAAAAGTTGATAAGAAAAAAAAATCTTGGTAGGTCTTCAGAGAAACAAAACTAATTAGTCAGAGAATGCCATCTGGCTGTTCCTTTGATCTTTCTCTCTGTCGGACAGTTAAGAATGTGGCATCCGCCATTTTAGGAGCTTATTTTTTTAGAAACCCGATGCACAAAGAAAGCTCTTTCTTTTTTCTTTTTTTTTTTTAAAAAGGGGGGGACAGATAAAGTTCTCGGGTACGGACTCTGCTTGTATTAATCTCAAATAGATATATCAAAAATTGTCCTAAGCGGGGGTTCCTTACTTTAGTGGTTACGGCAGAAGTTCCTGGCTCGGAGGTGTGATTCAGCCTTCGGTAGGCCCCCCTTCCGTTCGCAGCAAAGAAAAAAGCTGCAAACTTCAAAGAAAAGCTCTTGCCAGCTGGATCTCTCTCTCATCTTCTTTGCCTGAAGAATGAGTTTATCTACCAGGTATTTAGGCAGATAACGCAGCCAGGAACCCGGGGGCAGCTCATTAAGCCACCGCCATCAGCAAGGTCCCGCCCCGGAAGCTAGCCTGGTCTTGCTCTTGAACCACGTCTCTGGTATCATCGCTGCCTTGGGAAGACCTAGTCCACTCTGACCATGCAGGCCTTGTAGGTGAGTCTTCCGACAAGAAAGTGGCGGTTGCATTTGGGGAAATTTCTGGCTCTGGGCCAGGACCTGGTTCCACCGGACAGTCAGTATCTGGGTCAGTTGATGGTATAGGCGGGACAGGATGCCTCTGGTCCGCTTCACGCCTCCGCAGCTGGTCTACATGGTGCCTCCACATGGGCCAGTCTTCCAACCGGACCCTATAAGAACATGATCCAGTTACCTGTATAATCTGACCAGGAACCCGTTTAGGATCCCTATACAGTTCCTCACAAATATCCCTTCCCCCAGTTGGAATGTGCAGGTGCCTGTACAAGGAAGTGGCATGTCGGATTGGTATGTGGGATGTAAACAGTCCAGCACCATGTGTAACCGATAGCCCATAAGAAGTTCAGCCGGGCTTTTACCTGAGATAGGACAAGGTGTTGAATGTTGTGATAATAAATATGTGTTGACCTTTTGGTCCCACGGACCTGGCCCTATACAGCTGAGTGCTTCTTTTGCTGATCGCACAGCTTGTTCTGCCCTACCATTGCTTGCAGGATGGTACGGAGCTATTAAAGCATGCCTAATACCTAAACTTGCCAAAAATGCTTGGAATGTGGCAGGTGTTAGTTGTGGTCCATTATCGGACACTAAAGTGTCCGGAATGCCATGTGTTGTGAAAAGACGTTGTAAAGCCTTTATGGTTGCTTCAGAAGTAATAGAGTGCATAGTACATATCTCAACCCAATGTAAGAAAGCATCCACCACTATTAAGAAAGAGTGCCCCTGCATGGGGCCAGCAAAATCTATATGGATTCTTGACCATGGGCCCCTTGGTATGTCCCATTCTCTAGGAGGTGCTGCTAGAGGATTTGGCCTAGAACTTTGGCATGGGAGGCATGCCAATACCCAGTTAGATATGTCGTTATCTAATTTTGGCCACCATACATATCCCCTTGCCAATGCCTTCATTCTGGCAATGCCTGGGTGGCTTAAATGTAAATGTTGTAACACTTCATTGCACAACGCATTGGGCACTACTACCCTTGATCCCCAAAGCAAACAATCTTTTAGTTCGGACAACTCAAACCTTCTTCTAAAATATGGCTGAAACATTTCAGGAATCTGGCTATTGGGCCACTCTCGTCTAACCCAATCTAGGACTTTTGAAATTGTGGGATCTGCTTTTGAGTGTGCTGCTATATCAGTTGCAGACAATGGCAGCTACAAGTCGTCAATCAGTAATACATCGCTCACTGGAGCAGGGTCATTAGTCACGGCAGACAATGGGCAACGACTTAGCGTATCTGCATGGCCTAAATGTTTCCCTGATCTGTATTCTATACGATATGAATATGCTGTCAGGAATTCAATCCATCGCAGCATGCGGGGTGAGACAGTATATTGGGTATGGGTTTGTCTCCAGCTACTATTCCTAAAAGGGGTTTGTAGTCAGTTTGCAGTATGAATTGCCTGCCATATAGGAAATGGTGAAACCGTTTAATGCCTCCTACTGCTGCTAACGCCTCCTTGTCCAATTGACTGTAATTTTCTGGTTTGGACAAGGAGCGGGATACATAAGCAATGAAGAGCTGTTGGGTAACCTGTGGCTCAAAACTGAGCCTATTCTATGCATCTGAAGCTAGTAAGAGTGGAAAAGATTCATTGTATTGGATTAGAACGGCTGATGACATCAACAGAGATTTGACAGCCATGAACACATGCGCTTCCCGGCTGCCCCATCTCCAGGTTGTTGAGCTGTCAAGCAACCTATATAGAGGCTTCACGACGGACGCCTTATGGGGAAGAAACATTGCATAGAAATTTAACAAACCTAGGAAAGCCTGCAATTCCGCTCTATTAGTGGGTGTTGGTGCATTTTTGATTGCTTCCACTTTGGCCTTAGAAGGATGGATGCCTTAGGCGTCAATGTGAAATCCTAAAAATTCCACGGAGGATACTCCAAAATGACATTTAGATTTTTTAATTTTTAAGCCTTTCTTCCTGAATCTTTGTAAAACGATTCTTAGTTTCTGAATTAATTCTTGTGTGGTGTTAGCAGCTATAAGTATGTCGTCAAAATAAGATAAAACCCTGGGAATTCCTTGTAATGTTCTTTTCATTATACTCTGGATACTCTGGAATATCCCAGGTGTGACACAGACTCCAAATTGTAGCCTACGACAGCAGAACGCCCCATGATGTGTCACTATTGTTTGCGCGTCCACTGTTTCTTCGTTTACTTTCAATTGCTGATAAGCTTGAGCTTAGCAAAAAAAATTCCTTTACCCAAAGAGTGCAGCAGATGCTGCACCACTGGAACTGGGTAAGAGTGCGCTTGTAAGGCCTTATTGATTGTTGCCTTATAGTTGGCACATAATCTAATTCAGCCATCTGACTTCATTGGTAATACTCTAGATGTTTCCCACCTGGAATAATCAACAGGCTCTAATATACCTTGCTGTAATAGCTTGTCTAGTTCTGCATCTACTTTGGTCTGTAATGCAAAAGGGACTCTTCTAGCCTTAAGCCTGATTGGTGTTATGCTAGGATCTAAATTAAAAGATATAGGAGATCCCTTAAATGTCCCTAAACCCTCACTGAATACCTCAGAGAACTCTTTGGTGAATTCCTCAAATTCACTTGCAACATTTGTAGCGTGAATTCCTGTTATTTCTAAGCCTAAAGCTTCAAACCAGTCTAGTCCTAATAAAGTGGCTAAAGGGTTGGTTACTACTATCAAAGGAAGGTTCCCTTTAAACTAGCCATGTTCAACAAAAAATTTTCCGCTTCCTTTAAGAGGAATTGGATTGTTTTGGTAATCTTTTAGGATGCAATTGCACTTTTCCAGTTGCTTTTCTCTAAACCTCAGCACCAGCTGTTTGAGAATGTCCCATACTATGATTGATTTTGAAGATTCAGTGTTGATCTCCATCTCGCAAGGTGCCCCTTCGATGTAGACATAGAAATTGTGCCACTCTCGTCTAACCCAATGTATTTCTTCTTACGTTCGCCTGTACTCACCGACGCTGTGTTGATCGCTTCTTCTTCTTCCGCATCTGGATCCACAGCATGACAGTTGTCGGTACCTCTGAATGGCCTTCGATTGGCAGGTTGACTGCTTGTTCGATTGAATGGTCTGGTTGCGGTATTGGCAAAGGGTTGGGTAGCTCTGCATACATATGCCAGGTGTTCCATTTTTCCGCAATAGCGGCAAACGGCTGTTTTGAACCTGCAAGTTGAGCACAAGTGATTGCTCCCACAGCTTAGGCAGCCAGCTTGAGGTAATCCACTGTTAAGTCTTTTCTTCCTGGCTGCACTTATGTTTAAACGGCTCATCTCTTCTGGCAGCCATGCATCCTCATTCAATTCCGCTGCTTGATGGTTTACCATAGCAGAGGGAACTGGCAAGCTGTAGAGGACTTGGTATCTTTTTATTTCAGCCGCTGATCTATCAGACTGTTCGGCTGCTCTAGCTTCATCCATTTCTATAGATAGAGCGAGCCAGCAATCTCCGGTGTAAACGAGGGTCTTTCACTCCGCAAATTAGCTGCTCTAACAGCGCGTCATCCAGATCAGGGAATTCGCAATGGATGGCGGCATTTCTTAAAGCAGCTACGTATTGGCTCACAGTCTCATTTTCACCTTGAATACACTGCCTGAACGCGTATCGTCTTGCAAAACGTCTTGGGGCATAATGACCCTTCAGTTTGGCCAGTAGAGTGTCCCAAGGTATGTGGGCTGGCGCAACTAGGGCTCAGGCAGTGGCGAACATCTCAGGCCCATAAGAATTAAGAAAATATCCCCTACGCCTTTCGTCTGAAATGTCCTTGAAGTCAATAGCAAAAAGGAAGTATTCAAACCATTGAATAAATGACTCCCAAGATTCTCTTTCTGGCATGTAAGCAGCAAATGGGGTAGTAACCGCCATAGTTTACAAATTTCAATTAGTTTAAGGACGAATAATTATTCTACTCTCGTATTTGAGTGGTTTTTTCCCCTCAAGATCCCATCCTCATCGCCAAGTGTTTTCTACTCGGGCTCCTGAGGAAATGACAAAGCTAAGTGCTAACACAACAGCCTTATTAGAACAGTAACTAGAGAGGAACGCGAACAAACATTCTGACAGCTCTTTTATACCCCAAGCTGTCAGCGTGCTAACCAATAGGAACTGTCAGCATTGACTTCATTTAGTAATCAGGAAAGAAACCACTGGACTCCATTTGAATTGAAATCAAGTGTACTTTTTACTAATTATAAATGAACAGTTGCAAAGCAAAGCTGAGTCTGGTTAATTAGGCGCGAAAGCGGATAATATCAAGTACAAATCAATCCCCACCCCTTGGCACCCCTGTACATAGTCCAATTATAATGCACCCAACTGTCAGATGGGAGATAACTTCAAAAAGTCTCATCAGGATGGAATGCTGGACAGTTGGCCTTGGCGGGAAACTCCCTTCTTCCACATGCACAGTAAGGTGGTCAGATCAGCAACTAGAAACTTCCTCCAGCATATAATAATTCCCCTCCCAGATACCATGCCCCCCCTCCCCGTTTCAATGACAGCCGAAGCAGCAGCAAAGCAGAGGCTGACAGGAACCCTCCAAATCTCCCACCTAAACAACACGCGAACGGACCAATCAAACAACACCCGCCTGATTGACAAGAGAGGGCGGGACATGCAGATATGTGACACAGAGATTTGATCTTTCACTCTCTCCATTCCTTCCTTCCATTGTGAGGTTTTGCATGGAGGAGCAGATTGCTTCCTGCAGGGTTGGCCTTGGCACCTGCTTCGGATGGCAAATAGAAGAGTTTGCTCTTTTGTCCAGGGCCTTTGAAATCCCCTCCTTTCTTTTCTGCCATAAAATTCTGGCCTCTGGCAGTGGGGTTGCTTCATCCTTTCCACAGGATAGACTCCCCCCCCCTTCACAGTTCCCAGAGAGGGAGAAGGGGCAAGAGAGGAATGGGAAACAAACAGAAAGGACACCTGGACTCACGGCGCTTTGTTTTGTTTGCACACTGTGTCTCCTGAATGGCCTCATATTGAAGCAGTTCTGCCAGGAAGGCAAAGAGGACCTGCGAGGCCAGAGGAGCACAGTCAGCTGTTTGGCGGTCAGCCAGCAGCAAGTCCAGCAAGCAGGGCAGGCAAAGACCAGGGCATGCAGAGAACTTAGGTCAAGCAGGTGGTGGGACAGAGAGGGTATGGCCGGTGGGCTTGTTGCCTCCTGCACCTGAAAAATAATAAGACCTCCCTGAAAATAAGACTTATTGTGGGGGGGGTCAAAAGAAAATAAGACCCTGTCTTATTTTCAGTGAAACACGGTAGGAGTGCCCACCTGCTTGCAAACACCTCTTTTTCCTATATTGCCCATCTCTGTTCAGTTTCAGTTAATTTCCTAGTGGTGTATGCACATGGTTGTAATTTGACTTCTTCATTTTCTTGGAGTAAAACTGCACCTACTGCCACATCACTGGCATCAGCCTGGATTACAAATGGTTTTTCTGGGTCTGGGTGTTTTAAATTTTTTTCAGTTTTTCAAATGCTGCTTGGCAGTCCATAGTCCACTTCAGTGGTTGGCTAGGTTTTGGTTTATCTACCCCCTTGGTTTTTAACAGATTTGTAATCAGATGTGGGAAATTATCCCATAATTGGCTGGGTGAAATTAGCTGGGATCAATAGGATAGGATAGAATATCTGGATCAATATCTATCTGGATCAAAAGGATCCCAGTGAACATTTGCCAAGAGCCATATGGAAAGAACAGTCCTGGGAAAGCTTTTAGATAAGGAAGCCGAATTCATTTCGAGTGTCTATGTGAATAGCAATACACAGATACACCAGAGATGAGAGGCCTCTATTATCTGAGATATAAACACACAGAATTAGCCTTGCATCCTTTTGCCGCCTCGTGTAACAAATCAGTCATTCCCATATGCCTAATGTAGCTCTCTGTGTAGTTTACAATTCTAAGACCGTTTGTTCCTCCTTCCTGCTCTCCTTATCAGGATGTGATTTACAATTCCATACCTCCTCATTTCCCCTTATCAAAGAGTACCTTTTGTCCCTCCTCCCTGCCCTTTCTGCCGGAATGTGTAATCAAGAAGTGATTTGTAACATACTGTGAGATCCTTTGTTTGTATTAAACTGCTGACTAGCTTTCTTTGAACTTTCCTAATAAAAAGTGTTCTGGTTTAACCAGAAACCACCATTTTCACCCAGTCTGCAGTGTGTGCGTGTCTCATTGCCAAAGCAGCCTAGGAATTAGAGATTCGTGAAGTGGTCCATCGGATTGTGAGAATGCTTGTATCATCAATGCAAGCTCACTCTCACAATCAAAAATGCTGTTTGGGCAAAAGAGGGGATAAACTGCTGATAATAGTTAGCGAATCCCAGAAAACTCTGCAATTGCTTGTGAGTGCACAGGATTTCCCACTAGAGGACTGCTTTGACTTTTGCAGGGTCCATTTCCACCCCCTGGTGAGAGATTTGATACCCTAGGATCTATTTTATCTTGGTGAAATTCACCTTTGGAGAGTTTGGCAAACAACTTAGCTGCCCTTAGTTTCTTCAAAACTTCCCGCATCAATTTAACATGTTGAGTCTTAGTTTCAGTAAAAATCAATATGTCCTCAAGATAAACCAAAACACCTTTATACAAGTGCTTATGCAGCACCTCATTAATCAGCTGCAAGAAAACAGCAGGAGCCCCCTGAAGCCCAAATGGCAAAACTTTGAACTGTATAAACATCCCAACAGACAATTAAACACTATTTTTCATTCATCTCCCTCTTGGATCTTGATTTGGTAATAAGCCTTCCTTAGGTCTAGTTTGGAAAAAGTTATCCCCTTCACCAGATGGGCCAGCATGTCCTTCATTAGGGGTAGGGGATAGAGATTTTCCTTGCAAATAGCATTTAAATTTCTATAATCAACCCATAAATGTAATTAGCTGTCCTCCTCCTGGAACAGGACTGGAATGGCCAACTTGGATCTGACCAGTATAATGAACCCACACTTGAGGTTTTCGTCTATAAATTGCCTCAGTTCATCCACTTCCTGGGGAGTCATAGTGTAAAGTTTCAGCTTAGGTAGTTTGGCCCCTGGTAAAATCTTGATGGCACAGTCTGTAGATCTATGAGAGGGGGGGGGTTTCATCTGAGGCTGTTTCACTGAAAACATCCATCAAATCTTGGTATTCCTTGGGGATGCCTGGTAGGTGTCCATATGCTACAGTTGCAACTACCTCCTCACACTGTGGTATTCCAATCTGGTGGGGTTCCTCACTCTGGATTAATTCATTATTAGGCAATTGGAGGGTCCCCTCCATCCAGTTCACCCTTGGGCTCCATTTCTCTAACCAGATTAGCCCAGAACTAGGGGCCAGTCCACCTCTTGTGTCACAATGAAAGCAATGGTTTTGAAGTGATTTGCCATTGTTAGTTTGAGTGGTTCAGTGTTAAACGTGGCCAGGGCACCCCTGCAATAAACCCATCAAGTTGGCAGAACAAGACTGGGTTTTTTAGTTGCCTTAGTTGACTGCCCAGTTCTCTGACCATAGTCGGGCTTATTAGACTTCACATTCACCTCAAATCCAGAAATGCTTTAAGTCTCACTTTTCTCCCTGTTAATGGAATTAACAGTTTTATAGGGTTTGTAAAGGGTTTGACAACCCCCACTTACCAAAGGTTCTTTGTAGTTGCTCTCTGACTGATCGGGTTCCTCATATTGTAATTGATTCTGGTGGAAACTCAACAACCACATAGGTCTTTAGGTCATTGTCTCTGGAATGCAGTGGTGGTTTTCCCTCTGATCTGCTTCTCTCCCTTCTGGATGGGCATCCTTGCATGGCACTTAGCTGCGCAGTGGTCTTCCTTCCCACAATTGAAGCAGACAACTGAATGCGGTGGGGCAGAGAGAGGTTTCGTTCCCTCCCTTTTCCCTTTTGGTAGGAATCAATTTGAGAGCAGCTTGCATGGTACTGGTTTTGAGGTTGGTTGATTTCAGCTTCCTCAGCCAAGATACACCAGCTGTGCAGGCGGGCTGGGGCTCCGCAGGCAATGCAGGCATTGTACAGGTCATTGTTTAAGCCATCTTTGAACCAACTCACAAATATTTCCTCTGGCCAATCTACATGGCAAGTCAGGTCATGAAACTCTTTGATGTACTTGGTGACTGGACAGCGTCCCTATCTGATGTGCCTTATGGGGTCTCTAGCCTTTTGGTCAATTAGCGGGTCCTAAAATCTCCATCTCAGAACTGTCATGAAGTGGTTGAAGTTGCGGAGCTCCGGTGCATCTGCATTATGGAGGCTCACATCCAATGTGCAGCTGATCCTTCTAGAGTCAGATGACAACCCTGACTTTGGCGCCTTCTATAGGGAGGTCCCTCCCTTACTCCTGCATGTAGGTCGGTACATGTATGAGGAAAAATTCCAATTGCCTGGGATTCCCATCAAATTTGACGCCAAGAGGGGGTGCCTTCCATTCTAAGAGTGAAAGCCTCCTCCCGTTGTGTGACAGGCCTTTCTTTACGTTGAGATGTCTCCTGGGCAGATCTTCCATGGTGGCAATGAGAAATCACCAGTAACCTGTGTGATTTCAGCCCTTGGGGTTGGGGATCCCCTTTGTTCATCTGTAACCTCCTTTTGCACTCCTACTTTGCCCACAAAGCCATTGATCAGTTGCTTCACAAACAGTGTTTTGCTTGGTGCCAGGTTTCTACAGCCTTTGAACAGGAGAGATTTAAAGCGATCAGTTTTGAACAAACCAGCAAAGGCAGGGGCATCAGGGGTGATACCCTCATCATCTGATAGGTCCGAATTCCTGAGGGTATCCTGATCCCCAGATATAGAAGTCTGAGTGCCAGATGCAGAAGGAGGATTTTGTTGGGGGTCCCTAGATGACCTATGCCTGTGCCCATGAGGTGACCCAGAAGATGCACGCTGCTGAAGCCCTGCAGCAATGCCTTGTTTTATGGCTTCAGAAATTATGGCAGCCATTTCTGTAGGAGAGGAAATTGAGGCCTGAGGCACCACTGAGGTCTGAGCCGAAAGGCGACCTGCTTATTCAAAGGTGCGATCCCTATTGAGAGGGGTGTCAAAAAATTTTTTCCCTGACATGATTTGTTGTTGGGATGTCACACTTTCCCTATGGTACAAGGGAACTAAAACGCAGGGGTATTTTAGAAGACATTACATATATGAGGTTTTGCTATTAAATTGGGAGAAGATTAAAAAGCAACATTATTTAAAAATTCCAGTCTGGTTATCAACCATTGAAGCTTTTTCATATCCAATGACATAGAAAAAGGAACAAACAGATATGATGAAATATTGAATGCGAAGGGTGAGCTTAAATCTATGCAAGAACTGGAACACAGGGTATAAAGATGAACTGGTTTTCATTTGCGCAAATACATTCCAGATACGATAAAGATCTTAAAATGGAAGGTTTCTATGATAAAATGACTGTTAGATAAAATTTTGATGGGTACTGATGAAAAGGTGATTAAAAACCTATGTGGATATTTATTAGAAGTTAAGCTAGAAGAAGAACAAGTTAAAGAATCTATGATTGGTTGGGGGAAAAACTTTGGACAAACTTTGGTGCGCATGTGCGAGGAACGGAAGATGGCTGCTCGAGTGAAACGCTTGAGCTTCGTGAAGAGAGAAGAACAGAATTGTGAGGGATGGAGCCCCTAGACTTTCGAAGGGAGAAGTCCCCCGCTGAGGTTACCCATTGAGCAGCCAGGGGAGCATTTTTGGTTGAAAGGGGAGTCGCTAAAATGGCCCCTAGACTCCTTGAACGCTCCGATCTTCTCCATCTCCATGTTGGTTTGCGGCAAAGATGGCGGCGCTCTGAGATCAGCGTTTTAAACTTGGTGGCAGTGGCGGCACTAGGACGGCAAGCTCCTAGACTCCTGGCTGCTAGATTCTGAAGGGAAGAGTGGGGGAGCGTTGAAAGGGGGGGCACTCAAGCGGCCCCTAGACACTTTGAACACTCTGAAAACTTTCCATCCCCATGCTGGCTTGCAGCAATGACGGCAATGACGGTGGCGCTTTGAGATCAGCGTTTGAATTTTGTGGTGGTGACAGTGACGGCGCTGGGACGGCAAGATCCTAGACTCTGGCTCTTAGATTTTGAAAGGAGGAGTCCCCTATGTAAGACCATCCATCAAGCAGACCTGGGGAGCGTTTGGGCGGTAGGGGGTCACTTAGGCGGCCCGAGCGACGAACACCCTGGAAACTCCATGCTGGTTTGTGATGATGATGATGATGTTGCTGTGAGATCGGCAGCAACGGTGGCGACGGCGTTAGTGCGGTGTGTGGCTAGGATGGCGTGCGAATCCCGACCTTGGCACTGGACCGCAGACTCGGTTTGTCAAACTTTGGAGTTAATGTACGGTATTGGGGCCTTGAGGAGGAGTGGTGTATGGCTTATCTATTGGATCATGTCTACCAGAATTGGACGGTTGGCCTGTGCTGCGGCTGCTGCAACAGCCTTCCCAGCCTTCCCAGATTTCCCCCCTCCCCTCTCTTACTATTTATTATGCATCATCTACTGCCCCGCAAGAAGGCTTTTTATGACCGCACCCTAGGCCAGGCCAGCCACCACTCCAGTCATTTTCGAACTTTCGAACTTTGGACTTTTGGACCCTTTCCCCCTACCCCCCTCCTACCATTGTTCTTAACACCGCTCTGTTTCATCTACGCCCCCATGGGACTGCGCCTCTGTGGACTAACGGTGAGTAACGGGGGGCAGGCTTCAGACTGCCCCCTGTTTTAATCTGGCACTTATGCCCCCCTCCCCCAGCTACAGCTACCCCATCCATCTTTGACTCTGGACCCTCATTCCCCTATTTGCACAAACCCATTCGATTGGGCTTAAGCAATTTTATGGATGAGGTGTGTATGGTATGATTGTGGATGCTTGTGCCCCTTAATTTTTAATTATCTACTGTATCTTGTACTTTTTTTAACTGTCTATAGTGGGGATTGTTTGAGTGGGTGACTGTGTATGCATGAGAGGACTGGGAGTGCAGCCTGATGCCTCCTCCGCTGAGTGCTGTAGCAGAAGCGGTAGGGGGCCCAGGCCTACCTCTCGTCCTAGAATGATTGATAAGAATGGCCTGCCAGGGAGAACGGAGGCTACGGGGGGGGGGAATGGGGTCTACGGCTCCGGGGATGGGCCGGTGCATTCCGGTCATCGTTGGGAGAGGCAGGTTTGATGGGAGCTACAGGGCTAGACATTACCGGGGAAGGAGGGTTCGCTACGTCACAGAGATCCCCCCCTTCCAGCCCCATTAGCTCCACTCCAGGACCAGATGGCAAGAGCTGTCAGGGCCCTGGTCTCAGGCTGCTGTTTCTAAATGCCAGGTCTGTTGTTCACAAAGCTCCCCTCGTCCGGGACCTAATATTAGATGAGGGGGCAGACCAGGCATGTATTACTGAAACCTGGCTGGGCCAGGAGGGAGGAGTCCCCCTCACTGAAATGTGCCCAGAAGGGTTTCAGGTATTCCATCAGCCGCGACATCAGAGAAGGGGTGGGGGAGTGGCAGCCATCATCTGAAGGTCATTAGTTCCTCATAGGATCCCTGCTCCGGAGCTTGTTGGGTGTGTCCCAGCTGGTGAAGTTGGACCTTGGGGGTCAAGTGGGTTTGTTGTTAACGTACCTACGTCCCAACAGCATTGCAACATCCCTCCCTGTGCTCCTCGAGTCAATAGCCAAGCTGGCGATTGAGTTCCCCAGGCTCATAGTGCTGGGGGATTTCAATCTGCCTTCGCTCGGCGAACGCTCTGATGGGGCACAGGAGTTCATGGCTTCCATGACAGCCATGGACTTGACCCAGGTAATTCGGGGTCCAACTCACACAGCGGGTCACACGCTTGATCTCGTATTTCTCTCGGAGCAGTGGAGACGTGATCTAGATTTGAAGGGCATTAAGACCTTGCCCTTGTCATGGTCTGATCATTTCCTACTGAGGCTTGACTTTCGGAAACCAATCCCCCACTGTAGGGAAGGGGAACCGATTAGGTGGTTCCGCCCCAGGTGCCTGATACCTATGGGATTTCAGACAGCGCTTGGGGAGATATCTGACTCTCTTGTCCACAGTCCGGTGGAGTCCTTGGTCGCTGCTTGGAACATAGCGGCGGCGGAGGCTCTAAACCGGATTGCGCCTTTACGGCCCCTCCGCAGCAGTGGATCCAGGAGGGCCCCTTGGTTCACCGAGGAACTCCGGGAGATGAAGCGCCAAAAGAGATGCCTAGAGCGACACTGGAGGGCCAGTAACTCTGAATCCGACCGAACACAATTAAGAGCCTTTATTAGGACTTATCTAGTGGCGATAAGGGCGGCAAAATGTGTGCATTTTTCCACTCTTATTGCATCCACAGAATCGTGCCCAGCCATCCTGTTTAGAATAGCCTGCTCCCTCTTGAAAGCGAGGGATGCGGACGACCCTTTACAGGGCCGAGCTGAGGAATTTGTCCAGTTTCTGTTGGATAAAATCGCTCGGATTCGGTCGGACCTGGACTCCTCTTGGACAGTAACAGCCAAGGCGCTGGGGGAAGGTCTTGATCGGATTTTATGGAGCGAGTTTCAACTTGTCACTCCTGAGGAAGTGGACAAGGCCATGGGAGCGGTAAGTGCCTCCACCTGTATACTGGATCTGTGCCTCTCCTGGCTGGTCTTGACCAGCAGGTCGGTGACACGTGACTGACTCCAGAGGATCGTTAACACCTCTCTTTTGGAGGAATCCTTCCCGCACCCCCTAAAGGATGCAGTGGTGAGACCTCCTCCTTAAGAAACCTTCCCTGGACCCAGCCGTTTTGAACAACTATCGTCTGGTCTCCAACCTCCCTTTCGTAGGGAAGGTTGTGGAGAAGGTGGTGGCCTTTCAACTCCGACGGACCTTGGATGAAACTGATTATCTGGATCCCTTTCAGTCGGGTTTTAGGCCTGGTTACAGCATGGAAACTGCTTTGTTCACGCTGATCGATGATCTCTGGTGAGCCAGGGATAGAGGCCATTCTTCTATCCTAGTGCTTCTTGACCTCTCAGCGGCCTTCGATACCATCGACCATGGTATCCTTCTGCGACGGTTACGGGAGGTGGGAGTGGGAGGCACCATCCTACAGTGGTTCTCCTTCTACCTCTCCGACAGGTCGCAGTTGGTGTTGGTTTGAGGGCAGAGGTCAACCCCTAGGCCTTTCAATTATGGGGTGCCGCAGGGCTCGGTCCTGTCCCCCCTCCTATTTAACATCTATATGAAGCCACTGGGTGAGATCATATGCCGGCACGGGATCAAATACCACCAATACGTGGACAATACTCATCTGTATCTGTCCGCCCCGTGCCAACTCAGCGAAGCAGTAGAAGTGATGTGCCAGTGCCTGGAGGCTGTCAGGGTCTGGATGGGAGCGAACAAGCTTGCACTCAATCCCGACAAGAGTGAGTGGCTATTGATGCTCCCTCCCAAGGATGGTCCAGACATTCCATCTCTCAGCCTGGGGGTGAAATTATACATCCCTCAGAGAGGGTTCGCAATTTGGGTGTCCTCCTGGATCCACAGCTGACGTTAGAACATCACCTGTCAGCTATGACCAGGGGGGGCCTTTGCCCAGGTTCGCCTGGTGCACCAGTTGCGACCATATCTGGACTGGGAGGTCCTTCGTATGGTCACTCACGCCCTCGTCACCTCAAGACTGGATTACTGTAACGCGCTCTACATGGGGCTGCCCTTGAAGAGTATCCGAAGACTGCAATTGGTCCAGAATGCAGCCGCGTGAGCGATTGTGGGTGTACCTAGATACACCCACATTACACCTATCCTCCGCAAGCTGCACTGGCTGCCGATTGGTCTCCGGACACGCTTCAAGGTGCTAGTCGTTACTTTTAAAGCCCTACATGGTTTAGGACCTGGCTACCTGAGAGACTGCTCCTGCCATTTACCTCCCAAAGACCAATAAGATCACACAGATTGGGCCTCCTCCGGGTGCCATCGGCTGGTCAATGTCGGCTGGCGAATCCTCAGGGGAGGGCCTTCTCTGTTGCTGCCCCGGCCCTGTGGAACGATCTCCCCATAGAGATCTGGACCCTCACTACTCTCTTGGCCTTCCGCAAAGCTGCCAAGACCTGGGGCTGTTGATGAGTATCCAGCCCCATGCTAAGCGTATGCATGATGTGAATTTTTAATTAACTGTGTTTTAATTTTTATATGTCTCCTATTTTGTCTGTAAGCCGCCCAGAGTCCATAGGGAGTGGGCGGCATACAAATGGCATAAATAAAATAAATAAATAAATAAATAAATAGACATGAGATTGACTTAGAGAATTGGCAGAAATTGTGGTCTCAAAATTATAAAATGACAATGTCAAGAGCATATAAAGAAAATTTGTATAAGATATTTTACAGGTGGCACCTATCCCCAACGAGAATAGCAAGAATGTTCAAGAATACATTGGAAAAGTGTTGGAAATGTCATCAGATACTGGGTTCCTACCATGTTTCCCAAAAAAATAAGATAGGTTCTTATTTTCTTTTGACCCCCGAAATAAGCACTTGGGCTTATTTTTGGGGAGGTCTTATTATTTTTGAGGTGCAGGAGGCGGTGAGTGTAGTCACCTCATGGCTGCTGCTATTTTGCAATATTTTTGGGGAGGGCTTATTTTTGGGGAGGGCTTATTTTATCGCATGCGCTCAAAAGCCCACTTGGGTTTATTATCCAGGGAGGTATTACCATATGTATTGGACTTGCATAGAAGCTAGAAGATATTAGACTAAAAGCCATACCTGGTTGGAAAAAATATTCAAAAATATATAGACTTTAAACCAGAAATTTTTATTGGGAATTATACCAGAAACATACACTAGAGAATTGAAATATTTGATTGTAAATGTGTTAATGGCAGCTAGAATTGTATTTGCTAAAAATTGGAAAAATGAGAAAACACCAACACAGGAGGAAATTATTCACAAAATAATGGAATGTACAGAAATTAGTAAATTGACATTTGAAATTAGAGAAGAAGATAAACAATTTTATAAGACATGGGATTTATTTTATCAATGGTTACATAAAAAAACATGCAAATGAAAGATACTAGAGAATGTTATCAATAGAAGAATAATAGAATGATATTGAATATAATATAAAGATATATTATTATTGGATAGATTGAAGATGATGTAATGAATTGTTATAATATAAATGATCCCAATATTTAATATATCTCATTGACAATGAAGGAATAAACAGTGATAGTCAAATAAATGAGGTATAATGATAATAATGTATATAAACTTATTTGATTTTCTAGACCAGGAGGATGTTGCTCGGAAACTTAGGGGGATTAAGCAAAACTTTTTTGAGCATGCTAACAAACCGGGCCGTTGGCTCTCTTATAGACTTCGGAAAGAAAGAGAGAGCAGACGGATAGCTCAACTGCAGAATAGTAAAGGGGAATTAGTAGAAACCAAGGGGGAGAAACAGGAAATTATCCAAGGTTTTTTTCAGCAACTATATAGTAGGGAAGAAATTTCTGAGGACCAAATTAAGGAATTTTTAGATAATGCAAATCTACCCAAGATCTCAAATGAAGCGAAAGGGGTACTGAACCAAAAGATAACAATAGATGAATTAGAAAAGGCAGTCAAAAAAAGTGGAAAACAACAAAACTCCTGGCATGGATGGTTTGCCAGTTGAAATCTATAAAACTTTTTTGGAAATCTTAGGACAAGAGTTGATAGTAATATTTAATGCTGTCTTGACGGATTCTATCACACCAAAATCGTGGGCTGAGGCCTATATAACCCTTTTGCCTAAAGCTGGAGCTGACCGTACCCAAATTAAAAACTATAGGCCCATTTCACTTTTGAATGTGGATTATAAAACCTTTGCAGCTATACTGGCAGATAGACTTAAATTCTTCCTTAATAAATTTATACACCCTGATCAGAACGGCTTCCTGCTGTCAAGGCATTTGAAAGATAATGTTAGAATTATTTTGGATGCCTTAGAATATTATGAAGCCCGGCCGGATAAACAAGTGGCCTTTATGTTTCTTGACGCACAAAAGGCTTTTGATCAGGTAAATTG
Source organism: Thamnophis elegans (assembly GCF_009769535.1). NCBI lineage: Eukaryota > Metazoa > Chordata > Lepidosauria > Squamata > Natricidae > Thamnophis > Thamnophis elegans. The sequence continues at coordinate 69,129,485 of NC_045558.1, forward strand.
GAAGCTTATGTTGTCACAATTAGAAAATATGAAGTTTGGAGAAAACTTCTTAAATGCAATTCGGGCAATTTATGTACGACAAACCGCGACATTATTGGTAAATGGAGAAGAGGTGGGTGATATTGAGATTGGTAAAGGCACAAGACAAGGATGCCGGTTATCCCCTCTACTGTTTATCCTCACATTAGAACCCCTTCTTAGAATAGTGAGGAGTGATACACAAATTAAAGGGTTACGAGCTAAAGCTCAGGAATTTAAGGTCCAGGCTTTCGCCGATGACCTTGTTTTTATCCTGGAGGATCCTATGGCTTCTGGGATACAACTTTTAGGTAAAATAGAGGAGTACGGTAGGATAGCGGGGCTACGTATAAACAAAGAGAAGACAAAACTGTTAATTAAGAATATGACTCTGAACCAGAAAAGGGAAGTACAAAGCCTGTTAGGGATTAACATGGCCCATAAAATACAATACTTGGGAATTTGGCTCACGGAGAGATGTTCCTCTATCAAGGTAGATAATTATATGAAATTGCTACAGCCGGTATCTAAGGATATGACTAATTGGAGTGGTAAACAACTGTCTTTGATGGGCAGGATTGCGACAGTTAAGACATATGTATTACCGAAATTTTTGTTTCTGTTTCAAACGGCACCAACTAAATTGGACAAATTTTTTTAAAAATCTTTGGAGACAATAGTGGCTCAATTTATATGTCAAGGCAAGAAAGCACGAATTAACACCCAAATATTGCAAAAACGTAAAGAACTGGGAGGCTTCAAAGTACCCAACTGGGAAGCATATTATAATGCAGCAATTATGACATGGGTGAAGGATTGGGTGATGTTGAGTAGAAGGCGCCTATTGGCTATAGAGGGACATGACCTCCCCCAGGGATGGCATGCCTCCCTCTGGCAAGAAAGAGACACCCCCCATAGGTACTTCATGGGGCATTATATTCGGAAGATTTTGATGGGGGTCTGGGAAAAGATGAGGAAAAAATACTATCTTAGGGTTCCGTGCTGGTTGGCACCGTTAGAGGCCTTAATGCATCCCAGTGTATTTAATTGGACAAGAAACATAACATATAAAGACATTATGACAGAAGATGGTAACATGAAAACAAAGATGGAATTAGAGCAGCAGGGCAGGAATCTGGAATGGTGGGAATATTTACAGGTTAGAAACAGGTTTAAAAGCGATAAGGTACGGTTTGGGATCTACCCAAACCCTCAGGGGCTAGATAAGATTTTGTTTGGCGGAGACAAGAAAATGTTATCGAAGATTTATCAATTTTTGACTTGCCAAGATGCTAATGAAGAGATGGATAAAAGCCTTCTAATAGCATGGGAGAGAAACTTTGGCTATGAGATTGAAATGGGCAAATGATGGGATCTATGGAGTAAGACCATTAAATTTACAATATCTACAGCATTCAAAGAAAACATATACAAGATGGTTTATAGTTGGCACTTCCCCCCAACGAGGTTAGCCAAAATGTTTCCTGGGTTATCTCCACTGTGTTGGAAATGTGGAAGAAAGGATGGCACATTCTACCATATTTGGTGGTCCTGTCCTCACAGACATATGAAGTGTATGGATAAAACAAAGGCTTTTAAATAGTTAGTTCTGCAAGTCTTTGGCTCACATTACTGTACTATTCTTCAGTATTATTCAGTACACCTGACTAAAGTACTTTTGATTATTTATTGCTATTGTTTTTTATCAGGTCAAGTATGTTGAGTTATTATTATTATTTTGCTCTTTATCAACATTTTTTAATTGGAATTGTCAATGTAACAAATCAAAATAAGCATGAGAACAACTTATGATCCCCATAGCAATAACAGAAATTGATATATGTATAGATGAGTGATTCTAGAGGTCACATTTATTATATTTGCATGCATATTGGATGAATAAAACATTATTTAATATATGGCATACAATGTCAAGGAAATCTACATGCTAGATACAGTGCAGTGCAGTCCTGACTACCTAAATTGTTAGTTCATTCTGTTTGGGCTTTTGTGCTTATCCTTGGTGCACGGCAGGCGGCGAACTAGCTTACACCAACTGACTAGGAAAACAGATCTCTTTACCTGGCATGTTTTTCAAAATGCAAAATGTAAACACCTTTCTCTTCAGAATAACTAACTGGCCCTAGACAATGGCAATAATGTCTAGAACACACAATATTTTCCTCTGGTTTTACTAAGTATCTACAATTACACGTGTTTGCAAGCCACTCACGTCTGAACTAGATTGGTCTAGGTTTGTTATTTAACCATAAAGCTAATTGTCCCAAACCCATGGGTTTCGAACAGTTAATTTTCTAGTTCCTATATTTTGCCGCACTCCAAACTACCACAGGAGATATCCGAGTTCTAGATTGCAAATCTTACAAACATGTCACTGAGTACAATGTATAAAACTGACGAATGTCACCGCTTTCATTTATTTCGTAAAGTTAGCGGAATTATACTTCCTCCCTGATTTTCAAAATGTAGAGATAAACTAAAATCTCGCCGGGCTTCTCATTAGCAAGTTGCCCCATCAAAGTTCAATAGAAATCACAAAGCATTAAGGACGCTGACTTTATACAGATCTGCAACTAGGATTTCCTATTTCTGAAATTGTAAAATTATACAAAGGCCTTTTTAAGGGTCCGTCAATTTCATAATCTGATTATGAACCATAACCATATAAGGACTCCATAAGCCCTAAGACTGGGCGGCTGTAAAATGCGAAGGCGCAACCTGGGGAATATGGCTTGTGAATCATTGACTAAAAATCTTGTCAATCATTTTCTTCACTTTTCTATGGTCGTTTTACTGTTCTCTCAATTGAGCAGGATTGAACTTCACGCGCGTGAGATAAGGAGTTCCCTTTATGGAATTGGGATGGGTGGAGCAACAGCCGTTCAAGAGTGAGGCGCATGCGTAGTACGCAGCTTGCGTGTGGCAGGCGCTGAAATTCAAATCTAACAGCAGTTATCATTTGGTAAGCATAGTGAAGTAGCTTGGTTGCAGACGGAACGAGCGGCTACGGTGGCAGCAGGGGATACTTGTAAAGATGGATCCTTTCACCGAGGTACGTGATTACCTCTACTTAATGGCTCAATGTGTCGGTCGGAGGACGGGGGAGACGGGTAATGAGAGAGGTGGGCACATTGTGCAGTGTAGAGAAGGTCAGAACAGTGTTAGTGGAGGAAACCGATTGGGAAGAGGAAATGTTTGGGTAAGAAAACGTCTGCAAGCAAACAACCGAGTACGAAGTACCAAGGACTCCATATTCAATCCAGAGCCGTATATATTTACTTCTTGAGATAGGAAAGGAAATATTACCAAGAAAAGGGTAGTATGAAGAGAAGTAATTCCTCCCCCCTCCAAACCTGACATGCGCCCTTACTTACAAGTAAAATCTAATAAATGGAGATTCTATTTCAATTAAAAGGCTTTCATGAAATGTAATTCAATTAATTTGTATTTAACTTGCAAATACTATTGAGTATTGTCATCCAGTGTAGAATTGCTGCATGAGTCTTTCCTCATTTCTAACAAAAATTATTTATTCTATGGGGTTCCAGACTTGATTTGTTTTAATACCAATTTTTGGTATTTTAATATTAAATACAAATTTTAATACCAATGGTACTTTTCATAAGTCTTGCATAAATAACACATAGTTATGATCAGGAATGTTTAGCAGGTTTTTTTTTAAAAGAAACACTGCTCTCAAATTGCGCCTTTTTCATATCTTGACTCACTAGGGGGAAATGAAAGAATGGGTGTGGCATTTCTGAATTGCTTTTCTGTTGGCTTGTCAAGATGAAAAGAAACACAAAATCAAACAGAGTTAATTGCTATAAAATTCAATTTAGAATTATTTTAATATAACTTGAAATTCAGAAAGTTGTCTACAGTATAAAATATTTAAATTTCAGAGCTAAGGATGTAAATAGAACAAGTTGATCAATCACAAACTGGATTTCTATTAAAATCACTTTCGAAAACCAATTTTGTTGTATTTATTTTGTACAATGACAACAAAAACTATACTATACTTCCATTCTAAAAAAAAAACCTTATAATTTGGTTCTATAAAAGTTATTACTTTTAAGAGGACTCAAATTAATTCAAGTAACTAAAATTTCATAAATTTTTATTTGCATTTCTTGTACTGTGTTTCCCTGAAAATAAGACAGGGTCTTATTTTCTTTTGACCCTGCAATAAGCGCTTGGACTTATTTTCGGGGAGGACTTATTTTTGAGGTGCAGGAGGCAGGGAATGTGGTCACCTCATGGCTGCTGCTGTGTTGCAATATTTTCAGGGAGGCTTATTTTCGGGGAAGGGCTTATTTTAGCACATGCGCTCAAAAGCCCAATTGGGCTTATTATCCGGGAGGTCTTATTTTCAGGGAAACAAGGTACAAAGAGATTATCAGTTATCAAATAATCTGAACTACGTATTATCATATTAGACTTAAAATTGCCTTTGTTTCTAAATACTGCATAAAGATTAAAATTTAACAGCCCCTGATTATAGCCTGGTTGTCCTATAATTATCTTGGCCCCTACCAATCAGGATTCAGACCTGGATTTGGAACAGAAATGGGTTGCATTTTTGGATGACCTCTGGTAGAAGCGGAATGGGAATAGTGCATTCATCCTTGCGCTATACCTCTCAACGGCTTTCGAAACCATCGACCATGGTATTTTCCTGGGGAATGAGAATGTGTTATCCTGGTTTACTTCCTTCCTCTGCAGCTGCTCTCAGTCAGTGTTGACAGGAGGGGAGAGATCCAGCCCTCGCCCACTGCTTTATGGGGGTTCCGCAAGGCTTGGTACTCTCTCTGCTTCTGTTCAATATTTATATGAAGCCGCTGGGTGAGCTCATCCATCACCATGGACTGAGATATCACCAATATGCTGATAATACTCAGCTGTATGTCTCAGCCCATGGTGAGTTAAGTGATACTGTGTCCTCCCTCACACAGTGCCTAGAGACTGTTAGGGGCTGGATGGGGAGCAATGGGTTGAAACTAAACCCTTTCAAGACCGAGTGGCTCTGGGTTTGGGTTCGTTGGCTCGGGGAATTGCCACCTTTGGTCTTGGATGGGGTGGCACTACCACAAACAGACATTGTGCGTAATTTAGGGATTTTCCTGGACTCACGACTCCTGTTCAAAGAGCAAGTGGTGGTCATGGCCAGGAGGGCCTTTGCACAATTGCAAGTTGTGCACCAGTTACTCCCTTTCCCGGACCAACAGTCCCTACTAACAGTCACTCACGCCCTACTCCCTTCCTGTCTTTGACTATTGCAACAAGCTCTACATAGGGCTGCCTTTGAAGAGAATCTGGAATCTCCAGTCGGCGTAAAATGCAGCAGCCTGCATGGTTTTGTGCAGACCCCGGTGTGCATATGTAACACCTCCCCTGCAGGAGGTGCATTGGTTGCCAATTTGCTTCTGGATGCAATTCAAGTTGCTGGTTGTCATCTTTAAAGCTCTTCATGGCTTGGAACCAGGTTATCTGAGGGACCGTCTCTTGTGGGTCACATCTACTTGACCCATCAAAGCGGGGAGCCAGGAAATGTTGTTGGTCCCATCCCCTGATGGTAAACATTTTCAGCAGTGAGTGGCAAAATGGAGCATGTGCGTGTGAGCACAACAAAAACCCGATAATTTCTGGTTTTCACCAGTGCATGCGCGCTGGCCACTTGGTCTGCTGGTTTCTGGTGTGTATGCACACATGAAGACCAGCTATCTGGTGCACATGTGTCTGCTCCGCCTTGCCTTTCGAGGGTCCTTGTGCCTCCCTGCCCACCCCTCTGATCCCTGTCGGGGTGGCGGGACATCTCCACTGAAAGCCCAGTTCCGCAGCCCTGGACAGGGAGAGAAAGTTGCCCGGGGAATGCCACCTTCCTGTGCTGGAAAGCCCCTTCCCAACCCGGGAACAAGCCAGCACAGCCCCTCCCACAAGCCCCCACAAGCAACGCACATGTGAATAATGTCAGGTGAGCCATGCCCCCTGGCCACGCCCTTGCCCTGGAGGACAACCACAATGCTGATCCGTCCTTCTGTGAAATTGAGTTTACACCCCTGTAATACAGTATTGTAGGTGGGTCAAATCAGAATTCTCCTTTTGGTTTTTTAGTCCCAGGACAAGGTTTTTTTGTAATTTATTCATAATTACTCTAATTCAATATCATAGAAATTGAGTCTTATTCTCTATTATGTCAACTTTGAATATAAACATTTATAGAAACAAACTATTCCATTTTAATTAAAATGATACGGCATAATTGTGAACAGTTTGTCACTACATTGAATTTGAGTTATATTTATATAGAAATGTACTAAAATTCTGATAAATGGCTGAGTACTGCTTAGATTCTGCAGCGGGAATAATAAAAAAATGGAATGCAACTGGCACATTTCCTGGAATAAAATATTTTGTTCACCTGTTGCATTGTAATATCTTTTCAAATTGTTATTGGACACGTGAGTCAACCAAACTTCAACAGTAAATCTTTAGTAAAATTGTCCTAAAATTTTATTAAAGATTGAAGGTAATTGTAACATCTTCAGTGGGAAAATAGTGCTGTATTAAAAAGCATTTTAAATTGGAATTCACTCTCTTTAGTCTGGCAGTTTTATACTTTAGAAAATATATTATATGTTACCTGATTTGATTAGTTTGAAATAAGGACCTTGCTGCTTTCAAAACGTGATGCTTTGCCTGAACTGTCCTATTTAGAATAAAAAATTCTGCCTGGAATTTCATTTTTGTCAACTTATTGACTTAAGTTCTTTTTTAAAGTGGCTTGGTCCCTTTAATTATAACCCAGAGCTTTTGGTCTTATTGGTACCAAGCACTACATGCCAAACTGCAACTCTAGGGCTTTTCATGACCAGCCATCTTTGAAATGTGATAAAATGTAGTTAGTCCTCATTTAGAAATCACAACAGAGTCTGGAAACTTGGTTATTAAAGCAAAATTGTGTTTGTTTTTATGATGTCACTTTTCTGCTTTTCTTTGCTTTACAAATTTACAAAGATACAAATAGAATTGTTGCAAAATTACTTCTTCATCACTGTAGTTGCTAGACAACGCACTTGCTAAATGAGAACCACCTGTATTCCAGTTGATAGATCTCATTGGACAAAAAACATAGGTTTGTTTTTTTTATAAAGAATTATCTCAAATAAATAAATCTATCTTATACAAAAATCACTATAGCTGTTAGGAAATATTTACCTTTGATCATCCTTATGAACATTTTAGAAACTGTTAGAACGAACTCGTGCCAGGAGGGAGAATTTACAGAAGCTGATGGCTGAGCGTTCCACAGTAGGAGTCCGGGATATGGCTCAAACAAAAAGAAATAGAGAGCCTTTATCAGAAGCTGGTAATCAGTCACTTCAGTCTAATGAAGAAGGTATTTTTCATTACAATATTGTGAAATTTTGCCAATTCTTAAACCACACTTGCTTTTGCTTTACAGAAAATTTATATTAAAATGTCATAAACCAAATATGGAGCAGGAGTTTGCATTACAGGTGGTTGGGGTTATCTTTACAGGTTTCTATTGTACTAAAAGTGAATGCAATTACATTTTTAAATTTATTTTAAAATTTTATTTAATCCCAAATTATATATTTGAGGAGTTATATGAATCAAATCACCTTTAAGTCCAATAATTGATTAATTATGAAAATCAAGTTTTAAACATCTAGGTTTTCTGATAGCTCTTCCGTTTTTGATGTGTACCCAAACTTGGATCTGGATTCAGAAAGTCACATTTTTTTATCAATGATCAGTGGACATAAATAAATAATGAAAAGCCTTTTTTTTCCAAAAGTAATATTTATTGTGGTGGATTCCAAACCAAAAATATGGTATATCTCCCTTAGAAACTTTGTGTAATTGGCAAAATGATACAAATAATAAACCACCTATAGCCAAGAAGCCTGTGAAATCTGAATTTGTTTTTAACTTAATGCTGTATTTAGGCTATTCTAGTTACAAATATATTCTATTGTTTGTCTCTCCCCCCACCCTCTCAATTTCTATAGCAAAACCAAGTGCAAAGCCATCACCATCAAAAAGACATTGTTCAGACAATGCAGAAATTTCAGTTTCTAATTCAGAGAATATGCATCCAGTTAATTTACCCTCGATAAACCCAGTTCTTCCTGAAATGATTCCTACCTCTCAGTTTGCTGCTTCATCCTCAGAGACTGAAGAACACAACTCTACATCTGAACTGATTTCTTTTAGTTCAGTTAAAACACGTATGCAAAAGTTGGCAGAACAGCGACGCTGCTGGGATAATGGTATATGTTTCATGCTAAGACACTGAAAACTAAACTAATACTATGCAGTGATATGTAGGAGCAAATACTGTGTGGAAAAGCAATGCTTGAAACTTTTTAAAAATTATGTTTAGCTTGGCTACAAAGTACTGTCCTACAGAGGAAAAAAAGTAATCTGATTTGAAATAGGCATGATTGCAAACATTTAGCAAGTCTACCAGTGTCAGTTAGAAAACCAGAGTTATGTTTGTGAGCCAATGCTTTGTTTTGACACAATTGTTACTTGACTTAGGGCAATAACTCTGCTTTGCACCATTGGGATTGGTCATACAGGTAATCCACACTGCTCCACCATTCTCCGAGAAGGCTTGGGTATTCTTCCTGCCCAACTGTGTAGGTCAATTTATCTTCCTTTTCCATCCTGCTGACAAACATAACTACTGCAGCTACTGTAGAAAACTAGAGCTGGTGCTCATCTCACAAAGTTCTAAGAGAGATGAGCTCCAGCCCTACCAATGTGTGTGTGTGTGTGTATGTATAGTATAGTATGTGTGTATATACATACACACACACACACACACACACACATATATGTTATATTTGTGCTGATATGTTGTATTTGTGCTGACAAATGTAACAAAGGCAACAGTAAAAATATTGGGTTTCTGTCTGGATGGTCTCTTGTGATGAGCCGATAGACAGAGAATGGAAGCAGTAAGCTTCCTCCCATATTTGGGCATACCAGGGGTTGTGACACCAAATGCATATATACATATGTTTGTGTGTGTGTATACATACACACATACACACACATACATATAAAAGTAAAAAGAATAGGCAGCCTACATAGCAGTGATAGCATATAGTTGACAATCAAACAAAACGAATATCTTCAGTGGCTGCAGTATAGCAATATCCATTTTTGGCTATAGAATCCAACAATTGAAATTCGCCTCTAAAATAGGCCAGATTAGGGATTGAGTCACTGTTTTTTAATGTTTCAGGGTTCATGAAGGAAAGAAGACTCCAATTAGTTTTAGTTACCTTTATGTGGGGACATGGAAATTCTCTCAGAAAGATTATCCACAATTTATTATAGATTTGTGTAATGGCTGTGGATAAATCTGTCTGAAATTTATTTCTACTGTATTCAGTTTAGAATACTTCAAGTGTCTTTTTATATTAAGACTATGTTTTGAAGTGTCGGAGTTCTGTAACAGATATACTTTTGTCTATTTCCTGGAGAGGGCAAGAAGGACAAGGATTACCTTGTCCTTCTTGCCCTCTCCAGGAAATAGTCTCTTTTGGATTGTGTACTTTTTCTTTAGAAATAACTGAAAAGAATGATTCATCTAAACGTATATACTCTTATTTCAGAAAGTTTGGCATCTCTTTATTTTATTTCAAAATACTCTTTATTTTTTAAATTTTCAGATTTGCCCGAAAGCATTTCCATAACACCTATCCTATCAAAGGAATGTGTCATCTTCCCACCCAAACAACTTAATGCAATAACTGATACACCAAAAGGAAGAAGGGGCCGTCTAGCTAACCTTGCTGCTACAATTGGCTCCTGGGAAAATGATGTAAGCCATCCATCTGCAAAGCAAAACAATACACAAGAACAGCCTGGTACTACTTGTTCTTCCAAATTGTCCACTACAAGTGGAGCATCTGCTGGAATCAATAGTAGTAGTGTGAAGCAGGATGCTACATCCTGTTCACAAACGGCTGTGGATAAATCAGCAATCTCTGGGATATTGGTAAGTTATCATATTTTAATGTTGTATATTTCCTATATAGACTGCTAAAATGAAGGTAAACAATGATGCTTAGTAGGAAATAAGTTTTGTTTAAAACATGAATTTATAAGAATCTTTTAATAAATGGTAAGTACTTTATACTAAAATTGATAGTACTTTCACATATACCTATTCACATTATACTTTGGAAAAGAAAAGTCAGAGGGAAATAGTAAACTACTAATAGAATAGTTAAAAACTGGCTTTGGATTAGTACTTTCATAGAAATCATTGCATTTGGAACCTGTTTTATAAACAATAAAAAAATAAAAATGTTTAAAATGATTTTAGTAGTCATTTTAAACTAATATATTTCCCCATTCAAACTATCTAGGAAGAAATTAATAGTTCTGTAACACAAGCTTCAGGAATTACTAGCAGCCATTCTAAAGTAACTGAGGTATCAAATCTAAATGAAAAGGGCAACCCAACACCAAAATCTCAAACTCCTGCCAAAGAAGAGCAAATAGAAGAAACACTTGTACACGTTGAGTACAGAGATAAGCTCAACACACCAGGTAAAAAAAATGCTTCTATATTTTAAGTAGGGTTTTTTTATAGCTAAGGTTTTTATAACTAGGTATTTTTGTATGATTCTGTAAGGCTTCTAATATATATATCTGGTTAGTTAAAAAAAGTGAGTGTTACATCTGTTGTTTCTAGCCTTCCATGTAATTTATCAATATTTCACCTGTTATTTATAGAATTCTTAACACAGTTTTTAAAATCGATATTGAGCAATCCCACTTAGCACATACACATGTTAAGCAAGGGCAAAATTCTTTTCAGGAAGTGACTTGAAGTTAAGTTTGATTTTGCTGATTAAAACATACAGGGGAAAAACTGCAATCTGATGTACAAAAATGGCTTTAGCATATTCACCTAAAAGGCAGTGCAAAATAATATCCCTGGACAATGATTATTTGTAATTTCAACATTATATATACTTAATTTTCTAAACCATACAAACTGCATTTTGTAACATACACATTCTATATGTAATTTTAAAATATCTGTAGGCCAATTTGCTGTAGTGGTTAAAGTGCCAGCTTAGAAATCAGGGGACTGAATTCTAGTCTCAGTTTAAGAGTGAAAGGCAGCTGGGCAATTTTGGGTCAATCACTCTCAGCCCAATCCACCTTTCGAAGATGTTTAGTGGGGAAAAGGAGGACAAAGGAGTATTATGTACATTTGCCACCTTGAGTTACTTACAAAGTTATAAAGGCAAGATAAAAATCTAATAATGTTATATCCACAGAATGTGTGCTAGAGTAGCATAGCAGGAAGCTATGAAGTGAAGTTACAAGCAAGATAGTTGAGATAAAAACCTCTCTTTTCTAGACATATTAATATAACTCATCTTGAAAGTAAGCTAGTAATTCTTTAAAAATAATTTTTGTGTATTCTGGGGCCATATGTTACATGACTGCAGTATGATGCTCCTAATAGTCATTAACAATATTGTTTTATAAATGTAATTGGGATTCTGTTTAAGAAGTATACATATTCTTGGGGTTTCCAACAAAGTAAATGGAGATTCACTAAATGACTGCATGCTTTATTTAATAAACATGCAAAAAAATACAAAAATCAGACTCAAATGATCACCTCACTTAATGATGAAAGTTCCAGCCCTAATCCAGCCCTGTAACTAACGAACTACCTACCTTTGCATTTCAAGTTTTAAAATGGGTTTCATAGTAATTTTTGATAGCAAGCATTTAGTACTGGATGAAATTAGTTATCTTGAACTACATGTAGAATAGCTGGAAAACATTTGTACTCAGATGTTTACGATCATGATCTATTCAGAAAACCATGGAGTTTAGTGAAAAATTTGCACAGATTGGTCCCAATTTTCACTGTTTTTATGTACAAAAACATATTGTTTTGCACAGAATTAGGTTGCAAGGTATGCATTATATACATATAATCTTTATGGGTTTAGTGATGTCTTAGTTAAGTCTTTATAGTTTATATATTCATTTATGGCCTCTATCTTTATCACTCTATTAGTGATAAAGAACCTTAACTTGTTAACAACCAATTATTATTCTTATAGGAAGCTCAAGCATTAAGCCTTTTCTGGAACGTTTTGAGGAGCGTTGCCAGGAGTATACTGTGCAAAATCCTGCTATTGCAGGAGGGTACAGAACTCCAATTATCACTCCAAACACAAAGACAATCCAAGAAAGACTCTTCAGGCAGAATGAAGCATCTTCAGCTTCCAGTGTAGCCCAGCAGCTCAAACAAGTATGTACTTAAAATAACTATATGTGAGATCATGTGTATTGATCAGTCCTTGACACTGCATATCTACTGCAAAAATGTTCACATTACAATTATTTTTCTTTGATTTATTCAGGAACGTGAAAGAGAACTTGAATGTATACGGGGTCACTTCGACTGGACCAATTTGTGGAGTGCTGAAAAAGGAGAACAGCCCAAGAAAAAGCCTCCAGAGATAAAATTAGTATGATGATAAAATCTATTTTAAGAAAAGCACAATAATATTTCTCTCTGGGAAAAAAATTAATAAAGCATTGTAATTAGCCCACAGTGCCAACATTTTAATACAGCCTTTATATGGCACTGTGTGTGTGTGTGTGTGTGTGTGTGTGTGTGTGTGTGTATAGATAGATAGAGAGACAGAGAGACAAAGAGGGATTGCACAAATATGTCAATGATGGTTTTTATTATGCATTTAGCTCCATAGGCATTTCAGGTCAATGTGGCTAAATATGATATTTCTTCTCCCCCCTCCCCCAGGGGAAACATATGAATGCTGATCTAAAGCACTTCCCAAATATAGATGCCAGTTCCCAATTAATAGGAAAAAAGTTCAGAACGCTTGAAAGTGTTGCAGAAAGCATATATTCAGGTAAGAATAAATTACCTTAAAACTTTAGATCAATGAATGTTAGCACATGCAAATTTGTTTACTTAAGTGGTTTTGGAAAATGTTTACATAAAACTGATTATATATTTCTAGTCAACTGTATTTAGATTTTTTTTGTTTAAGAGTGAGAAGGAAGAATATTTGTCATTGCAACTGATAATATGTATTGTCAAGATATTTCTATAGATCAATAAATACTGGTACTAGGTAGCTCATGGAAAGAATTACTGAAAATTTAAATGTAGCTGTAAATAAGATCAAATCAGTTTAATGCAGTCCTAAGGCCAGATATATTAAAATAGATAACTGTTATATATTTTCATATATGTAAAACAGAAAAACAATAAGAATAATAGGATCTAAAATAATTAAGAACAGATAAAAACAAAAAATAAAAGTGGTATCATAGGAAATTCCAAACATAATTACAAATAGTCTTCAACTTACAATGACAACTAAGCCCAAAATTTATGGTGCTAAGCAACACATTGAGTTTTGTGCCATTTGATGACCTTTCTTGCCACAGTTGTTAAATGAATCACTGCAATTAAGTTAGTAACACGGTTGTTAAATGAATCAGGCTTCCCTATTGACTTTGTCAAAAGGTCACAAAAAGTGACCAAATGACCTGGGGACACTGCAGCCAAATACAGGTGCCAAGAATCTGAATTTTGATCATGTGACCATGGGGATTCTGCAACTGTTATAAGTGAAAAATGATCACCTTTTTCAGTGCTGTTATAAGTTCAAATACTCATTGAATGAATTGCTGTATGTCAAGGACTTCCTGTAATGATACAGCAGCATATTGCACAGATTGACTTGAGATGATATTTCTGAATGCTTGTCTCGAAGAAATAGTATTAATACTATTAAGTAGAAATAATATTCCCCACCTGGAAATTCCTTCAATATCTGATAAATGAGGCTCTTTTTACAATCTTTATAGATAGCAGTATAGTAGAATATGGCAGATTTTCTATTGAACTATCACAATATGGACATAACCAAAACTATATAGGAGTATCTTAAAATGTAAACAAGACTGCTGACTGCATCTAACTTGTCTAAAGTCTTATTTCAGAATTATACTGGATGATAATAAATAGAATGTTAGAATGAAATCTTTTGGAAGAAAATGATAAATACTGGGATGTGTGATCTTGCTTAATTAAAGTTTTGGGAGATCTGTATCCCAAAATCATTGAAGGCAGTTTTACCACTCAAAACCTCTAATGAGCACAAACCTACCATAGAAAATCTCAGTACAGTTGGTTTTTGACTTATGACCACAATTGAGTCCAAAAGTTCCATTACTAAGGAAAACATCTATTAAGTGAGCAGTACCCCATTTTATGATCTTTTTTGTCATGGTTGTTAAATTAATTTCAATTATTGAAATCTGGCTTTCTCCATTGACTTTGCTTGTCATAAACAAACTGGGGATGTTAAATGTACTCAAGGAGTACATTTAATTCTTGGGAGCATTTGAATAAAGTGACAGAACAGTATTTTATCAATAGTAGATTATGGTATTATGTGACGTCAGCTTTAAATCAACAAAAGTTGCAAAAATAGAACTTTGAGGGATTGCAGAATATTTACTACCAGATTATGAAGTACCGAATAGTGATGTAATGCTGATTTTCTCCACTCCAACTTATTCTTCAATTATATTTCCATTTTCTACTCAAACCATTAATTTTAGATATTAAAAATGGCATAAAGTTTATTTAGTATGATTAATAAACTAATAGGCCTATTATTTTTAGCATCAAGTCTATTTCTTTAATTTTTGTAATGGTAGGACAATAGCCTGAATACAACCAGATGGAAGTTGGCTGTTATTCTGGTGAATAAAATGGCCAGAACTGGGGGCCACTAATCTTTGTTTTTCTTTATTAATTCTGGAGAGATGAAATCACAATTGTGCAATAAAATCTTTAACCTCAGTTGTAGACACTGGGTGGTATCATTATGAAAGGGAATCACATCTGAAATTATAGCATTAACAGTTGCTATAGAAGTGATCCATTTATATTTGTGTGATACAGCTAGAATTATCATCTATAAGGCACCAATTGACTAAGTGCCAAAACCGAGTGAGAGCTGCACTTTTAACTTTATCATTTATCTTTTTAGTAAAAGAAATCAGAATAGGGTTTCTCTGATCTTTTCAGATATATAATATTTCTAATACTAAAATAGGTGACATTTATATACTTTGGATGTTTGGTTTGGATTTTTTTCAAAATTATTCAACAGAACATGTCTTAGCTTCTTATTCACATTCTCCCAAAGTAAATATTGTCAGATTTTTTTAAAAAAGAAAATGCTGCTAGATGGTTTCTTTTCCTAATTTCTGCTAATATTGCTTACGGTAAGTTGAAAAGAAATAAGAGTATTTTTTAAAAAATGATTATTTTAGAAGTTGTATCTGTTTTTTTTTAAAAAAAAAAATAGTTATTTTTCCTGAATTACTTTTTTGGAAAATTTTAGGTCCTTCAGAAAACAAAAAGAACTCAGAAGAACTCAGTCCACTGAAAGTTTGCTCACTAAAGAGTCCTGTAAAAGCAGCTACTATCACAAAATCTGAGCAAGTTCCTAATAGACAGAACGGTTTGTGTTTCCTAAATGAATCCTGCATTGATTGTATTACATAATCATTCTAGTTCAAATACTAGAAAATGACACACTCCTTGCATTTGTTATTGGTAATAAAAGAAATTGCTGGATAACTATAACAAAAAGATATGAAATTCTATTTAGTATATTTTAAAAAAATCATTTCATATCCATACTGATGCTGTGATAAAGTATAACATGGAAGCGAAAAATGCTGGTAACAAAATTCATACTGTAGTTAATTAATTTGCAGAAATTAATACTAAACCTGTCAACTACAGGAAGAATATCCAATTTTTAATATATCTAGAAGGGAAAGCCCTGCTAACACATTATTTCTCTATTAAGGGTGAGTTGCTGGATGGTTCCAATTATACATTATTTGCTTTGGTAAATTTTGCTGTGTGAATCTAGCCATTTTATCTTAAAAAGAGCTTAGTCTTGTTTTTAAGCAAACAAAAATATTTGTTTCAAGAAAATTGAGTTTTTAAAATATATTTGGGCTTGAACTCCATTAAGACTACACTATTAGCAAAAAGAAAAATGAACTGTGCAAGTAAATTGCTAAAACTTGACACTTTTATGAGTGGAAATGATTATTTGTAACATTAGGAAGCATGTCTAAAAGAATCCATAATCATGGATGGATATCTATGCCTTATTCAGCATATAATGTTTAAATTTGATTCATTTTAATTTAAAAGCACACTTTCAAAACAATGTGCAAATCAGTAACAGCATGGCATGGCTTGTTAGCTTTTTGTGGGCATTAATAACTACTTTTCCTCATATCTCTGTTTAAAGATGCCATTTTACATTAAATTCATTTCAAAAATTACTTTCCTTTTGGAATAATATAACCAAAATTATCTGTGACAGTGCTTATTAGTTTGCACATCCTTTTGAAGATGCAATTTTTAATTTCTTTTTGTTGTTGTAGTAGTAGAAGAAGTAGTAGTAGTTGTTGTTGTTGTTTTAATTTTTATACTTCGGCTATTTTGACATTATTGACCACTTCGACTACATCTTTTTTTACCTTTCCTAATTCCTAATCTTAAGAATTGACGCTGAACCTACAAGGGTGAACTTGTGATCTAAATGATAATATAGTATAATATGGATTTATATTTTTCATTTATTCCCATAATGAAATCACATCTTTGCCACAAAAGTAAAAAAGTTATGCACTCCTTTTGCCGTTCTCTATGCAACTTGCTTCTAGTATGTGTTTGATTTTTATTGTGTTTTTAAATTTATTTAAATTTAATTAATAAAAAGAAAAAATGAGCAAAAATAAGGATAATTGTGAAGGAGATACATATATTGTCAAAACAAAAAAAAATCAATGGATTTAAGACCTGATTACACTGCTACTTATGAGTGGATTATAGACATAGACTTTATATGGATAAGTGTAATGAAATATGGACTCATGTACACACACACACACACACACACATTTGCATTATACAAGTATAGGATTGCAAAATGTTATAGCTTTTCTTTGTCATATTCTTTCACTTTATTGTTAGAGCACTTTATGTTTACATTTCCCCCCTTTCTCATTGACAACTATGTATCATTATTTGATGATAATACCTCTTAATATCATTGTCTAGGTAAAGAAGAGGAAACTGAGATAAATGATGAGATGAATACCATAAAGGTAATAAGTGATATCTTTGATGAAGTCCTTCATGAAGATGGGCCTGACATAGAAAAACTTAAAAAAGAAATGAATATAACTTTAGAAACTGAGAGTGATGATGAACAGGAAGAGACACTGAATATTTCATCAATGTCCCTCTTAACACCTTTAACAGAGGCTGTTGCTGTTGCAAGTCCAGAGGTAAGAGCAAATGCTAAATACAGTTATATTATTTTTAAACAACTAGCGGGGCTGGGTAGGTTTTCAAGAATTTGAAGAAATATATCAAACTTCTAATGTTTCCTGCTGGATATTCTTTACATTAACAGAATCCAGATTTTACCAAAAAAAAATCTTAAATGTTGCTTCAAAATATAATTGCTTTTAGGATGATCAAACATGTATGTTTCCCTCTTTCAGATTTTTGCTTCTCCTACGAAGTCAATTGCTGAAGGAAGTACTGCAAGTAATGAGAGTCCAAAGTTCATCAGATTCCAGAGAATGTCTGTCTGCAGAACTGAATCTGGAAGCAGCATTGGATCTTTATCAGAAGAAAGTAACCTCTATAGGTGATTTCTATTTAGAAGGTCTAGAACAAGGATGTCAAACTCAAGGGTTGCTTAGATCTGACCTGTGGAGCACCCTGGAAACAGTGACGGACCAGCCCACGGTGCCTCCATCAGAGAAAACAGCTACGCTTTCATTGACAGAGGGTTGCAGAAGGCCGTCACAGCCAAAAACGGAGATCACGAGCCCGTTTTTGTTGGGAGAGGGCTTGGGCTACCAGAGGTGCTCCCATCACGAGTGTGTCAAGCTGGCCACACCCACCACTACCCCTGTGATCAAACACAACCCTGATGTGACACTCAATGAAACCCAGTTTGATGCCCCTGATCTAGTAGTATCATTTTGAAGTAATGATGGTAAAATTAGCCAAAAAAACGAAGAAATATTTATTTATAGCCAGCCTGATCAAAACTTATTCTTGGATAAATGAATATGGGAGGTAAGGGCAGCAGTCTGCTTCCTGAAGTCATGGAAAAAACATGAGTATGTAAGGAAACCTAAGTCTATCAAACATTTAGGATCTTATACAAAACAAACCTATCACAAGCACAAAATACTCTAATTATGCTTGAAAAACACTGTTCTCTGCTCTTATAATATTAGTCGACCATCTTTGCAGTGGTATCTATCCTTGTTTATCAGGGTATGAAATAGCATAACTCAAATACTTTTACTGTATTTTTTTCTCCTTGAAGCATTGATGCCTATCGGTCCCAGAGATTAAAAGAAACTGATCGTCCATCAATAAAACAAGTAATTGTCCGTAAAGAAGATGTATCTTCCAGGATTGAGAAGAGAAATGATCAAATTAACATTAAACAGAAGTTACAGGTAGTTAAAATCCCACTTTCCAATTAATATGAAAAGAAAGTATATGTGAAACTTTTTAATTGTATTCCTAAATCATTGGGGTTTTTTTCAAACAAAGTTTTATTTTTTGTTACATATTTTAACTTCTTTTATAAACAAGGTGTTTGTAAGGATTCCTCTCCTCACTTTTAGGAATCTGACATGCTGCCGCCCTTAGAAAAAGGAGAGATCCACCTGTGAAAAGATAGAAACAAAAATTCCATCATAGTATTTTAACAAGGTTTATCAGGATATTGGGAGGGAATTTTCTTTCAATAAGATAGGGGCCCTAACATGGTGTTTTACTACCCATTCATTTTGGGATGAAGGTAAATGTTTCCAAGCAACTAAGCATTGGGTTTTCCACCTGTGGATACTAGATTCAAGGATTTCCTTAATTTCAAAATGTTGTTCACCTTCTATAATGATAGAAACAGGTGGCGTAGGTGCAGGTGGTCTGAGTGATGAGATTACTTCTCGTTTGAGTAAACTAATGTGAAATACTGGGTGGACTTGCCTGAGTGTCTCTGGAAGGAGTAGTTCTACTGTTCCTGGGTTGATGACTCTAGTGATAGGGAAAGGTCCAATGAAATTTGGCCCTAATTTCCTTGATGGCTGCCATGACTTCAGGAATTTCTTTTCTTGTCAGCTTGAATTTTAAAAGCTGCTTTAGCTTCCTCTAAAGTAATCTAACTACTGGCCATGTGTCTCGTAAAGTGTCTATCCATTCCTTGGATGAGGGGATAGTGGATTCTTCTGTGGGTAGTTCAGGCATGGGGCTGAAACCCTGGCCTGTTGCTACTCTAAAAGGGGTAAAACCAGTGCTTGAGTGTACAGCGTTATTGAAGGCCACTTCCGCAAAAGGTAAAAGTTCAGTCCAGTTATCTTGTTGAAAATTAATAAAACAATCTTAGATATTGTTCTAGGACAAATTAATTTTTTCAGTTGGACCGTTAGTTTGGGCGTGGTGTGATGAGCTCAATCCTTGAGAGGTGCCAAGTAAAGTTAAAAATACCGTTCAAAATTTTGAGGTGAATTGTACCTCTCTGTCAGAGATGATTCTGTGCGGGGCTCCATGAATGCGATAAATGTGTATCAGGAATAACTTGGCTAGACTATTGGCAGTTGGGATCGTTTGGCAAGATATAAAATGTGCCTGTTTTGAAAACAGGTCTGTTACGACCCAAATGACAGTATTCCCCCCACTCTGGTAGTTCTACAATAAAGTCCATAGCAATCTTTCTCCAGGGTGCTGAAGGTTCAGCTACCTTCTGTAAGAGTCCTGGGATTTTCCATGATGTCTTTTAGCTGCTGCACAAATAGGGCACCTAACTACTTAGCTCTCTATGTTCTTTTTTAGTGATGGCCACCAAAATTGTCTTTTAATTAGGTGTAAAATTTTCACAAAACCAAAGTGTCCAGTTAATTTGGAGTCGTGGCACCTTGCCATTAAGCGCAGTCTTTGGCTAGCTGGAGCATACATCTTCCCTCCCACCCAAGCTAAGTTATCTTTCATCAGGCAGCTGGAGTTGTAGCTCAAAAACCATTCATCGGTGGCAAAACTTTTAAACTTTTGTTTAAAAGTTTGGGTGGTGTCATTGTCCATCAATCTTTTTTGCTTTGCCTGGGATCTGGGGATTACTTTAGCGGCTAGTTGATTGTTTTGTATCATGGTTTTGATTACGTCTGGCTTCTTACTATTGTATTGCGGTTTTCTGGATAGTGCATCTGCCAGAACTTTTTCCCCCCTGGGAGATATCTGAGCAGAAATTCAAACCGTTTAAAGTTCTGAGCCCATTGTACTTCTTTTGGAGAGAGTTTCCTTGGGTTCTTTAAGGCTTCTAAATTTTTATGATCTGTCCAGACTTCAAAAGGGACCTTACTTCCCTCTAGAAAATGCCTCCAAGTTAAAAGGGCCCACCCAACTGCATAAGCTTTTTTCTCCCAAATGGCCCACCTTTGCTCAGTTTTATTCAATTTTTTGGATGTGTAAGCGCATGGTTGTAATTGGCCTTGCTCATTTTTCTTTAAAAAAAACAAAACATTTTTTTTATTTTTACTAAACAAACAACACACACAAAAATAATCATCTTACATTACATCTTGTAGAAAGTGTGTCAGTTGATTACAATTAGCTTTCGTGCATCTCTTCCATAGTCATTACTTACATTCATATCGAATATCAAAGTTCTTCTTTAAATATACTTTTTTTATTTTCCATTTTCATAACATATAATCACATGTATACTATTACATAGCCAATATCCTATTGTATTAAGTAGTAATTACATCAGTTCCTCTTGTCATCAACGCCCAGAAAGATAAAAACCCATTATTAGCTCTTCTGCTCTCCATACACCTACCTCTCTCCTACCTCCTTTCTTCCCTCCATCATCCTTTTCTACTCTACTTCCCCTTCCTTTCTCCTTCTCTCTCTTCATTCCACTCCTCCTTATCCTCCTCATCTTCCCCCCTTACCCTCTCTCCTATCCCTCTCTTCCTATCTTTCTTCTCTCCTCTGTTTCCCATTCTTCCTCTCATTCACTTAGTGTATTTCAGCTTCTGAACAAACTCCATTCTATGTTGATGGTATTTATGCTTCCATATCAATATCCTTAACATATCTTAGTTTTAAAGAAAAAAAATAAGAGAAGACAGTATACACGTGCGATCATATTACTTTAAAATCTAACACCCCTCCTCAAGCCTAATATACATCCCACCCTCCCCCCAACGCCTCCCAACTTTCCCTCCCCCAACTTCCCAGAATATCAAAGTTCTCGATAAGTCTTACTTTCAACATATCATAGTTCTCATCTAACTGAAATTGTTTTAATGTCCTTTTTCCTAGAAAAATCCATAGTTAAAAAACACAACCACCTAATGGCTTTTCATTAATTATTATAGAGTTATCCAATATCCTTAAACCTTTATAACATATTCTAAACAAAAATTAGTTGACAACATATCTAAGCCCTTTTCTCCCCTCAAATCACTGTTTACAATTTGTGTCCACATTCCTTTTGTTATGGTAGTACATGTGCACCTTAACCTTATCATTCCATTGTTAGTTGTTATAATTAATATTGGTTAACAAAAAATCCTTTACTGTTATATCTATTTTCTTCTCATCAAACCAACATATATGTATACCTTATTGCCCTTATCAATTATTTTTAACATATCCATCTATAAATTACTACTTACTAATTATAAAACTTACCGTATATACTCGAGTATAGGTCGATCCGAATATAAGCCGAGGCACCTAATTTTACCACAAAAAACTGGAAAAGTTATTGACTCGAGTATAAGCCTAGGGTGGGAAATGCAGCAGCTACCGGTAAATTTCAAAAATAAAAATAGATACCAATAATGTTTTTGAATATTTATTTCAAAGAAAAACAGTAAACTAGCTCTGTAAGTGGAAAAGAGGGTCAATAAAAACAATATGGTATCAACAATAACTTTAAAAGTACAAAAACCTTAGCTCATTCAGCAACCAAGCTAAAACACAAGAGTTAAAATCCTTCAAAACTCATACAAAGCGCTGTCTTCACTGCCATCCATAGCATTACTAATGCCACATTTCTTGAAGGCGCGTTGCACCATGTCCTCCAGAATCTCTTCCCATGCATCACGAACCCATTTTATTTATTTAATACAGAGTAGATTAGGCTGTCAGGCTTAGTCATTCTTCTAACATGACAACAATTCTTACCAACAAGGATGGTATTGGCACATTTTAGCTAATGCAACCTAAACATAACCAAAGCCTATTTCACTTCAAGTATGCTAACTTTATTCTATGCCTTCCCACGCATTACATGGCTTGAACGTTCGCGGATCGCCACCAAATTGCACAGGTGGTTGTTCTACCAGATGGACATCCTTACTTTTTCTCGAAAATGGGAGAAAGGCTGCCTTTCCTAGTCTAGCCCCGTAACAACAACCCTACGAGGTAGGCTGGGTTAAAAAAAAGCGAGTGTCGGGGAATTCTGTGACTGCACCACCTCTTCGCTGCTCTCGCTTCTCAGGGAGCCCCCTTTCCTCTCGCCGAGCAGCCTGTTCTCGGAACAAAACGCCTCCCCGCCACCGCTGTCCTTCCACCAAAACGGAGGGAGAGAGCTTGCACGGTCTGCCGCACGCCACCCTTTCCCAGCGCAACCCCTCTCGGCAACGTCCCCACCGACTGCCAGGCGTATCCGCCTCTGAGCCTCTCCGCACAGTCACCCCCTTCCCCGTCGCACCCCCACCCCAAAAACAAACCACCAGTGCTCCTCCCGCTCCCCAGGCCTGCAGCGCCCTGAAGCGCGCCTCGCTCTTCAGCTGGCCGCCACCGCGCATTTCCCCCTGAAGTTCTGCACGCTAGGGCTCCACCCAGCTTCTAGCGCCGGAGACTGCCGAAGCCCGAGAGCCAAGAAAGAAACTGACCAACTGTCAGTTTATTCTTCGCTACAAACAAAACACGGGGAAGCCGGCATCGAGTTTTCGGTGACTCCGAGGTGCGCTAACTGAAATGCGGTCTTCCTTCAGTCTCTGCTTGGAGCCTCTGGGATGATCGTTGGCTGGTGGGGGAAGCGAGGGCGCAGCTGAGCCGGGGAGGCAGAGATGAGAAGTGAGGGCTAAATGCAAAGCGCGCCGAAGAGAGCAAGCGAAGCATCCCCAAAGCGAAGGACGGGCGGGAAGCGCTTGGCCAGTATGTGAGAAGGCAGGCTGGAAGTGGCTGCGGAAGGGAAAAGAGGCAGCCACGTGTATCGGTTCTCCTTGCGGTAGATAAGGGAGGTTCGTAGCAAGGGTCCGCCGGCAGGTAGGCTTGGCGGGGAGGAAACAGAGATGGCCGAGCCCGGGGAAAGCACTGGGAAAGAAGAGATCCCGTCCAGGGTAGGCTCTCCACTTTTCCCTCTTTTTACCCTAGACGGGATCTCTTCCTCCCCCCCCCCCGGTCTCCCATCTGTCTGCTGGGTTCCTCTGTGCCCTGCGATGCCTGGCGCCTCGTGAACATGGGTGGTGGTGATGTGACGCCTTTGCAGGTGCCTCAGTTGCCCTTGATCGTGGGCGGATCTCAATTGACGAGGAACTCAATAATCCTGGCACATAAAGCTTTTTTCCCCCCTCAGAAACTGAAGCTCGTTTAAAGAAAAAGGGAAGGGCGGGCAGCTTCACATGAGTGAGTAACTCCGGCGGTGGGAATCAGGAGGCTTCGGGTGGGCGGCGGCGCTGACACAGAGGGAGGGGAAACTCACAGGGGCGCTGGGCCATTCACGAGCGTCACCCAGCGGCATGGCCCCACCCCTTTTTCTCCTCCATTTCGGGCAAATTTTCACTGACTCGAGTATAAGCCGAGGCGGCTTTTTTCAGCCCAAAAAGTGGGCTGAAAAACTCGGCTTATACTTGAGTATATATGGTAGTTAATCTTTTTGTTATCTACTTTCATATATCCAATAACATTATACCTTTATAACATATTCAAAATAAGAATTAATTATTTAAATTTCTAAACCTTTTTTTGCCCAAATCATTATTTGCAATTTCTATCCAAATTCCTTATATTAAGCCAGTACATATATGTGTCATTAACTATAAGTGTTATCATTTCATCATTGTTATTATCATTAATGTTTGTAACGAAATCATTTATTAGTTACATTCAGCTTCCTCACCTCCAGCCAACATAGAAATATACCTTGTTACCATTATCAACTATTTATTTAAGCAAGCAATCTAAAGAGTTACTAAATTCCTACTTACTAATCATCAAACTTAGCTATTATTATTATTTTTTATTATCTATTTTCATATATCAACCTGTGTCCTTCCAGAAGGCCTGTAGTCTTATTTCTTTTGCCATTTGTGAAGTTAATTTTCTATTTATTTCCTTGGTAAAGTTTGTATGGACATCTCTCTGCACCTTATTATCCATTGGATCTCTCAGGTAATCTCGGCGCCCTTTTGCTACTTTAATTGGTTTATCTTTGGTTGCCAATCCTATTTCTGTTAAGGTTTTTTTCTTTGAAACCATCATTTTTTCTTTTTTTTCTTCTTTTGTGCCTTGAAATTTGAGGTAAAGCTCCAGGCCATCGAATTCCCCCTTCCAAACTCCCATTTTTTCGCTTTCAACCACTTTCAGTTCAGAAATCAAATCATTCGTTTTCTTATCTTTGTGTTCCTTTTTCTCTTCAGTTTTTGGAACTCCACCTCCCTTATTTTTTTCTGGTATAAACTCTATGTTCTTGTCAATTCTCCAAGTTACCAATATCTCTTGAATTGCATCCCAAATCTTTCGCAAAGTTAAAGCTTCCTCTTCTGTAGATTGTTCCATGTTCCAAATTGTAAATTACTGCCACTGTAGCTTTAATCTTCACAAGAGAGAGGTTCTGTTTTTTTCCCTTCTCCCAGTACCGATAAGGCTCTCAAGAGACAGCTGTGGTAGACAATTTTAGCTTTGACTCTTATCACTTTTAGTTACAGAGCTTTGAAACACGAAAACATTAAGCTTCTGAGCAGCAAAATTAGTATTTTTTTTTTTACACTTTCTTGTGTTGACTCAGATTTAGGAGCTACAAAGTTCTTAAATGGAGTTTAATAGCAAATAGTAGACAATTTTTGTTAAAATAAAAAGGGAGATTTTAGTCCTTGAGTTGAAAAATACAGCAGAAGCAGAAGAAGAAAAACCAATCTGTTCACTGTAAGCAGGGGTGGGGAGAGAAAAAGTTGCGAGAAGCGTTTCAATAGTTACGAGAAGAAAAATATATTGACGAAAACAAAACAATGAAGATCAATTTCGTCGCTGACTTCTTCTGGTTATGGGTTTAGTTTAGCATAAAAAAGAGATTCTTTTGGGCAGCTTGTTTTCCAAAACAGAAAGAATTCCCCAGATGATCACACTTTCATTTTATGTTCCCTTCTGTTCCATAGCCATCCGTCTCCACTTCATCAGCATAAGCTATCTTTTGTCAGTAGCTTGAAGACTTTTTCTTGCTTTTTTCAGGGATTTTGCGATATCCCCGAGATCAGCAAGATGTATTCTTCCTGTTCACTGTCTCTTCGGGACGATTTAGGTCTGATTGAACCCCCCAGTGGCAAAAGTACCAGCTGCAGTATCAGAGCATCAAGACTGCACGTCTGTTCAGTGGGGACATTGGCTCCTCCTCCAGCCTTGCTCATTTTTCTGAAGCACAACCACTCCTATTGCCACATCACTGGCATCTGCTTGTATGATGAATGGTTTCTCTGTCCGGGTGCTTTAGAATTGGTTCTGCTGAAAACAGCTGTTTAAGTTTTTCAAATGCAGCTTGGCATTCCATTGTCCAGTTCAAAGACTGCTTAGGTTTCAGGTCCCCCCCCCCCCTTCGTTTTTAAAAGTTTGGTGATGAGGAGAGCAATCTGGGCAAAAGCGGGGATAAACTGGCGGTAAAGATTGGTGAATCTCAGGAAGCTTTGTAACTGTTTATGTTTTCTGGGTGGTTCCCAATCAACTACTGCCTGCACTTTTAAAGGATCCATTTCTATGCCGTGGTGTGAAATGTGGTACACTAAATAATCATTTTTTTCTTGGTGTAATTCACATTTAGAGAGCTTAGCATAAAATTTGGCAGAGCAGAGTTTGTTCAGCACAGCCTGGACTAGTTTTATATGTTCTGTTTTGGTCTCAGTATATAATAAAATGTCATCTAAAAACTCCCTTATACAAATGTGCATGTAGCACTTCATTTATTAATTGCATAAACACTGCAGGGGGGCCCTTGTAGCCCAAATGGGAGCACTTTGAATTGGTAGCATCCAAGAGGGGTGTTAAATGTTCCATTTGTCTCCCACTTTAATTCTGATACAGTAGTAAGCCTCCCTCAAATCCAGATTTGAAAGATTCCTTAATATTAATCCTCAACTTTCTTACCAGGTTTAGGCTGATCAAACAGCGGGTGCACCCTGGGTCCACTAAAGCAGAGATTTTTATGCCCCTCTCCCAGTTGGGTATAAACAGTTTTAGGGGGAGGGTAAGCAGTTTAATTGGTTTGCTTACCAGTGGTTCATCCTCTGCTTCGCTTCCGAATGAGTATGGTTCCTCCTGCTGAGAAGCCAGGGCTTCCTTCTCAAAGAGGGGAGAGGGTGAAGATTCTATGATCTTCCTGCTCCTCAGGGCCTTCACCTTCCCACGCTAGCCAGGTTTCGTAGTTTTCCCCCCAATGGGCGCTCTGGTCTCCTAACTGTATTTGAAAATGGCATTCTGCAGCTCGGTGCCCCTCCTTCCCACACTTCCAAACAGGCTGAGGGTTTAGGAGAAAAAGCCATTTGCGGATTGAAAGGAGCTTGCTTCCATTGGGGTGGGGATTTCTTCCATACTCGCCCCGCTCTGTACTGGTTCCTGGCCATGTCAATCTCAGCCTCTTTGACTGTGAGATACTACTTGTTTCGGTGCACCTCAGGCCATACAGGCATTGTAGAAGTCATTACTCAGTCCATCCTTGAACTATCTTACCAGGTTATCATCTGGCCAGTTCACATGACACTCCAGGTCTCGGAATTCTTCGTTATACTCTGCCACTAGTCGCCGTCCCTACTTCACAACTTTAATGCAGTCATGTGATTTGCGGTCTGTGAGGGAGTCCTCAAAACATCATCGCAGGGCCATCATGAAATGGTTGAAGTCCTGCAGTTCTGGGGCATCAGCATCATGTAGGCTTAACATCCATCTGGCAGCGGCTTCTTCCAGGGCTAGGGTAACCACTCGCACTCAGGATCCTTGGGTTTGAAAATCACACCCATATTCATGCACGTAGGTGAGCACGTGTGCCACAAAGAATCCCAAATTTTGCGAGTTCCCATCAAATTTCACCCCAAGCGAAGGAGTTTTTCTTTGTAATTGCTGGTTTTGGGGTTGTTTGGGCATGGGCCCCAATCCATGCTCCAACTAGGTGGAGAGGGTTTGCTGGGTCTGCTGCTACTGCTGTGCCATTTGTTTGATCAGCAGGGCCCAGAGGGGGAGTAGCCCCACTGGCATCATTGGTGGCTGCTTCCCTTCCCATGCTTCTTTGCTGCCATTCTGGCTCCCCCAGGATGTTGAGATTTTTTCCAAAATCTCCATTACCAACTGGCTTACATGTCTCTTCAGACGATCCTCTCTCAGCGAGGCTTCGTTTAGCTCCTCCTGGTTAAAGGGCGCTTCTAACTTCAATTTCCACCCCGGTTTTCGTTTACCATGGGTGAGGGTGACTCCTCTGGTCCTCACATCCCAGCTTTCTTTCATTCCGAGGCCAATCCACCAGCAGAACTTTTGGGAGTAGTCCAAGTTCACCTCATCCTCTCTGACAGGTACATGGAGCAGGCCTTCAGTTGGAGGATGGGTTGACGTCTCCCTCCAGCATTCAGTTTCCCCTTGCTTACTGTTGTGTTCAGACATGGTTTGTAGGGTCCCCTCGGTAGAGCAAAAATTGCTTCTCCGGGCTGACCATTTTGTGGAGATGTTGCTTTATGTAAGTGTTCCTCTCCTAGCTTAAGAAAGTAAAGACTCTTAAAATGGAGTATTTCAAAAGGAACCTTCTATTAAGAAGAATGGAAACCATTAAGTTCAAAGTAACATCTGAATCCCCTTAGGCAATGCAAGTAGAATTAAAGCAGTAGAGACCCCGCCCATTAATTAGAATGCAGATTTTAGCGAATACACAAGTGTGAAAATGTTTCCTTTATCAACTGCCCTGAGAGCCGAATAAATATACATTCCCATGGCTATTTTACGTTAGACATTAAAGTGTAATGCCCCACATGACCATCATAAACATTCCCCCAAAAGGTGAGGGGATCTCAAGGCACTTTGGCGCCAGGAATAATGCACATGGACCACCTGGGAGCCCCGAGGCTCACAACCACCATCTCCTCCAGCCCAGCACCCTGTGCACATAGGCCACCCGGAATCCCTGAGGCAACCATTGTTTCCTCCAGCTCGGGCCAACCGGAGGCAGCCCAGCTCCCTGCGCACATGGGCCGCCCATAATCCCCGAGGCAACCATCGTCTCCTCCAGCTTGGGTGCAACCGTAGCCAGCCTAGCATTCTGCGCACATGAGCCGCCCGGGATCCCTGAGACTTCGAAACTACCATCGCCCCCTCGCAGCTGCAACGGTGGCGGCTTTGGGAGATGTTGGCTGGTGGGGAGGGGGGGCTAGGTGAGCTGTATTAACCCCCCTCCAGCCTTGGCTCCTCTGAAGAAGCGCCATGGCCACTTCCTTCTCTTTGAGAGCCACCTTACAAAACTGGATATTTTCTGACATTTTGCAAGGCAGCTCTCAAAGAGAAGGAACCAACTGGCGTTCCAGGGGGGAAGGAGACTCAGCCATGGCCCGCTCCCGCATGAGGGGCTATCCCCCACCCGCAGCTTCTGCCTCTTGCTCTGCTTCTTCGCCAGCGGTAAGCAGTGGCGAAGCTGAGGAGCAGGCAGGTCGCTGGGTGGGAAGCCAGTGGGCTGCTTTGGAGCCTGAAGCCCTACAGAACTGTCATGAGAGACATGCTGGCCCAGGTGAAAGGCAGCATCCTTCTGCAGCGGGGGCGGGGCTCTGCCTTTGCAGAAAGGGAGCAGGTGCATGTGGAGCAGCCCTGGGATGTCCGCTTGCCCTCTTGCAACATCACCGCTGCTGCCTCTCTCAGCCCCAGCACCACATCTGTGTTTCCACCAAGGGCTGGGTTGGACGCTAATTTCAGAAGGCAAGTGGGCATAAGGATCCACTGGTAAGGCCACTTGGAAGGCAAGGAAGCATGGTAAGGCCACGGAAAAGGGAGTACGCTGCTTGCTCCGTTCCCTGCAGCCCTGCCATGCTTCCCTGCCTCCACCCAGTCTTCCCCTTGCCTGCTTTCACAGGCTGGGCACGTGTATGTCAGGAAGGTCACGTTGAAGGCAGGTAAGCATGGTAGGGCCATGAGGAAGAGGGAAGGGGGAGCTAGCTAAGCCACGACTCATAGTCTTACCTAGCAGACAGATCAGGGGCGCAGCACTTCAGGCAGACAAGCTGCAGAGTAGAGACTGGGCGGGGCGGAGCAAGTGAGCGGTAACCAGTTAACCAGTTTGGGGGCGAAAATGGCCTCCCCTGGCCCTCCCGAAATGTGAAAAATCAGCGGGCCAGCACGCGCATGCGCATCGGAGCTGACGGCTGGCGTGCCATCCAAAATGGCTCCGCATGCCATAGGTTCGCCATCACGGATTTTGTCACCGCCCTTTTTTCCCCCCTCTGTTAAATTCCCTGTCTACCAAATAGCCGCTAAATTCCACTCTGGGTCTCTTTTTAATCCAAATTTAAAGGTTTTTTTACCTTTGGTTGATTACTTTCACTCAGATCCAACACTTTGTTCTAGCACCCCTCCTGCTCAAATAGCTTGGTCCGGTTGCCCCGACTTTAAAGCAGCCATTAAAGCCACTGCCGATTCTGCTGTTAGTTTGAAGAGCTTTATCTCGGACCTTTCAAGGAACTGCCGGTTTCTCTTTGGTCTACAAGATGTTTCTTCTTTTTCACCTGTTCCTCCAGAGCAGGTTCTGACCTGAAGGTCCCTGGCAGTCCCTGGGTGTCTAGTTGGGTTTTCGCGGAGCCCATCAGAGCTCCCCTATTTCCCAATCGTTCCCATTGCCGCTTTTTCGGCAAATAATCCTAAATCATTGTTAAATCATGTAGTTTTATGAGGCAGTTTTGTGTTTGCACTTGATAAACATGAACACCTGTTGTAGGTGACACCTGTTAAGAGTGACATTATCTCAACTTTTAAAATCTCAATGCTGATAGCAATACACACTGTAGATATAAATACAGTATTTTTATTAATTTTTACAGTATTATTTTTTTCCCCTTTGCATACCTATTTTCCATTTTGATGCTTTCTAATAAAACAATCTAATTCTTTTAAAGCTAGGAATCATTGTTAGCTATCTGAGGGTTATGATCAGTTATGGCAAGATACCACTGGGATGATGGGACTGAAATGTTTTGTCTTCAAGTCAGTCTATGGGAATCTAAGGAGCAAAGTAGAAGTTTAAAGTTCCCATTTTCACTGTTAACTATTGCCATAACTCTCAGCTTCATTAAGAGGTGAAGTTGTTAACTTAAGCTGTTTATTTAATGGTGTGTGTGGTGGGGAGGGGCTAAAGGAATATAGGTTTAGAGAATAGTGCAGTACAATAATGCATACTATAATTCTATATCTTCTTGGTATATATTATGTTTCTTCTATCTTAAATTATATATCCTGTTTTTCTTCATAGAGAAGAAAAAGTTTTTTAATCACAAAACTTTTTTGTTAGGGTAATTACTATCTAATTCCAACTACATTTAGGAGCTGAATAATGAAATTAATATGCAACAAACTGTCATACATCAAACAAGCCAGGCTCTTAATTGTTGCATTGATGAGGACCATGGGAGAGGATCACAAGAAGAAGCAGAAGCTGAAAGGCTACTTCTTATTGCAAGTATGGTGCTTAGCTTATCACTGGATTTGCAAAGAATATTATTTAAGATGCTATATATTTATAACCAATATTATTATTTTAAGTACCCATATTATATTTATGGAATTAATACTTTTATAATACTTCCAGATTTCTGAAATAAATTAATTCAAACAGCATTTTGTACTCAAAACAAAGCTGTTCCCAACAGAAAAACTGGAAATATTGAAAACAGCCCATTTTTCTCTTGAAACATGTTCACCATCAAAATGGTTTAAATGAAAATTTACACACCATTAGTTTGGATATGTTAAGGAATTCATGTAAAATGGACATTTTTTGGTAAGTGGTTATTATTTAATATAGATAATTATTATTTTTCAAGCTGAAAAAAGAGCAGCATTATTGGAAGAGTTAAACAAGCTTAAAAATAAAGGACTTCAGAGTAAGAAGATGAAAACTGAATCTACAATTTCTAGAGTTTCACCATCCAAAGGATCTGTCATTGTGTCAGAAATGCGACTACCTTTAAAAGCAGATTTTATATGCAATATCCAGAAAGCAGGTAACATTCTTGAATTTTTATGGTAATTGTTATGGTATAGTAAGGCTTGCTATTATCACTAAGCACTATGAGATAGCTTATCTGAGACAGCAATTTATAAAAGTCTTTTAAAACAAAAGCAAATTGGGAGCAATTTATTCTCCAGTTTTATATTCAGGGCAAGAAGAAACTTTTGTAAAAATTTTCTGCCCTAGCTATAGTGGTGCTGTTTCATTGATTTGGATTTAGATCCTTATATAAGGATGAGATAATGTAGCTGTTCTGAAATTACTTACTAGCAAGTAAGTGCTGAAAAGAGAATGGTGTTTTTGAACAAAATAATTGTTCACCTTCAAAAAGTTATGTCAAATTATTTTAAACTGGATGCAGTTTATCAAAAACTTGGAAAGGTTCTTGAGGAATGTACACCAGTTGTTTCTTATTCTTGGTATTATCTATGTATGGTCCATCCATCCTATTTTCTCAGCACTTTCAATCCTTCCCCCACCTTTCCTTAGTTGTTACTACAGATATATTAGCACAGCAGATCCACCAATCTGCCTATACCCAGTTTTATCTTTCTTTCATTTCCTCAGTTACTGCTTTCTCTATCATAAAAAAGGAAAGCCCTGTCTGTGGCTTTTTCCTGATCTAATTTCTCTGCCTGATCATATATGCACAAAGCAGCAGTGTTTTAATCCATATCCAGAATAGACAGCCCTGCTCTATATCCAAACATCAACATTTCATTTGGATAAAGACTATCAGCATGTGCAGAATAATGCGTGCATAGAACATTTTACCTGCCTCTACTAAATAGATTTTTCTTGTTTATGTTCTTTCTGAATTTTGTTACCATATTTTTCGGAGTATAAGACACACCTTTTTTCCTCAAAAAGGAGGCTGAAAATCTGGGTGCATCTTATATACTAAATACAGCATTTTTTGCCTCCTGAAACCTCGCCCCAGCCCTTCATCAAATGGCTGTGCAGAGCCTTTAGGAGGCTTGCAGAGTGCTCCTGGGGGCTGGGGAGGGCAGAAATGAGAGAAAAACGGGCTGTGTTTTTGCTCAATTTTGGCCAGCCTCTATAAGCCGCCTAAAGGCTATGCAAGCTCTTTTTTTGACAAAAAACAGGCTGTTTTCTGCTCGTTCCCCCTGAGCACTGTACAAGTCTCCAAAAGACTATTCATGTCCTTTTTAAAAAAAAACAACGGGCCCGTTTTTTGAAAAACGGGCTGTTTTTGGGAGGTCTGCAGAGTACAAAAACTTTTTTTTTTGCCTCTTCAAAATCTTGGTGCATCTTATACTATGAAAAATATGGTATTTTGTATTTCAGTGCAAATGAAAGCTTCCCATAAGTTTCAATAGAATTATGCTCACTCATGACAGATGATATAGATTATTGTAAGGTAGGGTTAGGGAAGCATAGCAAGCCATTTAATTGCTAGGCAACTTGGCACAATCTGGAAACTGACCACCATTTTTCAAGCATCTTCATTGAATTCTGGTCATTTGGAAAATAGTGGCCACTTCTGGGATTGTACTATGAAGTGGTTTGCTATGTTTTCTAAAAGAGTTTGTATCAAGCACTGGTAGGGACATTGTGGCTAAGATGCTGAGCTTGTCGATCAGAGAGGTCGGCAGTTTAGCAGTTCGAATCCCTAGCACTGTGTAACGGAGTGAACTCCCGTTACTTGTCCCAGCTTCTGCCAACCTAGCAGTTAGAAAGCAAAAATGCACATAGAAAAATAGGAAGCACTCTTGGTGGGAAGGTAACAGCATTTTGTGTGCCTTCGGCATATAGTCATGCCAGCCACATGCCCACAGAAATGTCTTCGGACAGCGCTGGTTCTTTGGCTTTGAAATGGAAAGGAGCATGCCCCTTAGAATCAGGAACAACTAATAATTCCTTAATTTTAATTCTTATATAATATTATGTCATCTATTAATAACATATTGTATACCTATAGAATAGTAAAAAAAATAGTAATTTAGTGTTGAAGTGGGGGATGTTAGTGTGTAATTATTAAAGAGACGATATAAGATTGCATACTGAATCAAATTAAGAACGTGCTAGGTTAAATATATTCAATATTGCATGAATATTGTGTGGATTGACTTGCATACTAACCCGAATATATAAAAATTAAGTTGTTAGATTGTAGGATTGAATGATATTGAATTGAATTGAAATGTGCATGGAAGAGGGAAAGTTCAAAGACTGAAGTGGCTGGTATAAGAGAGTGGAAACAAGCAGTGGGCAGAGAGAAGTATATGTTATTGTAGGGGGAAATTGTAAGGAAATTAAAATAAAAAATGACAAGTACAACAACAATTAGTAAAATTAATAGAAAGGCAGCATCCAATCCAACATCAGCAACATCTTCACCCTCAAATCAGAGCACAATTGAGAGCACACTGAGTATAGAGAAAGCAAGCAACAACGAACCTTCAGTGTATGCAAGATACATTAGCAATGATACAAGAAACAATGCTGAAAACACAAGAAATAATTACAAAAACACAAGAAACAATAATCACGAAGAAATTAGGAGAAATCATGAAGAAATTAAACTAGAAATGAAGAGTGAGATTAGAAGAATAGATGATAGAAGAGGGAAAAAACAAAGTGAAATAAAAAATGAACAAAAAATTCAAAAAGAAGAAACAAAGGTAGAAAAAACAGAGAAGAGAATAGAGATGGTAGATGAGAAGCTGACTACACTAAAACAATTAGGGGAAAAATGGTGTTTTGGGAATTAGAAAAAGCTGGCTTCTTTCTGCACTTTCAAAATATAATAGAAGAAAAGGAGGAAGATTTAGGGGAAACAATTACAGAGATTGTTGCAAACATATTACAAAAAAAAAAGAGAGAGAGAAGGGACATAGATGAGGTGTATCGAACCCACACAAATTATGCCAGGAGACATAGGCTCCCAAAAGAAATCCAGTTACGCTTTACTAGAAAATTGGTAAGAGATGAAGTATATAAGAAAGTGAGAGAAGAACAAATAACATTTAAAGGAAGAGAGATACAAATCCTGAAACAAATCCCGAAAATAGTGAGAGACCAGAGAAGGCAATATCAGTTCCTTACACAACAACTAATAAGGTACAAGGTAATGTTCAGATGGCTCACACCAGAAGGAGTGATGATTACTTGGCAAGATAAAAGGTATAAAATAGACACAGTCGAGAAAGCACATGAGTTCTTTGAACATCCTTTCACCGCTGAGGAAGAACAAGAAAGTAAAGAGGAACCAGAGAGTAGAAATCAAGAAGAATCATCAGTTGAAAACAGGGAGGAAGAAAGAGAACAAAGAAGACAGAAAAGAGAACAAATAGAATAAGAAGGTAGTAAAATAGGAATAGAGACAAGGAAACTAAGGACGGCAGACAAATAACACAATGGAACAAGAAATTAAGTTATTCTCACTAAATATAAATGGATTAAACTCACCGGAAAAGAGAAGGCAAATAACAGAAATAGAATATGAGGGTGTATGTCTAACTGGTGATTTCAATGCTATAACAGATATCAATGATGACTACAAAAGTAACAAAAGAAATAAGAAAAAAAAGAATGCTACTATCTACCTTTTTCGAAATGATGTAAGAATTGAGCCTGAAAGATGTATGGTGAGAAAGGAATATAGGAAATAAACAATTTACATATTATTGAAACCCCCACAAATCATGGTCAAGGATAGATACGATTTGGTCAACCCAAGAATTGAGAAGAGATACAGAACAGATTGAAATAATGACAAACACCTGGGCGGATTACAATCCAATAAAAATAACATGGAAAGGACCAAAAAAGAAAAAGAGATGGTCAATGAATCAAAGAATAGTGAAAGATAAAGAATATATAAAAATGATAGAAAGAGAATTGAAACTTTTCTACAAAGTAAAGAAGAAAGAAGAAACATTGTTACAAAATTTATGGGATACTACAAAAGCTTTTACAAGAGGGTTGACAATAGCGTATTTGGCAAGGAAAAACAAGGAAAAGAGACAAAAATAAGAAACATTAGAGAAAGAACTTAAAGAATTAGAAATGGACCTGCAAAAAAACCCACAAGAATAAAAAATAAAGGAGAAAAAAGAACTAATGAAACTTAATCAAATTAAATTTGATGACACAAGAAATGGCCCAAAAAAGGACCGGGGGGGCGGAGCCTGTTGCCGAGGAGGGCTCAACCGAGCTCCTCTCAGAGATCTGGTCTGTATATCTAAATAAGATCATAGATATCACCCCTTTTTGGCTAAGAAAGGGGCAGGGAGTAGCTCTGTGTGCTAGGGTCTATTCGTAATTCACAGCCTTTCTCTTTTTTTTTTGGCTGTGGACAGAGATTAGATCCAGCGTGAGCGGAGCTTTTATCTCCAGCCAGTTCTTCTCAGCTGCCTTTTTTGCAGCCCCAGACAGGCGAGCCCCCCCCCCCGGACAAAGCAAAGTTGTTTGAAGCTAGGATTAATACGGGCGGGTCCCACCCCTGTGAGATTTATGCTTTTATTACTATCTTAAACACCAGCACCATTTGTCTTAGAGGCTTCTTTGTTTAAACGGACTTCAAAATGGCGATTTCTCCCCGTTGGTGACTGATAGGGGATGTACTTAGCCGGTTTTACCTTCCTGCAGACCGCTCCTTAACAAAATAAAAAAAAAATTTTGGAAACAGAGGGGAGCGAAAGCGCTGTTTATTTGTTTATTTATAATGGCACCCAGGTCAAAATCGAAGCGTCTCTCTACAAATGTGCCTAAAGAATCTAAAGAATCTATACTGGAATCGCAGCCCTTGTCTCCTATGCCCTCTACTGGAGAATTTTTAACACAGGAATTTTTCTTTCAAATGCTTAATGATTTTAAACAAGAAATTAAGGAATTTGTATTGGAGCTATATGATGATTTAAAGTCTAAAATTGACCAAATGAAGGCGAATACATTTGCAGCCGTGTCTGCCCTGTCAGATTATTCTGCTGAAATAGAGAATAAATTGGAAAGCTTGGAGGAGGCTAATTTTAATTTGACTACTAATATTCAAATATTACAACAAAAAATTAGAGACACTCAAGAACAGCTCGTGATGATAAACTTTAATAAGAAGGCATTCGCAATAAGAGTCAGAGGATTCCGCGAAAAGGAGCGAGAGAATCTGAAACAGACCTTTGTTGAAGCCTTCAGCCATGCGGTGGGAAGCCCGGGACTTAACTTTGATTGGCAGATTCGGAAAATCTATCGCCAGAATTCGTTGGTAGCGGAACAGCGACAGCTCCCGAGGGACATAATTATATATTTTTCCACAAAAGAATCCAGAAACGCGATTATGCAAAAGTTTCATAATAATAGTCTGCGAGTTGATGACCAGGATTTGATTGTCTTCAAAGAAATACCTTTCCAGATGTTGAGAGCAAGAAGAGACTATGCTTTTTTAACTAAAGAGCTTAGAAATCAACAGATTCAATATAGATGGGAGGCCCCAGCCGGCATTACGGTCACATTTGAGAATCAAAGACTTCGTCTTAACTCTGTTTCGGAGGCTCGAGATTTCTATTACAAGACTTTGAAGGCGGGACTTCCTGAATCACTTGGAAAAGAGGAGAGACAAGCTGAAGGAGAAGGCAAGCAACAGACCACATGGCTGCAAGATGGAGGGGGTAGCCTTTCCTCCCTCGGAGAAGCAGAAAAGCGGAGATCGAGGATTTAGACATTTTAAAATATTTGCCAAAGTTGTGGACTGAATGGGGGTTTGCGACCTCTCTCCAGTAGAAAAAGCGGAACTTATTGGTGGGGTGATACTGATTGTATATATGTAAAATGAATGCGGAATGATTTATGTTGTTTAAATTCTGTTAGAAGGGATTACTTTAAAACAGAAGGTAAACTGATTCTTGTTGAAAGTATTATTTGAATATGTGGAATGATCCATGCTATTTAATTTTTATTAGAAGGGAAAGCTTGGTGAAATTATTTTGAGTTGGATTTTAAATTAATGTCTGCATAAATTTGATAGTGGTAAATATCAGAGAAGCAAGGGATGAGGGTAAAATGCATGCGGAATGATTTACGTATATTGGTGGGGTGATATTGAATGTATATATGTAAAAGGATGCAAAATGATTTATGTTGTTTAAATTCTGTTAGAAGGGAAAGCTGGACGAGATTATTTTTTAAAACAGAAGGTTAACTGATTCTTGTTGATAGTATTATTTGAATATGTGGAATGATCCATGCTATTTAATTTTTATTAGAAGGGAAAGTTTGGTGAAATTATTTTGAGCTAGATCTTAAACTAATGTCTGCATAAATTTGATAGTGGTAAATGTCAGACAAGCAAGGGATGAGGGTAAAATGCATGCGGAATGATTTACGTTGTTTAAATCCTATTAGAAGGGAAAGCCGGTCGGGATCATCTTAAGATAGAATGTAAACTGATTTTTGTGTAAAGTAATACTTGATTCACGCTGCTTAAATTTTACTAAGAAGGGAAAGTTTGGTTAGATTATTTTGAATTACTGTTTGAAAATAAGGTTAAGAAAGATTATTTACGCTGTTTAAATCCTATTAGAAGGGAAAGTTTGATTATTCTTCTGTAAAGTAATATTTGAATATGTGGAATGATCCACGCTGCTTAAATTTTACTAGAAGGGATTATTTTTGAGCTAGATTGTATATTGATGTCTATACAAATTTGTACAAATGTTTATCTGAATACAAGGTTAAGGAAGAGGAACGGGAGAGTCTACAGGAGGTTGGGGTAAATAACAAAGAAGTAAGAGACGAGAATAAAATATAGATAGAATGACTTACACTATTTAAGCATAGATAAAGATGGGGGGCTGAGCTTAACACAAAGAGTTCTTTTTCTTTTTTTTTCCTTTTTCTTTTTTCTTTTTTCTTTTCTTTCTTTTTTCTTGTTTTTCTTTCCTTTAATATATTACTTTTATTTTTAATCCATACGAACACAAGATACTTTAGATAGAAGGCAGTGCCAGGTGTGGGCCCCGGGAAGTCGGGAGGATTAGGGATGGGGATTTATGGGGGGTGGGTGGGTGGGTGTTAACATAGTCTTAATAAGAACAAGAATGCACTTATATACGGTTGTTTTTTTTTCCTTTTTTTTTTCTCT
Organism: Thamnophis elegans; assembly: GCF_009769535.1. NCBI lineage: Eukaryota > Metazoa > Chordata > Lepidosauria > Squamata > Natricidae > Thamnophis > Thamnophis elegans. The sequence continues at coordinate 69,168,293 of NC_045558.1, forward strand.
TTTCTTTATATTTTTTTTTCCTTGGTTTATTTTACTTTTTATCAGATTAAACAACACTTGAATAAAGGCATACACCAAGGAGGGAGGTAGAGGGAAAGAAGAGGGAGGAGTAAGGAAGGAGTAAGGGGAATGTAAGGAGGGCGTGTTGGGAGTAAGGGGAGAAGGAAGGTTTGAGGGGAAAGGGAAGTAGGAGGGGAGTGTTAGAGGGAGGAAAGGAAAGTTGGAGGGGGTAGATGGGGTGTATGGAGGATGGAAGTGTCAGGTGGGGTTGTGAATGATGAGTTGTGTTTTCTTTTTTATTTTTTTTTATTTTTTTATTTTTTTTATTTTTTTTTTCTTATAGCAAATACTCTGTATATAAGTGATTGTAAAATGGAATGTGAAAATGAATAAAATATATTAAAAAAAAAAAAGAAATGGCCCAAAAAAATCAAATTTGCAAAACAACTATTTTGAAAATGCGAATAAACCAGGAAGATGGTTAGCACACAAATTGAAAAAAGAAAAAAGTAATAGATCACTTACAAGATGAAAGGGGAAACATACAATACTGGAAAGAGGGGAAAAAATAGTACAGAAATTTTTGGACAATCTGTACAGCAAAGAAAATATATTACAAGTCAGTATTGAACAATACTTAAATACAAGGCATCTACATGAAATTGAAGAAGAGAGAAGAGAAATGCTAAACAAAAAAAAATCACAGTGATACAATTAAAGGAAGCATTGAAGAGACAAAAAAATAATAAAACACATGGCCCAGATATCTACATGAAATTGAAGAAGAGAGAAGAGAAATGCTAAACAAAAAAAAATCACAGTGATACAATTAAAGGAAGCATTGAAGAGACAAAAAATAATAAAACACGTGGCCCAGATGGTATATCTGTAGAATTTTATAAAGCCATGCAAGAACAGACAGAAACAGTGATTTTAGACTTCATTAAAGCACTTATAGAAGCAAAGTTACCAAAATCATGGAAAGAAGCATATATTACATTGATACCCAAAAAGGATTTGGACCATCAACAAATAAAAAATTACAGACCAATTTCTTACTAAACACAGATTATAAAATCTTTACATCAATAATGGCAGAGCGAATTAAAAAAAATATTAAATGAAATTATCCACACAGAACAAAATGGCTTCTTATCAAAAAATTTATTAAAGAAGTTAAGATATGGAAAGGAGTGAGACAGGGTTGTCCATTATCACCTTTATTATTTATACTATCACTGGAAGTTCTATTAACAGAAATTAGAAACAATCAAGAAATAAAGGGATTAAAAATTGAAAAGGAAAATAAAACACAGGCATTTGCGGACAATATGATACTCATATTAGAGGATCCATTAAAACCAGGAATTAAATTAATCCAAGAAATAGAGGAATTTGGTAAGGTAGCGGGACTTAGAATTAATAAGAACAAAACAAAGATTACGAAAAATTTTACTAAAAAACAAGAGTAAGAATTAGAGGAAAATATGGGAATGCAAATAGCAAAAAAAAGTAAAGTACCTAGCAATTTGGCTGACAGGGAAATGCTCAACAATTAAAGAAGATAATTATGTTAAAATGATTCAGAAAATTAAGATCTGGAAAATTGGAGGAAACTACAAATATCCTTAATGGGAAGAATTGGCATCATTAAAATGAATATACTACCAAACATTTTATTTTTATTTCAAGTGGTGCCGATTAGCCTAGGGAATTTTTTTTTCATAGATTTAAACAAATTAATTGCACAGTTTATTTGCTCAGGGAAAAAACCACAAATTAAATTAAAATTGTTACAGGAGAGAAAGAGTAGGATTTGGACTTCTCGATTGGGAGCTTTATTACCAAGCAGCAGCTCTCACCTGGATAAAGTACTGGATCAATTTAAAAAACAGAAGATTGTTAACAATAGAAGGTTATAATTTGAAATTGGGTTGGCACGCCTTTATCTGGGATGGGAAAGACAAGATTCATAGCTATTTCCAAAAACATTTAATTAGAAAAGCTGTACTACAAACATGTTAAAAATCAAAACAAAACATTACAATAAAATCTCAATCTGGCTATACACCATGGAAGCTCTGCTATACCCAAACGTATTGGACATAAACAAGATAATAAGATATAGAGACATATTAGACAACCAAGAAAGGCTAAAATCAAGGCAAGAACTGAAAGATGAGAGAATAGATGTTGGCTAGTGGCCTATTTACAAATACAGGCAAGGTATAAAAAAGACAGGGAAAGGGATGGATTCTATAAGGAGCCGCAAGAGCTGGATAAAATTTTACAGGGAACAGAAGAAAAATTGATTTTAAAAAATATATCATTAAAATTTAAAATGGAAGAAGAAACTGTGAAAGAAACGATAACATGGGCGATAAACTTTGGGTATAGTATAGAATTGGCAGAATAGGGAAAAAAATGGGAAATAAACTACAAATTAAAGATGGCAATGGCTTATAGAGAGAACATGTACAAGATGTTCTACAGATGGCACCTTCCACCAGCGAGAATTGTAAGTGTTTAGCTATCTGCTGGAAATGCAACAAACAAAATGGAACATACTACCATATGGGGTGGACGTGCACAGCTGTGAAAAAGTATTGGAAAAAAATAAAAGATTGGCTAGAGAAGATTGCTACACATCAAATTGCACTAAAACCTGAATTATTTTTGTTAGGGATTATAAAAAGAAATTATGAAAAAAATACTAGATACTTAATTTTACACATCATTACAACAGCGAGAATTATATTCGTACAAAACTGGAAAAATAATTATATACCAACAGAAGAAAATGTAATTAAAACAATATTGGAATGTGCAGAGATAGATAGGCTCACAAAAAAAACTAAAAGAGAAAGACGAATCTGAATACTACTCCGTATGCGATTTATTGTACAATTGGCTAGAGGAAAGGAGGGGAAAAGCAGGAAAGCAAAAAAAGAAAGGAAGAAAGATCAAGATCAAGAAAGACGTAAATGAGGTAAAAACTGTTACACATAGAATATGCAGAATATTACATATAGAATGAAAAAAATGTATGAAATAATGTAAATGCACAAATATATGAAGTCAGTTATAAAAGATTTAATATATTATATGTTATACAAAATGACATAAATGTAGTAAAAACTGCTAAACATAGAATATATAGAATATTATGTATAGAATGAAAAAAATGTATGAAATAATGTAAATGCACAAATATATGAAGTTATAGTTATAAAAGATTTATTGGTATAGATAAAACAGACAGAACAGATAGGTAAAAAAATGCAATGTGTTGCAAAGATATGAAGTTTATACAAACAAAATAAAATTTAAAAAAAGAAACAAAGAATCAGGAACGACTAGCACATATGAAAGGTACCTTACCTTTAGCAAGCACTATGGAATGCTTGGAGTTTGGTAAGGGAAGCATAGCAAGCTATTTTGTTGCTGGGCCACCTGGTGCTATCCTAGAAATGGCCACCATTTTCTTTGTGACCACAATTCAATGTGTGTGTATTGAAAACGAAGTCTTTTCTGGGATGCAGTTATGTACCCCAGCAACAAAGCAATCCATTCTGCTTCCCTAATGCAATCTTCAGCACTGAGAAAAGCGTTGGAGTTTTTCACAACATTGCTTGACCATATTAGGGAAGCAGAATATATTCTCTGTTGGTAGAATGTGCAGCCACCTCCTGGAAGTGACCATGATTTCAGTGCAGCAGAAAAACTGGCCATACTGAAATAGCAGCCACTTCTGGGATGATACTCCATGGCACAGGAATGTTAATGGATGGTGTTGGCTGCCCTCCTTCCCCAACTTGAGGCACAGAGCTCTAGAGATCTTCAAACAGGAAATGCACAATACAGGTACTCCTTGACTTACAAACAGTTCATTTGGTGACTGAAGTTACAACAGCACTGAAAAAAAAAAAAGTTATGAGTGTTTTTCACACAACCATTGCAGCATCCACATGGTCATGTCATCAGAATATAGACGGGTGGAAATTGACTCATTTATGTTGCAGGGTCATGTAATCCACCTTTTGCAACTTTCTGACAAGCAAAATCAATGGGAAAACCAGTTTCACTTTACAATCATATTAGTAATTTAACAACTGTAGTGGTTCACTTAACAAGAAAGATTATGTAATGAGGCAGAACTCACTTAACAACTGTTTCACTTAGCAACAGAAATTTTGGACTCAATTGTGGTTGTAAGTTGAGTACCTGTAGGTGTCAGGGAATGTGAGGACCTGGTGGCAGAGAAAAGTCCTGAAAAGTTTTATGTGGTCCTGGTGGTAGTGAAAAAGCCTGAGGGGATCCAATGGGAAAGAAGAAAAGGCCAGCAAGGATCAGATTAGCATGCTAATCTGGTCCCCAACCAGCATGCTAATACAGAACTTTAAAAAATATTTGCAGTTTACTGTACTTATATTATTTCTGAAGTAAATGTATAGATTGCCTTTGTGGTTTATCTTGGCTCAATTTTGAACAAAAGATTCCTTCCAGTTTTATTACTTAATTGGGTAAAATGAGGAATCTTCCTAGAAAAGAACAGGTATATAAGCCGAAGTACAAAACATTGTTTTATTATAATCTTGTTTAAACTACTTTTTGTTAACTTGCCTTTATTTTTACTTTTGTATTTGTGTATTGTTTTTATTTTGAGGTGTTTTGAGTGTTCTTTCCAAGTAGAATCATGTCCTCTAAAACTAGTAAATAAATAAATTATTCATTTATTTACAGATACAGCAAATTACTACTATATAATCATGCTAAAATCAGGTGCAGAAAACATGGTTGCAACACCTTTAGCAAGTACTGCTAATTCTCTGTATGGAGATTCTCTTTCTTTTTCAACAACATTTACATTGTAAGTATTATTTCAGTATTTGTATTTATATTAGTACTAGTAGGCTTCTTTAGAGAAAAATATAATATATAATTAAAATTAGTTTTAAAACAAAGTATCTTGTTAAACTTAAAAGTATTTTGTTTAACCTGAAAAACATTTAGTATTGTTTCCTCTTTTTTTGAGGGCAGTATTTACAGAATCTATATATTTTCTTTACCTTTTGTAAAGTTAATTTTCTTCCATTTTTTTAAAAGGAGTTACAACTAAGTTGTATTTGCTTTTGCTTAGCTCAAGTCATGTATTCACCTCACACCAAGCAACATATCTGTGAATTTTTTTTCCTTTTTAGCAGGTTTCTTCTCAGTAGTAAGCAAGCTGTATGCTCTTATTTTGTTCTCACCTCCTTATTTAGCTGATCTGCTTAATGATTTCAGTAAGGAAAAAAGATTTATCCAATAAACCTAATGGCAAACATACTGAATCCTACAGTGTTTTTTGTAAATCTCAAAGTAACTAATTCCATGGTTGTGTTTAGTAATAGGGAAGCTGACCAAGTTGTGGAACTCACTCATATTGATATGATGTACAGAACACTTTCATTGCTGTGTTATTTGACTGAAATTTTCAAAGTGCAAAAAGAGTGTCATTACCTCTATGGGGAATTAAATGCATGGCTTATATTAACCACTAAATGGCATATAAAAAATAGCTCAGTTTGAACTATTTTTCACTGAGCTCAATATAATACAATTAATACAAGCTGTGACAAGTACAACATTGTCATATATAAAAAAACTTTTTAGAGACTATCAGCAAGCTTACATATACATGGTATCACTGTGGCACACAAACCAATTAAAGCTCTCCAAAACATCCCAAGTAAACCAAACCAGCGGCCCCAGAAGAAAAAATGAGTTGTCTACTGTATGATGTAACGATGTCAAAAAATAAGATGGAAACTGAATTTCCCAACACATGGACAGACTTAACCATGGTTTCAACTGGGAAATGGTGAGCATCCTAGAGCAAACCAAGCCCCAAAACACTCAAGAATTCCTAGAAACCTGGCACATAGATTAATTGGTCATAAACAGAAAAATAGAGATAAATACCATTCAAAAAATGATCAAAAATAAAAAGATGAGCATCCCAATGAGCCAAGATTAACACCAAGATTAACATTAGATCAACAATCAAGAATCAATTCTCCAGGTCAAGGAATTACCAACTCAGACAAATAAGTTAACAGTAAACAATATCCAATCAAGGAACCGCCAAAACCAATCCCACCTATACTGATAGGGCAAGTCAGTAATATATAAAACGAGAGCTAATGTACTCCATTAGCACTGCTTATGTTACTTTGATAATGAAATATCTGCAAGAAAACAACAAAGCTCAGTGGGCACTATAGACCCTTCAGTTCAACCCTAAACTACAAATATTCTCTTATATCAGTACATTTGGGATCAGCGCAATAGTTGTAACAGCCCTCTGCCAATAGGTGCTCAACAACTATGACTATTGCTGTCTCAGTGCTGTGTTCATACCTAAAACCCAGCTGAACATGTTCAGTTAATCCATTTCACTCAGAATCCTCTAGTTACTGCTTGACTATTTCCAATTTGTCCAGGGTGATTGGATCCATAACAATCAAATGATCTTGAGAAGGGAGCAGACCTTTCACTTCCTTCAAGGACATCATTCCTTCTCTCAAATTGATACCACTATATGGGATTTAACTGCAGAGCCTTCACAAACCAAGAGGGACAACTAATACAAACTAATTATAAAGAAAAAATAGAAAAGAAAGAAAAAGGAATATAGTAAAGAAAATGGAAATAAATATATAAATCATCACAAATCTGAGTCAAAAAGAGCCTTGCCCCCACCCCTTCCATGTTACCATTCTTTCAGTTGTTACCTTCTTTAAACTTTTCAAATTCAACCATTTTGTGTTATGCTTTAATATCTGGAAATTAATCAAAGAGAGAAGTAACCTGGAATTAAGGAGAAATTTCCTAACAATGAAGACAATTAAGGGAAGCAGCTTCCCTTCAGAAATAGTGGATATTCCATCACTGGAGGTTTTTAAGAAGAGACTGAACAGCCACTTGTCTGAAATAGTATAGGTTCTCTTGCTTGAGCAGGGGGCTAGACTAGAAGACCTTCAAGGTCCCTTCTAGCTCATTCTATTCTATACCATTTTATTATATTATAAGCCACATAGAGTCACTGAATCAGTGAAATGGGCAGCATAAATATTAAATAAATATGAAGAATTTTAATAACTTATCTTTAAATACACTATATGATCTCTTTCCTATAGCCCATCTCTTAATTATAACAAAGCCTTGTCATGATCAGCAGATGTCCATTAAGGGTTACCAGAGATAATCCGTTATTCTTGAGAAGGAAATTAACTGCAGTCAATTGAATTTTAGCCTTGCAACTTTGTGTGTAGCCTTACACTTCTTAAATTGTTTGATTGAGTTGCTTGCACTATAAAATATCCTTGCCCTTTCTTTTGTTTCTTTTCTTTTTTTCTTTTGGTTGATAATAGCTTCGCTTCATTTCCAGTAAATAGCAAATGATAGCATGGCTCTATTTCTTACTTTTATCAAAGCATAGCTTTAATGGCTATCCTTATTAATTTTGTCTCCTATTTTTAAAGGCAAAATGTGTCCAGTGACTTTGAGATAAACATTGAAGTGTATAACTTGGTATGTATTATCACTTTTCAATATGCTTCTTTTGAAAGAATATCTAGCTGATTGGTGGACTATAATGTTTTTTTTCTTTGTTAGGTACAGAAAAAAGAGCTCGGTGTTGATAAGAAGAAAAAATCAACTAAGTCAAAGGTAAAAACTGTAGTTCCAATTCCTCAATTTTTTAAAACTGTCGTGGGTCAGTTGTAAAAGTGAAAAGAAAAAAAATAGCTTTTTTAGGGCAGTAGACACATATTGTTTTGACTGAAATGTTCTTCCCTAAGTTTCTTAATACTAAGTTCTACTTTCTCACTCAGTAGATATTACATTGATAAAATAAAAAGGTGCAGCAGCTTTATAGCAATTTCAGATAAAAAAAGTATTAGGAATGCATGACATACAACATAATACACATCCTAAATGGATGTTCTTTCAAAATATTTGACTAACAAAAAATAAATTTGCAATTCCAATTTCTATAATCATAAACAATTGATTCAACAATATTTTTCCTACATAGACACAATTACTTGAATCAGAGAATAGTTTTAATGTAGCCTTTTAGTAGACCCAATTTAAAAGAACTTAATCTAGCCATAAGAAGGTAAAATGCAAATGGGAATATTCTCCTGTGCACTGCTTGGAGAATTCAAGCAATGGGTTAATTTCGGTCTGCTTGCCCAGCGACTGAACTGGAAGAATTCTTGGCCACGCCTCTTCCTCCTTTTGGTAGCTCAGTTTTCCAAGTCAGTCTGCCTAGAGAAACGTAATCTGAATTACTCCAGCTCAGTAGTTTTATTAAACTCCTAACCATGTACAGGTTTGTGCTTGGATTGTTTTTTCCTTTGGCTGTTCGAGTGCTAGAACTGCCACCACGAGATTCCGAGAGCTAATTGCAGGACTTGCAGCCATGGCATTATTGGCTGATCACTCGGGCTAGCCATCATGTATTTGCTAAGATTTGCAACCCAGGGAACTGGAAGATCGGTGTGCTGTTCTCAAGCTTCCCCACATTTATATGGTACCCAGGTTATGATCTGCAGGTGAGCAGGCTATTCCGCCATACTCTGGATCGTGGGCATCCATTGGCGATGAGTCGCTTTGTGCGCCAAGTTTTTTCTTAATATTTGAAATTCCTGGCTGTTCTGAGTTGGCGCCAAGCTGCCGTGATTTTGGCAGCCGCCATTTTGTTTTTCGCTGAACCACATTTCGAGCATGGTAGCATTGAGGGAGCAGCATGGTAGTGCTATTGCGCGTACCTTGGCCCTCTCTGCGTATTTCTGAGGAATCTCTTCTTGGTGACCTTGTCTGTCCTCAGTGATTTTTTCAGCCTCGGTCTAGTAGGTGCAGTGAGTGTGCAGGCTCAAAACCACGGGTTTTTGGGGACCATCAGACAGAGCCTTAAAGGGGCCCTGTTTATTCTTGGTGGCTTTTGTTGTCCCACATTTAGCCCATATTCTATCAGGATGCTGACCAAATTAGTTGCAGTGCGGTTAGTGTGGAGGCTTCTCCTGGAAGTCCCTCACCCATAGCAACTTCCAGGGTGGGCAGGTCCACCATTAAAGCACTGCCTCCAGAGCCAAGATCAAATTCAAATCCACTGCTGTGGATAAGGAGGCCAAGTGTAAGCAACGGGCCTCGGAGAAGCAGGACTCTAGGGCTTTTAGAACGGAGGTTCCTAAGTCTCTTCCACCATTAATGTTGGAGGTCCTGCCTTCTCTTTTTCCCTCAGGCTTGCGGGCACCCCGAGATTGGTCTCCTGATAGCATCCACATGCAGGGGTTGTCTGCGGAAGATGTGGGCCTAGGTCCAGCTTCCCCTCTTGGGTTTCTGCATTGGACCTTGACCCTGTGCCCGAGGCCAGGCATTCTATGCTGGAGGCCACATTAATTTCCATGGCTACCGACCTCCGGTCAGGAGATGACCAGATCAGAATTTTCCCCAGGGAAATCAGGGATCTGATTTCAGTGGCCATTTCACAAGGGCCAGATTCTAAAGTGCAGCCCAGGGCCCGGTCTTCCAGATGTCAGTCACGGCCAATGTCAGCTTCCCCTACAGTATTCTCCCTCTCCATTGACATCTGTTCATAGCGAGGATTTGCTAGCGGTTGAGGATGAATTGGAGGAACAGGAACTATCGGATGATGAAGGCCTGACCCCTTCAGACCCACTTTATTCAAATCCTTGCTTTTCAAGGCCAGGGCTACTGCTAATGTGTGAGGCACTGGGGCCCCAGTGGAACCGTCGTTAGGGCTTGATCCCACGGACCGTTTATTTTCTGAATCAGTCCTAGAACAGGAAGTCATCTCTTCTCCCAAACTGTTTCTGGATGTTATTCAGAGGCAGTGGTCTCAGCCAGCGACAGTTTCTCCACCTAGTTCCAATGATAAGAGATAGTATGGTCTGAGTCTGGATCTAGAGGGTTTGCTCCAGTTGCCTTCTGTGGTCATGCCAGTGGCTGCCCTGGCCTCATCGTCCATGGTGCCCTCATATGTCTCTGAGGGGTTGAAGGTGGAATCGCAAAGCAGAACTAACTCTCCGCAAGACGAATGAGGTGGCCGCCTGGGCAATTTGTGCAGCAACTGCTGTATCTTTCTTCAACAGAACTTCTCTAGTTTGGCTTAGACAACTGCAAACGAAATGGTCTCGTCACCTTTTGTGGCCACGTCATTGGCAAGTGGACATGTGTTGCCTCGCGGCTGCACCCTTTCACAAGGGATAAGCTTTTGGGAGAGGCCGTGGATCTCATTATAGTTGAGAATAGGGATAAGCGTAAGGTTCTCCCATCCATGAATAGACATGCTGACCGCAGATCGCAGCCATATTTTCAGGCAGACTTGGGGTTCTCTAGGTCCCAGTACAATAGATCTTACTACCAGGGTCCAGATCGATCTCAGAACAGATCAGCCTTCAGAGACAGGTAGACAGCAACAGCAGCAACAACCACAGTCGAGGTGGCCATTTCATGGGTTCGGTAACCGGCCCTTTCGTAGATACAAGTGACTCCCAGCCTGGTATTCCCATTGGTGGATGCCTGTAACACTTTGTCTGAAAATGGGAACTGTCAACCATGGATGCTTGTGTACTTCAGACGGTAAGTTTGGGCTTTACCCTGGAATTTCACTCCACACCCCTGAGATGATTCCTCAGATTCCCTGTTCTCAGATGTCGGGTGAAAAAGGGTCTCATGGACACCAAGATCCAGCATCTGCTAGACATTCTTGCCATAGAACCCGTTCCTTCAGGACAGGAGGGTCAGGGGTTTTATTCCATTCTATTTTTGGTCCCCAAGAACTCAGGAGGGAGGAGTATTTCAAATCTGGCAGCCTTGTCAGTCCGTGAAGACCACTGTAAACCAGACCATTGCCTCGCCTTATCAAACGCACTCCACCTGAAGTGCCGCCACTACAGCAGTTTGAGTGACGCAGGCTTCAGTTGAGGAAATATGCAGGGCGGCAACTTGGTCATCCCCATCGCCCTTTGTCAGACATTATAAACTGTGTATGCTTGGCTGAGGCTTCCTTTGGATGGTGGGTTTTGCAGACAGTTCATTTGGACTCTAGGACCCTGGACCAGTCTACATCTTCCCCTCCCCTTAGGAACATTATGTTTGGGCATACATATCCCTTGTTTGGGTTCTCCAAACAGTGCATAGGAGAAAGACCATTGACTTACCTGAACGGTCTTTCTATGTGTGCTGCGGGAGAATCCAACCCCGCCCGAAGGTCAACTCGTTCCAGGGTCTTGCCATTGGGGGGGGGGGGCGCTGTCACATCGTGCCCAATTCTGTGACTCACCTACTTCGATTTCATCTCTTACATCGGCCTTACCTTCATTGAAATACTGAGCTGCTGAGAGGAGGAAGAAGAATTTAAATTAAAAGAGCCGCAAGCACCAACCTTTATTTGCATTAGGGTTAGGGTTAACTTATGACCATAACTGAGCCCAAAATTTCTGTTACTAAGTGAGACAGATGTTAAGTAAGTTTGGTCCCATTTTTTCTTGCCACATTTAAGTGGATCACTGCAGTTATTAAGTTAAATTAGTTGATAAAAATGGCAATCTGAACATCTAACTGACTATGCAATGAACAATACTGATACAATAAAACATCTGCATATAAAATGGATTAAGGATTGGATAAATTAAAAAAAAGAATACTAACATTAGGGGGCCACGATTTGCAAACAGGATGGCACTTTTTCCTATGGGAAGAGGATAAAAAGAAATAAAAATATTTTAATAGAAACTATATTACAGATGCATTGATACAGGTCTGGAATAAAATTAGAGAAAAATACTACATGAAAATACTGACATGGCTTTCCACTATGGAAGCCATGACACATCCCAATATACTAGATCTATCGAAATGGTTAGATATAGTGAAATTTTAGACATTCAAGGAAATTTGAAAACAAATCAGGAATTAAAGGAGCAACATATAAATATAGACTGATGGCCATACCTTCAACTACAATCGAGATACAAAAAAAAATGTAAAAGAATATGCAATATGCACAGAATTACAACAAATAGATAAATTGGCCCGGAAAATAAATTCATAATGAAAATTTACAAATATTTATTAGAAGTAACATTAGAAGAAGAAAAAGTTAAAGGTTGCATGATAGATAGCGTGGGCCAAAAACTTTGGCCTTTGTTTTTCTCCTTTGCGAAAGAAGTTTCCTTCTTTCTTTTTCTTCTTCCTTCCCCTCCTTCCTCCCTCCCTCCCTCCCCCTCTCAAACAGACAGACAGACACACACACACACACACACACACACACAGAAGTTGGATTGGACTATCTCTCCTACCCCTTTCCTTCTTTCACTCAAACAAACTCTCTCTCAAACAAGCACACACACGCACACACAAAGTTGGATTGGAGGGAGTCAGGGAGACCACAGGAGGAGGCAGGAAGCCAGTCAAAGAGCCATACTGGAGCACACACACTTTCCCCCATCCCCGGAAGGATCCAGCCCAGTTTCACTGATTACAGGTTTGAAAAGACAACGCGCCTCTGCCTGCAATCAAACTACATTTGGGGAGGGAGAGCACTTCCCTCCAGCCTTTACCCAAAGCCCCGCACCAGGAGGATGAAGTTTGAATTCCTCCCCCTCCCTACGACCCACACGTACCTTTCTCCAGTGCACTGCTCAGAGAGCCCAAATGCTGGGTTAACACAGCCTATCTGCCCTTGGACTGAGTGATGTTTTTCTTGACCACGCCTCCCTTTGCCTGCACATGCTCAATTCGAAAACTCAGTCCGCCCGAGTTAGGGCTGTTTTGGGAGAGCTCCAGTCTAAGAGCAGAAAGGCTGGAAAAAGTTTCCCAATTTGGACCACGTTTAAATTCTCAGATAGAGGAAATCACGCTTCTACATCAGGTCTGTCTATTTGCCTCCAGTGAGGTTTCCGTCGCTTTAAGAGAAGGGCTGCCGGGTTTTCCCTGCTGTTGCTAATTGCAAGCACTGCAGGGGGTTGAAAAGGCTTGCACAGCGGGGGCTGGCTAGCAAGGGAGCAATTAGTGGGATAAACCAAGTTCCCTGTTGGAACAGGGGCGTCCCAGGGGGAGGAAAAGTCCAGCAAGGCTCTGAGAAGGCTCTAAAGCAGGTGAGCCGGATTGCTAGGATTCCCTCGCCTGCTCCATTTTGCCCGGCAACAGCAGCGACGGCTGGAGCCTTCGCACACCTTCAGGGCTGGAAAGAGCGGGAAGCGGCTGCGTGCGCACCCCCCGCCATTTTGGATCGCTCCGACTCACTGGGCAGAGCGGCAGAGCTCAGAGCGTGCGAGAGGAACAAGGCAGCAAGAAGAGCCCAGCCAGTCAACGGAGCCCTCAACGACTGCAGAAGGCCGCGGGGAGGCTGGGGGCTAGTCTGGGAAGCCAGCTAGTCTCTCCCTCCGGAAAATAAGCTAAGTCTCGGGGAACCGAGGGCGGTGGGAGGAAGGAAATCCGACCCCAAGGCGGCCCTTCCCTCCTGGAGATTCTGCCAGCGCTTTTGGACTGCAAAGGCCAGCGCGTGCCCATCCCAACTCCAGCTATCTTCCAGGCCTCGTGGGGACCTGAAATGGCAGAGGAATGCAGGGAGGCCTTAGGGGATCAGGTGGGGCCCTCCAGCAAGCGCTGCAAGCTGGATCCCTCTGTAAATAAAGGCAAAGGGCACAAAGGCTCACTTGAAAGGTCTTCTCCAAGAGCCACAGTGGATCCCAGGGAGGTTTCAAGGCCCCTTCAGCCAGAACCTAGCCCAGACCGTCGCAGCAGGGAGTCAGCTTCCCCTGACCGTGAGGCCCAATCCCCCGGGGACAGTGAATTCTTGTCTGGGGATAACTATGCATCCAGGGATCCATCTCCTGAAGCATCTTGGGGGTACCCCGAATCCCCTAGCTCCTCCATCGGAGAGGAACGAGATTCTGTCCAGAATTCCCCCTTTGGGAAGGGTGGATCCAGCTCAGGCAGGCCTAGCCAGCGCAGGCCCAGTAAGCAAAAGAAAAAAAGGGGGAAAAGTCCTGCTCTCTCGGATGAAATGAGGGAGGTAATTGCCTTAGCCATCTCCCAAGGGATAGCTGAAGGCATTAAGCGCAAGGGCTCTCGCAAGGGCAAGGCCCCAAAGGAGAAACGCAAACCTAGGGCCTCCACCTCTAAGGAGCCTGTATCCTCCTCCCCATCTTCAAGCCCCTCTCACTCTGGGTTATCAAGTTCTGAGCAGGAAGAAGGGGAGATTTTCGCCCTTTCCGAAGACGAAAACCCCACCCCCGACAAGCCAAAATTCTCTGGCCTGTTTCAACCGTCATTATTCAAGTCTATCTTGCACAAAGCCATGACGGCCACAGAGTTAGGCCCCACTTCCAGACCTGAGGCCTCTCAGGCTTCCACCTCCAAGGATCTTAAGCATGGGTTGTTCAAAGAGACAGTAGAAACTCCCGAGGTTATTCCTGTGCCAGACCTATTTATGGACGCGGTACAGCGCCAGTGGCTACAGCCAGGCACCCTGACCAACCCCAGTGGGGGGGATAGAACTCTATATGCAGTAGAAGATAAAATGGAGGAAATCCTCAAATTCCCAGAAGTAGATGCCCCAGTCGTGTCTCTGACTTCCAATTCCAACCTGCCAGCTGAGCTCCTAGAGGGACTTAAGGCAGAAGATAAGAGGTCAGAAAAGGCATGTCAGAAAACACACATGGCGTCTGCCTGGGCCATCAAGGCATCCACCTCTGCCTCCTTTTTTATTAGGGCCACCCTATTCTGGCTGCGCCAACTCAGGTCCAGACCCCCGCCCAGGAAATCTAGGTGGCGCCATGAGCTAACCAAGATTATTACCGCTGTCGAGTATTCGGCGGATGCCACCTTGACAGCAGCAAAATTCTCTTCCAGAGCTCTAGCTTCCAATATCACCTCCCGCCGCCTCCTATGGCTCAGGCACTGGCAGGCCGAAATGAAGGCTAAATGAAAGCTGGCATCGGCCCCATTTAAAGGAGGCTTTCTGTTTGGAGAGGCCCTGGACAAGTTTGTCACCGAAACCAAGGACAAACGCAAGATCCTTCCGGCAACCTTTAAAAGGGGTGACCGGAAAGGGGCGGGGTCCTTTCGTAAGAGACCCTACAGGAGCCAGGAAACAGGGCAATCTTCTCACCCTTCCTCCTATCAGAGGCCCTTTCAGGCAGGGGGGGGATAGGCACCAAGACAGATCCTTCGGGGCTCGTGCCAACCAATCCCAGTCTTCCTTCGGAGACCATTCCGAGGAGGAGGAAACAATAGTGGTGGATCCCGGCCCTTTCGTAAGGGAAAGTGACGGTCACAGGGATCCCCCCATCGGGGGTCGGCTACGGCCGTATGGCGACAGGTGGGAGGAGATAACATCGGACAAGTGGGTCCTCAACACCATTCGCAAGGGCCTTCTCCTGGACTTCCTATCCTTTCCCCAAAGAAAGTTTATCCGCTGTCCTACCCCCAGGAACCCAGAAAAGAGGGAATGCATGAGGGCAGAAATCTGCCATCTCCTAGAGATAGAGGCGATAGAGCCAGTCCCCAGGGATCAGCAGGGGAGGGGCTTCTATTCGATCCTCTTCCTAGTGCCCAAAAGTTCAGGGGGGTGGAGGGCCATCTTGGACCTCAAGAGCCTAAATCAGCATCTGGCTTACAAGAGGTTCAAGATGCAGTCACTCCACTCCATCCTGAGCTGTGTGAGGGAGGGGGACCTATTGACATCAATAGATTTCAAAGAAGCCTACCTGCATGTCCCCATCCATGTGGCCCACAGGCGGTTCCTGAGGTTCTACGCGGAAGGGAAGCATTTCCAGTACAGGGCTCTTCCCTTCGGGCTATCATCTGCGCCCAGAACATTCACCAAAATTCTGGCAGTGCTAGCGGCTCATCTCCGCAACCATCCGGTTCGTCTGGAATGTTATTTAGACGACATAATCATTCACTCTCTCACCACCAAGCAGGCACACCGCGATGTTTCTCTAACTGTGCAGACCCTGCAGTACCATGGCTTCTCTGTCAACATGGAGAAGAGCCAGTTCCGACCATCCACCTGTATACAGCACCTGGGTGCGGTCATCAACTCCACCTCCTGCCAGGTATTTCTTTCGCCAGACCGGCTGTCGAACCTGAGACGCAGAGTGAAGCACTGCAGCCTTGCCAGGTCGGTACCCATCATTCAGCTGTCCCAGCTCCTAGGGATAATGATCTCGTGCCTGGGGGTGGTTCCCTGGGCTCGCCTTCACGCCAGGGAGCTGCAGTGGTTTCTGCTGCCAGTGCAGAGGGCCAGGAACAGCAACTCACTCAGGCGGGTTCGGCTCCCACGAAAGGTGATCCGGTCTCTGGCATGGTGGAGGTCCAAGGCAGTCAGGAAGGGCTGCCTGTTCAAGGAGCCGGAGAGACTAGTTGTCACCACGGATGCCAGCCTCCTGGGGTGGGGCGCCCACTGTCAGGGCCACCTAGCCCAAGGCCGATGGACTCAGAGGGAGGCCGCCCACAGCATCAATTGGCTGGAACTGAGGGCAGCTCGCCTAGCGCTGAGAAAGTTCGCATCTCTAGTAAGAGGGGCTCATGTACTGTTGATGACAGACAATGTGGCGACAAAAGCGCACATAAACCGGCAAGGGGGCACTCGATCAAAGGCCCTCATGCTCGAGGCAGAAGCGCTGGGCAGGTGGGCGGAACGTCATCTGGCTTCTCTCAGTGCAGATCACATCTCCGGCGTAAGCAACCGGGAAGCAGACTGGCTGAGCCGCCAACGCATCGACCACTCGGAGTGGCGCCTGCACCCGGACCTGTTCCAGCAGATCGTGAGGAGGTTCGGCAAGCCACAGGTAGACCTATTTGCCACACACAACAACACACAGCTCCCACGCTTCTTCAGTCGCTACCACTCGCCCCAGGCGGAGGGAACAAATGCTCTGAGGTCAGCGTGGCCTCAGGGACTTCTGTATGCCTTCCCTCCACTTCCGCTCATCCCTCAAGTGGTGAACAAGCTCCTGACCGAAAAGGCAGACCTCATTCTGGTGGTTCCCTTGTGGCCCAGAAGGCCCTGGTACGCAGACCTGGTCAGCCTCTCAGTTCAAAGACCTTGGAGAATCCCCCGGGACAAGATTGCCCTCAGCCAGGGGGCCATCACCCATCCGGAGCCCCAGTGGCTGCAGCTAGCCGTTTGGCACTTGAAGGGGAGCTCCTGAGAAAGCAAAAATTCCCTGACCAGGTCATTCGATCAATCCAAGCGTCCAGGAAGCCCTCTACGACTAGAATCTACGATGCCACCTGGGCCGCCTTTCTCACGGTGGTGCAAGACTAGGAACATAGAGGCCTCCTCAGCCTCGATCCCCCAGACCCTAGACTTTTTGCAAGAGGGTCTGGATAAGGGCCTTGCAGTCAGCACCCTCAGACGCCAGGTTGCAGCGTTGTCTACCATCCTGGCAAAGGGCTCCTCTCGCTCGCTGAGTCAGCTCCCCCAGATCAAGAGCTTTCTCAAGGGAGTAGCGAACATCAGCCCTCCAACTGTTCACCGGTATCCGTCATGGGATCTTCCATTTGTGCTTAAGGCCCTGACCAAAGCCCCATTTGAGCCTTTGAAAAAGACCAGTCTGCGTTACCTCACCATCAAGACCGCTTTCCTGGTGGCCATTACATCCGCTCGCAGGGTAGCCGAGCTTGCTGCGCTCTCTGTCAGGGAGGATTTGTGCGTAGTTCACCCGGACAGAGTAATATTGAGACTTGATCCGTCATTTGCTCCGAAAATTAACTCCCTGTTTCACAGGACTCAAGAACTTATTTTGCCCAACTTCTGTCCCCATCCTTCTCACCCTAAGGAGCGTGAGTGGCACAAGCTGGACGTGAGACGGGCCGTGCGCACGTATGTAAAGAGAACAAAGGACTACCGCCGGTCAGAGGCTTCTTTGTCTCCTTCCTCCCTGCGTCCCTGGGCCGCAAGGTCTCCTCTCACACTGTGGGACGTTGGCTACGTGCTTGCATCAAACTGGCATATGAGCACCAGGGCAAGACGGCTCCGAGACGAATCACCGCTCACTCCACCAGGAGCGCTGCAACGTCTGCAGCCTGGGCAACCCAGGCCTCTATCCTAGACATTTGTAGAGCGGCCACCTGGGCTTCCCCCACGGCCTTATTAGAAACTATAAGATTGACACCTTTGCCTCAGCCGAAGCCTCCTTTGGCAGAAGAGTTAATACCAAAGAGTGGCTGAAATGCCAGAGGCTTCGGCGCTTCCCCACCCTGGGACTCAATAGCTTGGGCATGTCCCAGCATTTGGGCTCTCTGAGCAGTGCACTGGAGAAAGACCGTTGGCTTACCTGAACGGTCGTTCTCGGGGCACTGCGAAGAGAGCCCAAACCCACCCGGGTGTTTGTATTTTGAACGATGTGGCTGTATTGACTGTAATTGATTACAGGACGGTTCCTTCGTTTTCGAATTGAGCATGTGCAGGCAAAGGGAGGCGTGGTCAAGAAAAACATCACTCAGTCCAAGGGCAGATAGGCTGTGTTAACCCAGCATTTGGGCTCTCTTCGCAGTGCCCCGAGAACGACCGTTCAGGTAAGCCAATGGTCTTTTCCAGCTGTTTCAGAGGATTTCAACTCTGCTCTTGCCTGTCATCATGAAAAGAAAAATAAATGTAAAAGAAAAAAGGCAAGAGCTGAGGTCAGGATGAGCTAGTTGCTGCCTCACCGTGGATGACTGCTTAACTGTTTAAAAAAGCCTCTAAAAAAGCGCCCTATACAGGAGGAGGCAGGAGAATGACGTGCCTCACCTACGTCAGGAATTTTCATGCTTTTAACCCTTGCTTAACTCTGATCATAAAATGCCTAAAGTCAGACTAGATGAGGCACATCGTTCTCCTACCTCCTCCAGTAGAGGGCACTTTTTTAGAGGCTTTTTAAAACAGTTAAGCACTAAGCAGAGTCATCCATGGTGACTCTGGCAGCAACTAGCTCAGCCTGACCTCAGCTCTTTTTCCTTTTACATTTTTTTTCTTTTCATGATGGTGTGTGTGTGTTTGTGTATACATACACACACACACACACACAGAGAGAGAGAGAGAACTCTGTATAAAGGTTTATAAACAGAAGTGAAATAATATTTACATGTAC
Organism: Thamnophis elegans; assembly: GCF_009769535.1. Lineage (NCBI taxonomy): Eukaryota > Metazoa > Chordata > Lepidosauria > Squamata > Natricidae > Thamnophis > Thamnophis elegans. Next base: position 69,187,453 of record NC_045558.1, read on the forward strand.
AGGTATGATGACATAATGTTGATATGATGACTGTAAGGTGTTGTAGAAGGGAAAAATAATAAAAAATTGCATATCTGAGATCCTTGGGAAGGACTTGATAGATGGATAAAAATGCCAAATCTAATTTGAACATCTGGTTGATTATATGACGAAGTTTTAATAAAAACTAGAATTGCAGGAAAACAGTGTGGAAAAAATTGGAAATACTAGCACTTGAAGATCTGAGTTGAACATTTATGGAAAAAGAAATCCACAATTATACTAATTATGATTGGAGCCCTTGGACCAATACCTAAATGATTCCCTTAATGAGGGGTATTTGATGCTCTCTGAGCTTGCTTGTTTTCTTGCAGACGTTACATTAGCCATACGAGGTAACATCAATACTGCACCAAGGATCTCTTATTTCAACCCTGAACTACAAATATTCCCCTTTATCAATTCTCTCAACATTTGAAAAATTTGAATTTATTGGACCTGAACATTCTAATTTTATAAAAAGAAAATACCTTGCTTGGAATTGATTTGGAATGTTAAGATAGTATTTAAATTACATTTAAAAAGAGGGATTTTTCTTTTGAATAATCATTTGGTTCCATTCCAATAATTTCAATCCTAGGCCATTACTGTTAAATCATGTGTTTAACAGTATACAGTTGTGAACCCCTTGGGATTACGTGGAGTTTTGCATGAATTGGTCATAAAATATGCTCTGAACTTCGTCTAAATCACAACAATAGAAAAACACAATCTCAAAATTGAACATAACATGTAAACATTCACAGTGCAGGGAGGAAAAAGTACGTGAACCATTGGACTTAATAACTGGTTGACCCTCCTTTAGCACCAATAACCTCAACCAAACGTTTCCTGTAGTTGCAGATCAGACCTGCACAACGATCTGGAGTAATTTTGGACCACTCCTCTTCACAAAACTGTTTCAGTGTAGCAATATTCTTGGGATGTCTGGTGGGAATCGTCTCTTAAGGTCATGCCACAGCATTTCAATCGAGTTGAGGTCAGGACTCTGACTGGGCCACTCCATAAGGCATATTATGTGCTGTTGAACCCATTTTTGTGTTGAATTATTTGTATGCTTTGGGTCATCATCCTGTTGCATCACCCATCCTCTGCGGAGCTTCAGTTGGCGGACAGATGGCTTCCTCTGTGGTGTCCTCCCATGTACTCCATTCTTGTTTAATGTTTTCCTTATTGTAGATGTGTCAACAAAAATGTTAGCATGTGCCAGAGATTTCTATTGGTCTTTAGCTGACACTCTAGGATTCTTCTTTACCTCATGAAGCATTCTGCGCTGTGCTCTTGCAGTCATTTTTACAGGATGACCACGCCTAGGGAGAGTAGCAATAGTGCTAAACTTTCTCCATTTGTAGACAGTCTGTCTTACCATGGACACGTGGACATCAAGGCTTTTGGAGATACTTTTGTAACCCTTTCCAGCTTCATGCAAGTCAACAATTCTTGATCGTAGGTCTTCTGAGATTTCTTCTGCGAGGCATAGCTCACATCAGACAGTGCTTTTTGAAACCAGTAAACCCAAAACAGGTGTGTTTTTTTTGGGGGGGGGGGGTTTCAAATGTTTTATTCATTTTCAATTTTGTACATTCACTTATATACTGAATATTTGCAATAATAATAATATAATAAAAAAACCCCAACCTAAACACAACTCATCATAAACCCAACCTGTCGCTTTCATACACCCCTTCTTCTCCCCCTCCAACTTTCCTTTCTCCCTCCAACAATCACCCCTCCTACTTCCCTTTCCCCTCCTATCTTCCTTTCTCGCCTTCCTCACCCTCTTTCCCCTCTCATCCTCCTTACATTCCCCTCTTCCTCCCTCCTTACTTCTCCCTCTTCTTTTCCTCTACTTCTCACTGGTGCATTTCTCTATTCATTAATCTATTCAGTTACTAAAAATTGCGCTAAAAAGAAAAGAGAAGGAAAAAAAGAAAAAGAAAAAGAAAAAAAAGAGAAAAATAAAAAGAAAAGATAAGGAACAACAGTATACAAGTGTATTCTTCTTATTCTATATATTGAGACTATATCTCCACCCACCCACCCACCCCCAATGAACCCCCCTCCCTAATCCCCTCCGACTTCCCAGGTCCCACACCCGGCACAGTTCAGTACCATTCACCTTCTAGAATATCTTATAATCAAATAGATTAACAATAATAATGAAAGTAAAATAAAAAGAACACTCCGAAAAAGAAAAAGAAAAGAAAAAAAATAAAAATCTTTTGCATTATGCTCAGCCTCCCATCATTCTTAAAATTTAAACAGTATAGATCATTCCATTTATATTTTGTCTTCGTCCCTTGCTTCTTTGGTATTTACCCCCATCTTCCTGTAGACTCTCCAAATAGCCTTTCTTAACCTTATATTCAAATAATAGTTTATACAAAAATCAATTTACCTTCAAATACAGAGCAGTCTAATCATACTTTCGCTACTCTTCTTCCTACCCCTCGTTTCTCATCTCCATTCCTCCCAAGCCCAAATTCCATAAGATTAGGATCTCGCTCTTCACTTTAAAATCCTGAGCTTTTTATGTTATACTTCAAGCATGTAAATCCGTAAAATGTGTGCCCAAAATCCATACCACTTCATTCAGTCCCAAGATCCCTTCATCGATATCCCGCTCCACCTTCCCTTCTGCCCCACTCCTCCTGACTCCATTCATCCCAAACCGCAATTCAAATAAATCTTGGTCTCCGCTTTCCTCACACCAGAAAACAATTCATGCGCAGTTTGGATTAAAATTCAAATAAGTCTTATAAAGATCCCATACAATATCTGTCCAAAATAAGCGATGCTTCTTTCCGTTCCTCATCGGTACACAGCTTTACCATTTCATACCAAACAGGAATCCTAAAATTTTAATCAATCCAAGAGTTTAAAAAGTATTTTAAAGACATCGCTGGATCTTTATTCTTTACTCTTCTGCCCTTCCGGAAAGAGAAGGCAACCCTCTGCCTTATAACCACGTGTCCCGCTGCTTTGAAGATATGGCTAAATCCTCAGTTTCCGCTCTTCTGCCTCTCCGGTAGGGGGAGAACAACTCCCTCCGTCTTGTAACCAAGTGAATTGCTGCTTGTCTTTCCTTCACCTTGTCTTTCCGCATTTCCGAATGAGTCAGGAAGCCCCGCCTTCAGAGTTTTATAATAAAAGTCCCGAGCTTCCAAAACAGAATTGAGACAAAATCTTTGATTCTCGAATGTAACTGTGATTCCAACTGGAGCTTCCCATTTATACTGTATTTGATGATTTCTAAGCTCTTGGGTTAAAAAAGTATAGTCTCTCCTTGCTTGCAGCATCTGGAGTGGTATTTCTTTAAAGACAAACAAATCCTGCCCATCGATTCACAGCCTGTTGTTGTAAAACTTTTGGATGATCGCATTTCTGGATTCTCTTGTGAAAAAGTATATAATTATGTCTCTTGGAAGCTGTCGCTGTTCTGCTACACACGAATTCTGGCGATAGATTTTTCGAATATTCCAATCAAAATTGAATCCCGGACTTCCCACCGCTTGACTGAAAGCCTCTACAAACGTCTGTTTCAAGTTCTCCCCTTTCTTTTCGGGCAGTCCTCTGACTCTTATTGCAAACGCCTTTCTGTTATAATTTATCATTATAAGTTGTGTTTGAGTATCTCTAATCTCTTGTTGTAATGCTTGAATGTTGGAAGTCAAATTAGAATTAGCCTCCTCCAAAGTTTCCAGTTTAGTCTCCATTTCTTCGATATAATCTGTCAAAGTAGACATAGCTTCAAACATATCCATCTTTATTTGGGCAATCTTGGTCTGTATTTTGTCGCATAAATCCAGCACAAATTCTTTGATTTCTTGTTTAAAATCATTGAGTATTTGAAAAAGAAGCTCCTGTGTTAAGGAATCTCCAGTAGGGGGTGTAGGAGGCAAGGGCAGCGATTTTCTAACAAGTTCTTTAAGCACATGTGGGGGGGAGCGTTTTGCCTGCTTAGACCTGGGAGGCATTATAGATAAAAGCTGAGAATAAACAGATAAACAGTATCTTCACCTGCTCAGTTCTCAATAAGTTATTTGTAGATTTTGCTTGTTAATGAGGAGCAGTCTCCGGGGAGATAGAGCCGGTTAATTACGTCATCAATCACCAACACAGTAAAAACGCCATTTTGTAGCACGATTGAACAAAGAAGCTTCAAAGGAAAACGAGGCTGGTGTTTAGATAGTTATAAAAAAAGGAACATCTCAGGAGTAAAACCCGCTCGTGTTAGTCTTAAGTTGCTTTAAGCAGTTTATCATTGTCCTGAGGGGGGGGATCGCCTGTCTAGGGCTGCAAAAAAAAAGCAGCTGAGAAGAACTGGCTGGAGATAAGAGCTCAGTTACGCTGGATCTTTTCTCCGCAGCCCAAAAAAAAAGAAAAGGGGCTGTGAACTACGAATAAATCCTAGCACCTGAGCTTCTGCCTGCCCCTTTCTGCCAAAAAGGGGTGATATCTATTGATCTTAATTAGATATACAGACCAGAACTCTGAGAGGAGCTCCGTTGAGCTCCTTCGGCGACAGGCTCTGCCCCCAGAAGTCCTCCGCCCCCAGAAGTCCAACAGGTGTTTGTTTTTAAAGGGCAGGACAGCTGTCAGCAACACATCCAATATCATCATCACACTGATTGGAGTCAAGGTTGGCTCACTCCTGGCTCCAATTAGCTCTTGGAGAAGTCATTAGGCTAGGGGCTCACATACTTTTTCCTCCCTGCACTGTGAATGTTTACATGTTATGTTTATGGTATTGGACCTGGGTACTTGAGAGACCGCCTGCTACCAATTACCTCCAGCAGACCGATTAGATCCCACAGATTAGGCCTCCTTCAAATTCCATCCACTGGCCAATGCCGATTGGCGACCACCCGGAGGAGGGCCTTCTCTATGGCTGCTCCGGCCCTTTGGAACGAACTCCCTGTGGAGATTCGGACCCTCACCACCCTCCAGGCTTTCCGCAAAGCCCTTAAAACCTGGCTGTTCCAACAGGCCTGGGGCTAATGAGTTCTTGTCCCCACTCGAATTGTATGGTTGTTGAGTGTTTTAAATTGTGGTATTGTTTTGTCCATGTTCTTTTTTCCCTATTTGTACCCCCCCTCCCCTTGACTTGGTTGTGAGCCGCCCTGAGTCCCTTCTGGGAATAGGGCGGCATAGAAATTTAATAAATTCAAATTCAATTCAATTAACTCCGACAGCTACATTCCCTCTTCTCCCTTGGAGCTATCATTGCCTTGACATTGGCCCTGACTCCCACGCCTCACCCTCCTCTGATTCAGCTGCTGGAGGGACCAATGGCCAACAGACCACAACAACATGGTTGCTAGTGCTGCCGCTGTGAGGCAGGTGTCAGGATGTAGATGGCCTCGCTGCGGGGGCACAGAGGTTAGCCGGTATGAGACGTGTGGTGCAGCTTCACTCCACCTCGCCTCATGGCCATCAGATGGAATGGGCAGGCAGCCAGCTCTCTGGGTTCCTAAGTGGGGCTTATTTGGGGGGTAGGGCTTATATTAGGTGCATATGTTAAAACATGCTAGGTCTTATTTTCAGGATAGGTTTTATTTTCAGAGAAACAGTATTTTCCCAGTTATTCTACTTCTATTGGCAGATCTTCGTATTTTGTGATTTTTACCAGTTATTTCTCCTCTATTCTGCTATCCAAGTATTATTTTTTCTAGTCAAAAGATACTGCAACTTTTGAAAAATTGGATTTTATTTCATCATTTAATATTTGTATACTTTAATATTTGTACAATGAAATACATCTATTGTTCTGGTTTTGACTTTTGTTTTTCTACTAGATACGTTTTTCATTACTTTTCCTTTTTTATTTTTGTGATGCAGCAGACTTAAGTCCTAAACCTAACATTAAACTAAAATAAATTATAATATTTGTAGTGTTGTTGGTATGACATGTCTTCTCTATTATAGGCTATTACACCAAAGAGATTACTGACATCTATTAGTACTGTAAGTACTAATATTGATTTATTTTTCCCCACTTCCAAGAAAACAGTTAACTTTGATCAAGATATTTCTAATATAGTATCAAATGTATTGTCTATAATATTTCTTGAATAATCTGTTTCTATTAATTTTTTTTTACATGTGCATATCTATAGAAACCTAATCTTCTTGCATCCGGTAAGCAAAACTTTAGGTTTTGGTATTCAATTTGATACCAGTTCTGATTAATAAAGAAATTATAATCTTATAAAATTTAAGTATTATCAAGGTTGTTTATCATTCTTCCTGTTTCACAGATGGGAGTGTAGGAAAATGAGTGCGCAGATGTGTCAGGGAAAGTTATGACATTAAAAAGTCACATTCTTTGTTAGGAGTTTTAGGTGCTGTGTAATTAATGAATCATAGTTAATATAGAACAAACAAGAAGAAAGCCTGTTTAAATATTTTACTTACAATAGCATTTTCAAACAAGAGATATATTTATTTGAATCCATGGCCATTATATTAGATAATTTTTTATCTATCTGCAATTTGATGCAGTTATTAATATTTTTGAATAAAAGGCACTCTTTGTGGTTAGATTGCATATGTGTATACACATACAAATACATACATAGATATGTCCCAAAACATATTCATGTATAAAATACCAGGTTGGTGGGGTTCCTTGCTATTTTAGAATAAAGAAGGGGATATAATGAGATAGAGCCTGCCACATCATTTTTCTATTCTTAGAACTATGTTTGAAAATATTCGATAATTTAATCAATTAAATACGTAATTTACAAGTACAATTAACCAGTAACATTAGCTAAAGAAACATTACATGTCTTTTTATTTTTATAGCTATGACCAGTCCAGGTGGACCTAATTCTGTGCGCACAAGTAACTTTGTTCTTGTTGCTTCACATACAATTTTACTGTCTTCAGTTGGGAGTACTAAATTTCTGTTGGACAAGGTAATTAATTTACATTTTGATTTTCCACAAGCTATTTATTGAAATTATAATAGTTTAATAAAGTTCAGTAGAAAATACATATGAACCTATTGTTGATTTTGATGACCTCTGACATTAGATTGTCAGAGATTTCTTACTTGCATTTATTTCAATGATTTATTTCAATAATAATAAATAGAATTACTATTATTCCTTAATTTTTGTAGTACTGAAATGAAGGAAGCCTGATACAGTATAAAAGTACTGACCTGTTTATTTCTGACAGGCAAGTCGATAGGTAGATTAAAAAAATACCAACAAAATAACAAAAATATATAACAATATACAAAAATATACATAACAAAAGCAATATCAATGTTATACAATAAAAATAAACATCTAATAGTGATTAAAATGAATTAAAGCTATAACTGGAATAAGAGATACATATAGCATTAAGCTAGAATTATTTTAATTAGATCAGCCTTTAACATGTTATTAAATAATACTTCTACATTTTCTCATTTTATAATGTAAAGATTTTTCAAATAGTGACAGAATAATCTTTAGAATCCATTTTTATAACTATTTTATTTTATTTGAAAAAAGTCAAAATACAAAACTCCAAAAAATTAAATTTAAAACAAACAAAAAAAGAAAAAGCACAGAGCAAACAAGATATTAAAAAAGTGTACATTAAATAAAGAACCCAACCTCCCTGGATAATAAAGCCAATCGGGCTTTTGAGCACATCTGCTAAAATAAGCCCTCTTCTGAAAATAAGCCTTCCTCAAAAATATTGCAACACAGCAGCTATGAGGTGACTATGCTCGCCGCCTCCTGCACCTCAAAAATAATAAGACATGGAAGAAGAAAAGGGAAAAAAATCTGGTAGAAACAATGAAAGTAATTTTGGCAGAAGCACCAGTGATAACCAAAGGCAAGCTGATGGAAGGAACAGATGGAGAGTTTTCAGTTCTTAAAAGATATGCAATGAACAACAAGTTGCCAGAAGTCCACATGAGATTTATCAAGAACATAAATAGAATACAGATTTTACAAATGGCAAGAGATATTGGACGGCAGTACTGGAAGGATACAGGATGATGAAATGAAATGTTACAATAAAAATTAAGTTAAACTGAGTTAAATTTTGAGTATTATGTATACGACAAAGTAATAATATAATCCAATAAATGATTAACAATGATAATAATGCACTTATATACACTAGATTGATAATATGAAATTTTATATAAACTGAGAATATAAAGATGTAATACCATGCACGATTTAAGGGTGATGTAATGAAATGCTATAATATAAATCTATTCTAAATTTAGCATGCTTCAAATAAAAAGGATGTAATTATAGTTATATTCAATGAATGTTTAATAATTATAATAATTGTATACATAAATATTAGATTGATGATATGAATAATGGAATGTGCTGAAATGAATAAGTTGACATATGAGAGTACAAGAAGGTCAACAATTTTAATAGGATACGGGACTTGTTTTATCAGTGGTTAGATTTAAAAACAAAACATGGAATTGAAAATTATTAGAGAATGTTACCAATACCAAAATAATAGAATGATTTAAAATCGGATACAAAAATACTTTATTATTGGATATAATAACCTCCCCAAAAATAAGGCCAAACACTTATTTCGGGGGTCAAAAGAAAATAAGACCCTGTCTTATTTTCATGAAAAGATGGTACGCATATTATCCTTCCCAGTTGAATACTGCTTAATACATTACTACAATATTTGTTTCTCACCCCTTGCGAAATAGCCCACCATCCCCCCAAAAATTAAACTACTAAATCTACTTACAAATTAATGACCTATCATCTATATACTATATTAATAACAAAATAGGTCATAAGAAAAACAGTAATAATAAAAAAAGCAAAGTTAAAGTTCCAAAACTGTTATTGTGATCAATTCATAGAAAATTTACCATGGCATCTTATTTATCCCAAATTGTCCCAGGAGTAATTCATCCTGGATCAAATATCCACATTTCTTTCTTAACACCATCTCTTAATCATTGTCTGATTAAACATAGTAAATTTAGTCCCCAGAATGTCTATATGAAAGTGGTTTCAGATTAAATGTGATAAATCCATTCCCCAATCCCCTCCAGTCTTGGAGAAAATCAGTTTGTTACTTTTTCATTCAGTCAGGCATCTGCTATTATAAAAGAGTGTCGGCTTGAATTTCAGAGAGATGTGTGCAATCAGCTCAGTTAGTTCTCTATACCTCTTTCCAATGGGCCTGTAACTTTCAGATCACATTCATTTTGTGTATCTAATTTATTCGGAATATTTTCCAGTCATTATCATTTAATCTAACTTTTTAGAAAAACTTTCAACTAAAAATTGTATGTTACTGAAAAGTCCTTTTGCAGATCTCAACCACTCTTGCTTGTCTTTAATTTGATCCATTGTTGCTCTGTGCTGCTTAGTCAGGAAACAAAAGAAAGCTGAAGCAAAGAGAAGCAGAGAAAGTGTTTTCCAGATATTTGATCCAAGATTAAAATAAAAATAAAAAAGAGCTCTAATTATTTTGCAATTAAAAAATCCCTGTAGTGAGAGTCCAGTATTAATGTAAATCAAATAAAAACTTTTCCTTTGCAAAAATACACTGTTTCCTTGAAAAGCAAAAGTTATTTAAAACAACAACATAAAGAGAAAAAGAATAGCTAGAGTTCAGCAAAGATAAAATAAATCAACATTCAACTCACCAGTTAAATTTTGAAGATAAAAACCAGAGTAAACTAGAAGATTTAAAAAGTTAAAACCCAGGGTTGCTTTAAAAAATGAACTTCCAAAAGGAAGATATATGTCCAATGGCTTTCTGACTGCTCCAACAGGGAAGTTGAAGCTTCAAGATTCCCCTTTCAGATGGGCCCAAAACTGTCCAAAAGCTGTCTTAGGTCATTCCTGAATGCTCCCATTCAAATCTATGGAGCAACATTGCCAGAGAGCCAGCTTTGGCAGTAAAATTGGCAGATCATTGGCAAGAGAGAAAAAAAACCTTTTACCATTCAGCAGCCATCTTCGGGAAGAGTCTACTCTTGAATCTACTCTTCGACAACAAGAGAGTTGTTTTCTTTCCATCTACATAGAAAAAAATTCTTACTTGAACACCAACCTCTCTACAAAACTACACATTTTTTGCCCAGTGAGGAGGTTACAGACAATCTTTTATAGTTGGATAATTAATGTTAACCAGTAATGTCAAAAATAAAATGATTTTATTTTTGATAACTTAGGTTAGATTTTCTACCTATAATGAGAATATACAATTAATAAAATGGAGGTTGGCAGGAGGCAGCTTTTATGGTTAATTACTTCCTGGTTCATGTTTTAAAATAGTAGTACTGATTTCAGACTATTATGAACAAATGCCTGCACAAATTATTAAGGAGTTACTAGATTTTGGTTCAGGTATTTGTTTTATTCCTTCTCTTGTGCTGACTTGAAAACAAAAGAAAACTATAACAGGGACAACCAGATCATATTAATTACAGGAATGTGCAGTCAGGGGACGCAGAGCCTCACCACTGTCATCCTGAAAAGAAAAAAAAATGTAAAAGGGAAAGACTGAGCTAGTTGCTGCCAGAGTCACAGTGAATGACTCTGCTTAGTGCTTAACTGTTTAAAAAAATCCTCTTAAAAAGTGCCCTCAACAGGAGGAGGCAGGAGAACAACGCGACTCATCTAGTCTGGTGTTTTATGATCACTTGAGCAGGGTTAAGCAAGGGTTAAAAGTCGAAAAATCCCTGACATAGATGAGGCACGTCGTTCTCCTGCCTCCTCCTGTAGAGGGTGCTTTTTTAGAGGCTTTTTAAAACAGTTAATCACTAAGCAGAGTCATCTGGCAGCAACTAGCTCAGCCTGACCTCAGCTCTTGCCTTTTTCCTTTTACATTTTTTTTCTTTTCATGATGGCAGGCAAGAGCAGAGTCAAAATCCTCTCTGAAACATCTGGAGAAGGTACATGTGTAGGTCGGAGAGAGGGGGAGAAATTCAAACTTCATCCTCAAGTGTTGATCCCTCCCCAAGTGTAGTTTGATTACATGCAGAGCTACGTTGCCTTTTCACACACACACACACACACACACACACCTGGATTAAACCATATAAGCCCAGCTTCACTGATTACAAGTTTGAAAAGGCAACGTGGCTCCACCTGCAATCAAAGGCTCGGATCAGAAGGCAGCAGGGGAATGGGGTGGTGGTATGGCAGAGGAGCTGCTTTCAAGCCATTGGAAAATATATACAATCCAACTTCTGTGTTTGTGAGTGAGTGAGAGAGGGATCCAACTTCTCTGTGTGCGTGTGTCTGTTTGAGAGAGGGGGGAAAGAGGGAGGAAGAAGGGCGAGGGAGAAGAAAAAGAATGAAAGAAAACTTTTTTGCAAAAGAGAAAAACAAATGCTGTTGCTTTAAATCGGAACTGAGCATGCCTGGCTGTGCAATTCTGGGAGTTGAAGTCCTCAAGTCTAAAAAAATTTGAAACCCGTGTGTCAGTGGCTCACCAGCCATAAATCTCATCACTGATTAATTAGAAAAATCTTAGGTTTTTTTTATAGCACCAATCCAAAAATATGATCATTCTTTTGAAAACATTTTTAGGGAGCCCAATAAAAATGGAACAATATTTTCTGTTGAATTAACTTTTTTCAATAGAGATAGAGATAGCATCCATGTATGAGTTAACACTGTCTGTTCTCTGATTGGACTGAGTCTGATTACTAATTAATTAACCACCTATATAATTTGTCCCTGTGAGTGACTCAACCCAGCTTCCAACTCAGTCCACTCTGGACAGTCATGTTATCCAGTGTTTCCAGTATTTGAGCGAATTTCTCTTTATTGAATCTCAAATTGGCTGTGAGTAATTGTGGAGAAAGAGTGGGTTGGTGACATCAGAGCCAAACTAATTGGCCAGCAGGAGCCTTGGGGTGCTCCGAGAGAGGCTCATTGAGGTGATACTACCCAGCCTCGAGCCACAGGTTCGGGGCGGGAGTCGTGCACTGACAAGCCACTCCTGAATCTTCATATCGCATGCTGCAATCCCCAGGACAGTATCCCCCACTGCTGTGTACAGCCGATTGCGCAGCGTGCTTTGCGCGGCTGCAGGGTATTGACAGCGTTTCTCCTGGCTGTATAGACTGCAGGAACTTCCACAGCTCCGAGGAAATTCACTCCTATGCCGCGGGGAGGCCAATGGCCCCTTTGAACTGTTTTCACGCCCTGCAGGCTTGCAGGCAGCAATTAAAGGCGCACGCAGCTGCATTGGTCTGAGGAAGCTCTAGAAACCCAGAAAGAGCACCGGTGGCCATTTTGAAAGGGAAAATTTGGCACAGTCGCCATTTTGAAAATAACAGTTGTTCCAATGGCAGACAGCAGTGTGGCAGGCCATCTCCCTGCCATGGAGAGAGACGGTCAGGGGGATTTGCTGTTGGTAGCTGGTGGGCCCGATCCCCTGGCCTTGCCTTTCTCGTCCCAGGTCAGCAAAACAACTAAGCCACATGATAAGACCTCTAAGGACTCTAAATCATCCAACAAGGGCTCCAAGTCTAAAAAGACCTCTAAGTCGGCACATAAAGAGGCTAACTCCCAGACCAAGACCAGGCCTCATCACTTCCAAATCGGGCCACAGCCCTCCTCTGCAGTTGGAGCCTGGCCCTGGCCCATTTAGCCCAATGCTGTCTATTAATACTTCAGGGCTCTGGGGGTAATCTGCATCACCAGCCCCTATGGAGCCTCGCCTACCTAGTAGACATGTGGAGGCCACATTTACACCCACAGCTGCTGGCCTACGCTCTGAGTATCTGACCCCACCATGCCACTAGATTACCAGTCCTTCATTGCAGAGGCCATTAAGTAGGGGATTGCGGCTGGGTTGCAGCAACAACAAGTGTCGCCAACACCACCACCAGCCGCCCCGGCTCGCGTCCAAAGTGATCTTGTTCCCAACCTGGGGGCAGACCAATCGCCTCAGCACCCCCATTGCAGTCGCTCCCCGACCTCAGAGGAAGGCGAGATCAGGGAGGCCGAGCTGTCTGAGGAAGAGGAGGCAAGCTCCGACAAGCCGGTTGCCTTAGGCCTCTTTCCGCTCTATTCAAACCTCTGCTTTCCAAGGCAATCACTGCAGCCAATATGGGGGGACAGGTGGAGGCTCCCTCAACCTCTAGAACCACCAAGTCAGCTAGCACATGGTTAACTGAGCATAAACTGGAGACGGACACCATCCCTGCTCCCCAGTTGTTTATGAACGCCATCCGGAGACAATGGACTACACCAACATCAGGCCAGCCCCATCCAGCTCTGACAGGCACTTTTACAACATGGTAGAGGGACTTGACAAACTGTTACTATGGCCGACAATGGATGCCCCGATTTTGGCCCTTCACTCTTAATACTACGTTACCCAGGTCCAGGAAGAGGTCCTAAAACCCGAGGAGAAGAAGGCCAACCAAACTCTCCAGTGGGCCCACCAAGCGGCCGCTTGGGCAGGCCGGGCTTCAGCGGCAGCTTCCTTTTTTCTTGCTCTAGCCTGTGTTGGTTGCAGCAGCTGCAGGAGATAATCCCAGCCAGGGATTCCAGGGCACACCAGAACCTGAATAAAATCATAGCTGCGATATAGTTTTCAACTGATGCCACCCTGAGTGCCACCAGATTCACCTCCCGCAGACTCCTGTGGCTGTGCCCGTGGCAAACTGGCCTCCGTCACAAGTGGCGTCTGGCTTCAGAAACATACAAAGGGGGGACCTGTTCGGGGATTCCCTCACACCACTCCTAGTAGAAAGAAAAGACAAGCGTAAGGTGTTAACCACAAATTATAAGAAAGGGCGGTATCGCCCAGGGCCCTACGCCAGACGACAGGGAGCTAGACAGGATTATTGGGGCTCCTTTAGGAATCAGGATTATGGTCCCTCCAATTTTAGACAGCAAGGTGGCTTTGGACAATGCCAAAGTCAACAGTCGTATCGCCAACAGCGAGGCCATCAGTCCAAGCCACCCTTTCGTGGCAGGGGAACCGGTTCTGCCTCAGGCCTTGATCCACCTTGCGACCGGTTCCCCATTGGCGGGATGTTAATACACTTTGCGGAAATGTGGGAGCCACCACTTCTGACCGTTGTGTCATCACTATAGTTAGGGCAGGTAAGTAAGATCTTTATTACGGTCAAAGACTAGCAATGTACATTTGTCTTTACACTATATTAAAAATACTAACATTAAAATATAATTAAAAGTATTTACATTAAAAGTGGATAATAACATTATGGTCCAAAGATTGTTTTTTGTTTTTGTTTTGTCATGTCAGTTTTATTTCTTTTAAAACACAAATATTTCATCATTCGTCAATCATTAAAACATCGAAGTACAATTTTTTTGTATGCCCCTCCCTCACTCCACCCCTCCAACCCCCCCCTCCTCCCCCCCCCGACTTCCCAGAACCCGTACACGGTATGGATTTTTAACAAACACAGTCTAAAATCTATTGAGAAAAAAGAAATAAAGAAATTAGTGACATTCTACATTGACCTTAGCTTCTTCTTGCTGAACTAACTTTAAACAATTTACATCATTTCTGATCTTAAGCATAGGCTAACTGGAATTTCTTGGTCCCGTATTTATTTTGTATATAGTCAATCCATTTTTTACAGTCTCGTTTATATCTCTCATTTGAGTTATCTTTAAGATATGCCGATATTTTAGCCATCTCGGCTAAGTTTGTGACTTTCAATGTCCATTCTTGAATTGTAGGCAAGTCTTTCTTCTTCCAGTATTGCGCCACCAACAGTCTTGCTGCCGTTATTAGGTGCAGAATCAAGTTAGTCTCTGCCACTGTAAAGTCAGTACATATACCTAGTAAAAATAACTGAGGAATAAATTTTATCCTTCTTTTAAAGATATTTTGCATAACCCACCATATTTTTATCCAGAATGCCTTAACCTTTTGGCAGGTCCACCATATATGATAGTATGTAGCATCGAGAGAACCACACCTCCAACATTTAGGCTGTACATTCGGATACATAGAAGCCAACTTTTTAGGATCTAAATGCCATCTATAGAACATTTTGTAAAAATTTTCTCTCAGATTTTGAGCTTGTGTAAATTTCACATTTCTTACCCAGATTCTTTCCCATGTATCCAACATTATTGGTTCTTCAATATTTTGAGCCCATTTTATCATACAATCTTTAACTAATTCTGTTTCCGAATCCATCGGTATTAATACATTATATATCCTCTTTATATGCATTAAGCTTTGATCTCTTATTTGTTTAAACAAATTATCCTCAACTTGGATAAAACCAATTTTTTGATCTATTTTCCACCTAGCCTGTAATTGCCCATACTGGAACCATGTTTGAACTACCTTCTCCTCTTTTAATACCTCTAAAGATTTTAATTGTAATACCCCCCTTTCCGAGGTAAGAAGCTGTCTGTAAGTAATTCTATCCTGTTTTTGTGCTAGATTCATATTTTCAATTGCGTGTCTAGGAATTCCCCACATGGGTATCTTGTCATTTAATTTATATTGGTATTTTTTCCAGACCCGCAGTAAGACATTTCTTAAAATATGACTTTTGAAATTCTTATCAATTTTTTGTTGAATAACAGGTAAGCATGCCAACCATATACCAGATCGTGTCCCTAATATTCAATATTCTATCATTAGTTAAATGAGTCTAATCACTAATTACAGATAATGCCACTGCATCATAATATAGTTTTAAATTAGGTAGTTTCAAACCTCCTCTCTCACGTACATCTTGCATTATTTTCATCTTTACCCTCGGCTTCTTTCCTGCCCATACAAATTTGTAGATACCCTTCTGCCATTCTAGAAGATTCGCATCTTTTTTAAGTATAGGTAACATTTGGAAAAGAAATAAAAATTTTGGTAAGATGTTCATTTTCACTGCCGCTATCCTACCCAACAAAGATGAGTGCAATTTCTCCCATTTTTTCATCTCTGTCTGTATACTTTGCCAAAGTGGTTCATAATTATGCTTATATAATTTCCCATTTGAAGTTAAGATGTTAACTCCAAGATATTTGACTTTTTTGACTACCTCACATCCTAGCATCCCTCCTAGTTCTTCCTTTTGTTTAGTATTCATATTTATAGCTAATATTTTTGTTTTTTCTAAATTTATTTTAAAACCAGACACTTGACCATATTGATTAATCGTATTCATTAAAACCATACTGGATTCCTGCGGTTGTTCCAATATTATGACCAAATCATCCGCAAAAGCGCGGACTCTATATTCTTGCTGCCTAATCTTGATCCCTTTTAAACCATCCAAGCCCCGTATTTTATTCAACAATACTTCCAAAGTTATAATAAACAATAATGGGGACAAAGGACAGCCCTGTCTTGTACCTTTTCCAATTTGAAAAGAGTCTGTTAAACTTCCGTTGACTATGATTTGTGCTGTTTGCTGTTGGTATATTGCTTTAATTGACTGTAAAAAATTATCTCCTATCTGCATTTTTTGCAATATCTTCAACAAAAATTGCCAGTTAACTCGATCAAAGGCCTTCTCAGCATCCAAAAATATAAACGCAGCAGGGATCTGGTTGTTCTTTCCCAAATATTCTAATGCATTAATAATTAATCTGACATTACTTTTCATCTGTCTCCCCTGTATAAAACCTGTTTGGTCCATATGTATCAATTGTTGAATAACCAACATTAACCTATTTGCTAATATTTTAGTGAAAATTTTATAATCTACATTCAGTAATGAAATAGGTCTATAATTTTTGGGTTGGGTAGTATCTTGATCTTCTTTGGGTATCAAAGATATAAACGCTGTCTTCCAAAATGGAGGCACTTTACCTTCCATTTGAATAATATTAAATAATTCTCTAAGAGGTTCTACCATTTCTAACTGTAAGTTTTTATAGTAAACCGCTGTGAAACCATCTGTACCTGGTGCTTTCCCTAACTTTAATTGCTTAATTACCTGCAAGATTTCCCCCGAGGTTATTGGTTGATTCAATTTTTGCCTGTGCTCTTCTCTAACTGAAGGTATTTTCTCTTTAGTTAAAATTTTGTCTATATCTAAACCATTAATTTTATCCCCTTTATACAGTTCTGTAAAAAATTCCCGAAATGCCTTTTGAATTTCTTCCTGTTGAAAGACCTCCTTCCCTCTGTAAATCAGTTTAGATATATTTCGAGTTTTCCTTTTTTTCCTAATCTGATAAGCTAATCATCTGCCAGGTTTATTTGCATTACAAAAAGTATTGTGTTTTGCATATAATAAATTAGTGGCTACCTGGTCAGAGATCAACATGTCAAATTGAGATTTTAATATGTTAATAGCTTCCTTAACCTTTGTATCGCCTGGGTTCATTGTTAACTCTTTTCTCTTAATTTCCTCTTCCAGTTCTGTTCGTTTTAACCCTTGTTTATTTCTATGTTTATATTCATCAGCACTCCTCTCATATATGCTTTGCTTGCATCCCATACGAATTCCATAGATGTACCCTTATTCATATTCAAAACCAAATATTCAGATAGCAATTTTTTACAATCATTAATATACTTTTCATATCTAAATAAATTTTCATTCAATCTCCAAGACCTTCTTGCTTGCACTACCCTTCCCAACTCCATCCAAACTGGGTTATGGTCCGAAAGGACCCTAGCCGCAATCTTTGTCTTCTTGACCCTAGAAAGCAAATCATTAGTGGTTAGTATAAAATCAATCCTTGAAAGGGATTGATCCCTGTCAGAGAAGAAAGTGAAGTCATATTCCTCTGCATTTCTTTCTCGCCAAATATCTCTCAATTCAAAGTCATCCATGATGTCAAAGAAAGGTTTGGGTAACTTTGCTCGCATCTTAGTATTTATCTCTCTTAGTGTCTATCACTCCATTCCAATCACCCAATAGTATACAGGAAGTATAGTCCCACTGTACTAATTTAGCATGAAGATTTCTATAGAATCTATCTTGCTGTTGATTGGGGGCATAAATTCCCAAAAGTAATGTCTTTTTCCCTTCTAGGATTAGGTCTAAAGCAATATATCTTCCGAAGGGATCTGCTTCTATTAATTCAGCTTTCATATCTTTTCTTAAGTATACAACTATACCATTCTTCTTTTCCATAGCGGAAGCTACAAAATGTTGACCAAGTTTTGAGTTAATCAAATATTTTTGATCAGTTGACTTGATATGAGTTTCTTGCAAACAAATTACATCATAAACTGTTTGAGATAGTGGAATATTTTCTTTCTCTTCTGTGGAAAATTCAGTCCATTGACATTCCATGTTAAAATCTTAGTTGTCATCTTTGGTTGGCTGAAGCATTTTTAGAGCTTCCTGCATGGCCTGTTTAACCCTAGGCCTAGCTCCTCCCACTGCTTCCAGACTTGTTATTGTAGTTCCTTGATCGATGGCCGGTGATTGTTGATGCTGTTGCTTTTTACCTTGTTTCTCCATTCGTCTAGTAATCATGCGGCTTGGTCTTTGTTCCATAACACCTTGCGCTTCTAGAAGAGAGAGATGCTCCATCTTATCTGGTGGTTGTGTAGTTTGCTGTCTATCCTGTCCTTCTTGTGGTCTTTCTCCAGGTCCAGATGGTGCAGGGTATCCAGCCTTCAATATATTATAATAAAAATCTCGGGCTTTCCATACAGAGTTGAGGCGATATCTTTGCCTATCAAATGTAAATATAATGCCAAATGGTGCATCCCATCTATACTGTATCTGACGATTTCTGAGTTCTTCGACCAAAAAAGCGTAGTCTCTCTTGGCTCTTAACATTTGAGGTGGTATCTCTTTCAAAACAATCAGGTCTTGACTGCCAATTTGAAGCTTAGTGCTATAAGACGTTTGTAGTACCATATTTCTAAGCTCTCTTGTAGTGAAGTATATAACGATGTCTCGAGGAAGCTGCTTCTGCTTTGCCAGCCAAGAGTTAACGCGATAAGCTTTGTCAATTTGCCAGTCAAGGTTGGTCCCTGGTCTTCCCATCAGGCGGTCAAAAGCTTCTGATAGGATCTGTTTCAGGTTCTCCTGTTTCTCCTCACGCAGCCCCCTTACTCTTAATGCGAATTCCATTTGTCGATACTGTATCATAATAATTTCTTTTTCAGCATTTTCCACTTTTTGTTCCACTGCCTCTGTTTTCAATGTCAAGTTGGTATTGGCGTCATTAAGATCCTCTAGACTATCTTCAATTCCAGAAACATGTTCTGTCAATACAGTTACAAGTCTCAGCATTTCTTCTTTAATTTTAACAACCCTGGCATCGATTTTCTCATACAACTCCTGTTTAAGTCCTTTTATTTCACTTTTGATTTCTTCTTTCATTTCTTTTATTTCCTCTTTTCTCTCCTGATTTATCACCTCTCTATGATCTCTAAGCTTATCTTCCATTTTAATTGTCTGTGCATTAAGAGCCACGCTTAGTTCGCTCAGGAAAAATTCTTTCGTTAACACATCACCAGCAGGGGGCGTAGGAAGCGGAGGCTGCAGCCTTGTGCCAGGCACTGGGGATGTGCCCCTGGGAATAGAGGGTGACTGCTTCAAATTAAAACTTGGTTTTGAAGCCATTTCAAAATTTATCTTCCTGCAATTAATAGCTTTAAGCAGCTTTAAGTAAAGAAGCTGAATTTCTCCTTTTACTTTGAAATTTGAGGCTTGGCAAAACTTTCAATGAGTAAACATTGTAACAAGACAGTTCAGCAGATTCATCACCATTTAACTTCCAGATAAGCAAGATTAATGAGGGAGTGAAAGTCTTGTAAAAATGAAACTAATTAAAAAGCTTCTGCTGGCCGATTGTAAAACAAGTGATAAGCATGCTCCTTTGAAATTTTGAGTTCTTGTGACAATTAACAAAAAGTATTCATTATTACCGGAGAAACCAGCCTGCTCGGCGCCATTTTAAAAGCCTCTAAGTTAATAGATTTTCAGAGGAGAAAAAGAAAAGAAGCTAAAATCTTGATAAACAATTATTGTTCACGCAAACGGATCCAGCTCGTGATAAGATTAAATCAATCAAAACTTTCAATTGAGTGGGGGAGACCTACTTTGTTCCGCACAAGGCAGTTTGAAGTTCCCAGCACGGAGGTCGTTCTGCTTTGGGCTAGCCTCCCTCTCTCTGCAAGCACAAAAGCTGCAAAAATCGAAGAGCATTTGCCAGCAAAACTATTTCTTCTTTCCTTCTTGCCTGAAGAGTAAGAAAACCTGTTAAGACGTCAGATGGAAGATCCTCTAAACAGGTACGTAGCCAGGAATTCTCGCTAATAAGGGGAGAATATATGCAGACCTACAAGCTCTGTATAGCTCGCAGTATAATAGTACATGTAAATTATCTTCCACTTCTCCTTTACCACATATACAAACGTGTTTGGCTATAGGTATTCTCTTATACCTGCCCTGGAGGAGTGCTGAAGGAAGAATGTTAAATCTGGCTCTGAAGAAAGCTATTCTTTGTTTTGGAGAGATCAGGTCATTTAGATATCTTGCCGATTCCCACACACCCTGTTTGATTCTGTCCCTACTGTGGAAAGGCAACCTATTTAGTTCTTCTTGGAACTCCATGTCCCTCATTCTATTGATTACTACTTACTTTGCTTGCTCAAAGCCTAGAGACATTAAGAATAATGGAGAAAGCCCATTACAGCCTAGCTTGTGATCAATTGCTTGTTTCCAGGGGGAAGGGAAATTGTCAGTCAACACTAGTGGGGACAGTCCCTCTGGAAAGAAATGCATTTTAAGCCAATAAATGACCATCATCTTCCAGGCTCTTACTTGAATTTGAGGCATGCCTGTCTCAATTCTTAACTGGGCATTTGGAGTTCCATTGGGAGCAGCTAAGATGGCTCGCAGGAATTTTGTTTGAATGGTTTCTAACAAGTCTCTCTTTGCAAGGATTCCTGTTTGTGCCCCGTAAAGAATTTGTGCCAATGTTTTGGCCTCAAAAAGTTTTAAGGCAGCAGGTACTAACTGACCTCCACCTGTATAAAAGAAATGTTTGATTACATTTGAGGACCTATTAACTACTTGCAATGTGTGATGTAGGTGTCCCTTCCATGTCCCTAGCGAGTGAAAAACCACACCAAGCTATCTAAATGTTCTAACCTGTTCCAAACTATATCCTTCTATTTGCCAGGAATATTGGCGTGGTCTTTTAGCAAAAACTAAAATTTTTGATTTATCGAAGTTAAGGACCAGCTTGTTTTGCCTGCAATAGCTGAGTGTTGCCCTAATTGTTCTCTTCAGTCCTATGGGTGTTTGTGAAATGATAGCGGCGTCATCAGCATATAAAAGAATTGGCACTTTGCCTTGTGATAGGTTAGGAAGATGGAAATCCGGATTCTGTAAAAGCTCAATCTGGGGATTAATATAGAAGTTGAAGAGGGAGGGGGACAGGATGCAACCTTGCCGTACCCCTTTTTGTACTCTTACTGAGCCGGTTAAACTCCCTTGGGGATTACATCTCACTCTCAGGGTGGAATTGGCATACAATTTTTGTATGAGGAAGAGGAGGCGTTTATCGATAGTGGTGCATTTTAACTTCTCCCAGAGGGTGATCCTGGATATTGAATCAAAGGCCTGTTTAAAATCCAGGAAGGCCACAAAAAGAGAGGATTTTTTTTTTATGTGAACTAAATGGTGGAGTACCAAGATATGATCCACCGTTGATCTTCCTTCCCTAAAACCGGCTTGTTCGTCTTTGATTATCCCCCTTGAAATTAGCCAATCTTGAAGTTTATAATTTAGGTGTTTGGCGTACAGTTTACTAATAACGCTTAGAAGACTAATGGGTCTGTAGTTGCCTGGATCATTTCTATTCCCTTTTTTATAAATTGGTATGATAATTGCTACTCCCCAATCTCTAGGCATATGGCCTGTATTGTCTATAAATGTAAACAGTGATGCTAGAAGTGGAGCCCACCAACTGGCGTTCTTTTTAATTATTTCTGGCAGGACATTATCAGCTCCGGGTACCTTATTAGCCTTTAGGGCTCCAATCAACCGGGATATCTCTTCTGGTGCAACAGGGGGGCAGTGAGGAGTGTGGTCCAAACTAGCTTGGCTCTCCTTGGTTACATAGTCAGGATCTGTATAAAGCTCCCTAAAGTACTCTTCCCAGGCTTGAATTGGAGCCTGATTTGTAGGGGGTAGGGGAGGTTTTCCCAGTCCCCTGGTGATGTACCAAAAAAGGGATGTATTTTTTGTCCTGACTGCCGTAATTAGTCTATGCCAAGACTCCTTCAGGGTCGCACTTTTCTTTTCTCTTAGAAGGTTCTTATATTGTGTTTTCAGCTGCTTTAGGTAGTAAGTGTGCTCCTCGGAGGGGGCACCTTTACTTTTCTTGTATTCTTCATTATATATCTTTTTTAGTTGAACGCAATCTCTATCAAACCATTTTTTGTTTTTTGAAACTAGCATTTTGGGGTGAGCTAGTGATCTGTTACTGAGAACCGAATTCAAGTTTACAATTAAGGATTCAAACCCCTCTAGGTAAGATCCCCCACAGTTATTTCTTAGTAGAGATGTACGTAACTCTATGGCTACCATCCATTTGGTAACTTCCTTAGCGTTTTTCTCATTCCATTTAATTTTTACCTGGGTATTTTGAGTTTCTAACCTGGGTAGGTAGGCTGTGCCTGCCTTTAGAGAATTCTGGTGCAATGTGAGAGTAAGGATATTGTATTATGATTGCTTTCCAGTTGCGAGTCTACCTCTATCTTCTGTTAGAACTTCAGGAGATCATATGATATTATCCAGTAGTCAACTGTGGATTTTCTTCCTGCTCCCTGGTAAATATATTCTGCTGGGAAATCGCCCCATGGGGACCCGTTAAGGATACACAGATCCAAACGTTCAGTCATTTGTCTTACACATAAACCTGCCCGATTAGCTTTAGGGTCTTTAAATTGTCTGGCATGCAAAGATTCATCGGTTACATTTTCATCATAGTGAATCTTAAACTGCTTATATAATGCTTGATCATTTCGACCCATCCTAGTGTTTAAGTCCCCCCCCCCTATAATTATTGCAGCTTTGGGGAATTTGGCTGAACAGCCAAGAATAAAATCTTCTATGCTGTCCCAGATATTGTTAATCACATTATTCTTATTAAGTGGAGGAATATAGATATTGAAAAGCAAAATCTCCACCTGTTTAAATAAGAGTAATGTAGTTACAACCCATGACTGGAAAGGTGGCAGTGGTACACATTTAAAATGCAAGGATGTATTAACTAATGTCACAATACCCCCTTTAGCTCTCCCCCCCCCACATTGCTTGGGACAGCCGGAATTGAGTTGACCCAATAGCCATCTAACTGAATCTCTGTGGTGGCCCAGGTTTCCTGCAAGGAGAGGATGTCAAATTGTGATATATAGTCAAAAAAGAGTTGGTCTTTTGATGGGACGGACCAACTTGCTATATTCCAGGTTATAAGGGAGAGTGGGTCAATTTTTGGAGCTCATCAGGAAACTTGATTTATACAAAGGGAAGTTGTCTGGTTGTTACCATGGATTGAGGTGTCATCGCACACTGAATTGGTCTTCTTTAAAAATAGGGGGGACCCGTGTAGGTCATGTGTAGACTCTTGAGAAACTTGTTCAGGGTAAGAGAGCTTGCCATTCCAAAGCCTCTTCTCTGGTTGTAGGGCAAGGCATTATTAGTTCATCTTTCATTCTTTGCAATGGTGGCTCTTTCGTGAGTCGACTCTCAGTATCTTAGTTTGGAGCTGGCGGTGATGAAGGTGTCATGGAATTTTCACACAGGGATGAAAACATCTCCATCCCTACTGGGGTCTCTAATACCTCCTTTGGGTCTTGGCTTCTATTTTCTATGATCTTGAATTCATGCAATCTCTTGTCCTCTGGGGGGGAAGTGAAAGGCTCAATTATTGGGGAAACCAGGTCTATAAGTGGCTCTGCTGTGTCCGATTTTATGTGAGCCGCCCTGAGTCCCCTCAGGGAAAAGGGCGGCCTACAAATATTAATAAAATCCAAAAAAAAAAATCCAATCCATTGTGACCAATAAGGATTTCTTTAAATTTTCTAGCTTGAATAATATATTGTCTTGTTCTTTCCTTGGGAGATCACCAAAAGCGTTAATGAGGCCAGCTTCTGTGCTGTTAAGTATCTCTTCTCCGGGCAAGTCTGGTTGACTCCCACTATCATTCGCCTATTTTTCCAAGGTTGAAAATGAGGTGGTGTCATTCGCCTTGGAGGCTCGCATGTTAGTTATTAACAGGATAACCCTTTCCTCACCAAAGACTCTGATGGGAAAGATTTGGAAGGAGGCTAAAAATGCCTTCATCTTGAATAACATCTGTGGTATGGTGGGCTGTTTGAAAGACAGAAGGATCTGCTTCCAATTTGGGGCCTCAGGTAACCACTCCACAGCACGGAGATCAATCATGCCCCTGTGACAGTGAAGAAGCTGGCTTAGGGAATTTAATATTGCACTTCTGGAATTCCAACATCCATAATTAAGTCCGTTCAAATGGATTCTAAAAGCTATCCTTTGTGTTTGTAGCGAGCAATGTGACTGTTGTAATTGAGGGAGGGATTTTTTCCTGATTTCTTCTTTATTGATACCTTTTCCTCTTGATGCCTTGTCTGGGGGGACGGGACTGTTTTTTTGAGAGGACTGCCTCCTTTTATCTGTCTCTTTAACTGTTTCTCTGGCTCTTTGTTCTATTCCCTTTTCCTTATCCTGCGAATGGGAGTTAATCAAATCTTCTGTCAGAACTTTAGTGGGAGTTCTTGGGGCCCGATATTGCATTTGAAGAAAAACAGCTAAATCTTTTTTTCAATGACTCTACATCATGTTGGATGGCAATTAATTGTTCAAATATTGAAACCACCGTTTGCACTGTGAGAAGGCATTGCTTTGCCATAAACTCGGTTGAATTTTCCCAGGGTAAACTCTCCATACTCTGAATTATCTGGTTGTTCTTTGCCTTTTTAGTCTTTAACTTAAACTCCATAACGGAAATTGTTGGAGTAGTTGTTTGTGATAAGAACTGGCGTTCATTTTGTTCCCCCTCCACCAGATCAGAGAAGTCTAGTAAATGCTGATTTGCCATATCTTTTTGATGGCCCTGTTCTAATCTCTCCAGATTGTTGGAGATGGGGTGTGGGGGTTAGTTTTACTAACAGATCTCTTGCTAACAAAGAGCTCCTCAATTCTTGGTTGTTTTGCTGTCTTCGCTGCAGGGAGAGATCCTGGGCTGGTGCCATGGCGTTTCTTTCTTTTTCCCATGCTTATTTAATTCTTCGGCAGCAACAAAAGTTTTTGTTTGTATTATGTTCTACGCTGTTATCTCCACCAAAAAAAGTTAATTAAATAAAAAAGAATCAAGTAGGAGTACTAAAAATTGATAAAATAAAACTGGGAGGCACTACTGCAAACACGCTCCAGCTGCATCGGCTGCCGCTCCGCCCTTGAGTTCCTTTCCTTCCCTCCATGTTTTTTCATTAGATCCCCAGTCTCTAGTAATAGACAGCGACAGCTCTTAATGAGCTTAGCCATCCGGCATCTTTTGGACATTGAGGCCATCCAACTGGTGCCAGTCGACCAATGTCATCTGGGTTTTTTATTCTGTGTTATTTGTTATCCCCAAGTCTTTGGGGGATTAGTGGGCTATTTTGGATTTGAAATGTTTTAATAAATACTTGAAATACTGACGGTTTAAAATGCAGTCCTTGCAGTCAATTTGAGAAGGGGTCCGACAGGGTGACTATCTCGCCTCTATCGACTTGACAGAGGCATATTTGCATATACCTTTCTTCCAGGACCACCATTGTTTCCTCCGTTTTTGCTATGACAATTGTCATTATCAATAAAAAGCCCTACCCTTTGGCCTCTCATCTGCTCCTTGGGCTTTCACTAAGGTGTTGGCCGCCCTGACATCCCATTTGAGAACAGTGCCCATCAGGTTGTCTTATCTAGATGACATCTTGATATGCCACTCTAGGGATAAGGCCATGAGGGACCTCGACACCACTATTCAAATCCTCCAATCCCATGGTTTTTCCATCAACAGGAGCAAGAGTCACTTTGTACCTACCATTCTCATCTTGCACCTGGGGGCTTGGATTGACACGGAGGTGTTCCAGGTGTTCCTCTCTAAGGAGAGACAAGACAGTCTCTGCCAATTAGTGTCTTAGGTGGAGAGGGAAAGGAAAGTATTGCTAGCTACCTTGTCTAAATTGCTGGGGAAGATGGTTTCAGCCATCTCAATTGTCCCTTGGGCCAGACTACACGCCAGGGAATTACAATGGCTCCTACTGCCCTTCCAAAAGGAGTTGAGGAGCACTTCTCTGGATAGGGTTACCTTGCCCAGCGAGGTACGGTACTCCTTGCACTAATGGAGGTCCCCTGCGATAAAAAAAGGATGTCAGTTGAGGGTGGAGGACAGGATCACGATCAGAACTGATGCGAGTCTCCGAGGTTGGGGCACCCACTTTGATGCACATTTTTGTACCTTGAGCTCAAAGCCATCCGTCTTGCCCTCCTCCACTTTGTAGTCTTGATCAGGAGGACCCATGTACTGTTTTTGACTTATAATATAACGGCCAAGGCCCATGTGAACAGGCAGGGTGGCACCAGGTTGAGACAATTAATGGGGGAGGCGGAAGAGCTGGGTCACTGGGCAGAGCTTAACCTGTCTCTTGCCGCTGAGCACCTTTCAGGGGTTGACAATGTGAGGGCAGACTGGTTCAGCCACTCCACCCTGGATCAGGCAGAGTGGAGATTACACGCTTCTCTCTTCCAGGAGATTACGCGATGGTTCGGGGTTCTGATCATGGACCTCTTTGCCTCTCCAGCCAATGCTCAACTGCCCCAGTTCCTCACGAGGTTCCCCACAACAGGTGCAGAAGGGACGGATGCCCTTCACTGGCCCTGGCCTCAGGGACTCCTATACACCTTCCCACCACTTCCACTTTTGTCCAGGGTCATGCACAAGATCATTTCGTCCAGGGTGGAGAACATACTAATTGCCCCACATTGGCCACGCCGGCCATGGTTTGCAGATTTTCAGACATTGTCCATGGAGAGGCCCTGGAGGATCTCACCAGACAAGCCATCCCTGAGCCAGGGATCACTGGAGCACCCGGACCCCCACTGGCTCCAGTTCACCACCTGGCACTTAAGCAGGAGGGTCTGACACTTGACAGATTTTCAGCTAGTCATAGACACTATACAGGCATCCAGGCGGCCCTCCACTGATCGCATTTATAACGCTATCTGGCGGGTGTTTTGTGAATGGTGCTCTAATAGGATAACGCCAGTTTCGGCCTCAGTTCCCCAGGTCCTGGAGTTTCTCCAGGACAGTCTGGACAAGGGGTTATCGCCCAATACCCTTAGGTGGCAAGTGACAGCCTTGTCCACCATGTTGTCTTGGAGAGGGGTTAGTCATTATCCCATCACCCGACGGTTAGGTGGTTTTTAAAAGGGGCATCTAATCTGAGGCCACCTGTAGTGCACAGATACCCCACATGGGACTTGTTGAAGGTTCTCACCGCTCTCACGAAGCCCCCATTTGAGCCCCTCGATACTATTCCTCTGCAATTTCTTTCCCTGAATGTGGCCTTCTTAGTTTCTATCACCTCTGCTCAGAGGATATCAGAGCTCCAGGCACTATCAATTAGGGAGGGTCTGTGTACCTTTTATGAGGATAGGGTGATCCTTCCTTTCACCCCAAGGTCAATTCATGATTCCATCAGGCACAGGAGATTATATTACCGGACTTTGTTCATGCCATCAAGGCGATTAGAGGAGCAGTGGCACATGCTGGATGTCCGGCGGGCTCTCCAAAACTATATCCTCGGATTTGAGGAAGACGGAACATCTCTTTGTCTCTTTCCAACCTTCCTCACTGGGGCAGAGGGTATCAGTCACTACCATAGGCAGGTGCATCAGGAAATGTATCGCCATGGTCTATTTTTCCAATAAAGAGCTGGTTCCACAGGAGATTATGGCCCATTCCACCAAGAGCTCTGCCACCTCTGCGGTGTGGAATACCCAGGCTTCCCTGGGGGAGATCTGCAGGGCAGCGGTGTGGGCAACCCCCTTGCCTTTGTTCAGAATTATAAACTGGATAAATTCGCTTTGGCAGATGCTGCCTTTGGCCGCAGGATTCTACAGGCAGTACATGCTGGCAGGTAGTCCAACTGGGACTAGCTTCGGTATGTCCCATACATGGATGCTATTTCCATCTCTATTGAGAAAGGGCATTGGTATTTACCTGATATGCCTCTTCTGATAGAGTGGAGATAGCATCTAGTCCCGCCCTATATGGAGACGGTTTTCCATTCTTGACTGGGGAGAGGATTGCTCAGTTGGTTTATGTCATTTCTTATGGAACTTCTTGTTTGCGTTTGCACTGAATGGTTTACTAAAGTTGAAGTTTGGATAATATGTGGAGTCTGTGACTTTGTTCTTTGTTGTAAGCTGGATGGAGTCACTCACAGGGATGGGTTATATAGGTGGTTAATTAATTAGTAATTAGACTCAGTCCAATCAGAGAACGGACAGTGTTAACCCATACATGGATGCTATCTCCACTCTATTAGAAGAGGTGTATCAGGTAAATACCAATACCCTATCTCTACATCATCAACATATCTTAACACTTGAACCCCATTGATTTTTTAAGGATGGATATTCTGATATTTTGAGACACCTGTTTTAACAAAATATAGTAAATGATACTGGTAGGGGGCAGTGGTACAGTTCAACTGAATGTGTTTGATGGCATAAATTTTGACGCTCCAAAGATTACACATGAAATGAGGCCCTGCCTTCTGCTTCTTAGAGAGCTGAGTCACAGGACAGACAGACAACCCCACTGCAGAAAGCTACCTCTGAATACTTTGATTCTGCTTCTATTGTTTTCATTCTTTAAAATCGGCTATTGCCTAATTATGCTTCTGTTTCAGTAGCATAATTGGTCAGTTCTTAGGAAAGTAGCGCTTAGGTTATTTTGCATGGCTGGTTTGGCTCTCTGGATTATTATCAGGTTTCTCTTGACAAAGATTCGAACTGAAAGCAGGAGCATCAAATGCCTCAAAAGATGCAAATCTCCAAAAATAGGCTAATTGGAAAAGAAAAGAAACTGATATTAAATAACCACTGTGTATTTTTAGGTTCCTTTCTTATCTCCTCTGGAAGGACATATACATCTAAAGATTAAGTGTCAAATTGATTCTGGTGTGGAAGAGAGAGGGTTTTTGGTAAGTTATAGTACCTATTTTAATGTAGAGTGAGATCTTGATTTTACTTTGTTGTAATTTTAAGAATTTATAAAACTCTTCTTTTGTGACTATGATAAATCTTCTAGTAGCATTATGTGGTTTAAAAAGAATGTACCACCATCTGTTAAATTGCAAATAATTGTAGTTGACCGAATATTGTTGACACCACTAGATGGCAAAATGTACTATAGAAATGCTCACAGTTCCAAGATCAAACTAGTTATTTAAAATAGTTATTTAAATAATGTATAGTATAAAGAATTCAAGAATGATCAAACCTAATGAAGCTAAATTAGATCCAAAGAAGAGATTTGCTGAAGTTTAGAATACAGATAGTTTGGCTTATGACTGTAATTAAGCCTAGCAATGTTTATCATAAGTCATGGCAGTCATAAAGTGGGTCATCAGATATAACTTTTTTGCAGCGGTTGTTAAGTGAATGCCACAGTTAAGCAAATTCATTGTTAGCTATAAGGCGGTTAAATCAGAAGTAAATGCCAGTTTCTATGGGAAAAAATATAAATTGCAGTCTGATCATAGGGTATTGCAAATGACTGTACTGTATTTCCAGCAAAATAAGCCCTAGCCTAATTTTTAAGCATGCCATGGTAGGTGGGGCCAGCACAGGAGGCAGCGAGCATGCTCAGACCTACAGTTTCTGGCCCTTGGGGAGTTGATTACCTGGTCCCTGTCCAAGCACCTGGTGGAGGCAGAGGTGGGGGGAAAGCACATGATCTAGACGCACTGCCCAGGCCACGGGAAAGCCGAGAGTCAATGGGCTGGAGCAGTGGGCAGAATGGGAAGGCTTGTCTTCACACAGCAGCAACAGAAGGGAGGGAGGTAATCCCAAGGAACTGTACGGGCTGCAGGAAAGTCAAGAGGCATGAAGACAAGCCTCCTGCAGCCACCTGCTTCCCAGCTCCAGCCCACCACCTGTTGACTTTTCTATGGCACAGCTGGATCACCTGCATTCTCCCCCCTTCCCCGTGCCTCTGTCTCCATCTGCTGCTTGGACAGGGAATCAATTCACCTGCACTTCACGGGCTGCACAACCCTAGAGTATTCTGACCAAGGAACTAGTGGGCTGCAGCTGTTGCATATGCCAGAGGGCAGGCACCAGCCAGACTGATCAACTTGAAATCGTGTTTCCCTGAAAATAAGCCCTAATGCTTATTTTGGCACCCCAAAAAATAAAAGACTGAGTCTTATTTGGGGAAAACATGGTAAATATGGATCAGTTGCTGAGCAACCAAAATGTGAATATGTGCCTGGGCAGGGAGGAAGTGAACTTTGGATCCACAGTAAAAGTAATTTTTGGGTGAGTCCACTATAACTTTGAGTGGTCACTAAGTAACTGATCTCAAGTTGAAATGTATGGCAATTAAACAGAGTCACAATAGGAACTGTAACAGGGTGAGCTGTATGTTTGAAGGGCCTGACCATGTTTACAAACAAATGAGGGAAAACATCTATGCTCAAAAATATTTTTCTCCATTTCTGTAGACTATGTTTGAAGATGTTAGTGGGTTTGGAGCTTGGCATCGACGCTGGTGTGCTCTTTCAGGAAATTGTATCTCTTATTGGACCTATCCAGATGATGAAAAGAGAAAGGTAATTGCAGGCTAAAATTCAAATAAAAATAATGTAGAGAGTTTTTAAAATTAAATTATGGTTTGAAATTGTATGTTTCATCAGAGTCTTACATAGCTACATTAATATTAGGTAAATTCATACCCAGCCAAATCCTGCATTATTTTATAATATTTGTTAGGATTACTCATTTGGGTAAGAAGAAGAATATAACTTCCTGTGTGTTTTGGACTCTTTGTAATGAATGAAATATTCATTTTGAAAATAAGACTGTAATTAATTATAAAGTTCATTTCTTTACTTCTCTTTTGTATATAGTTTACTCAGAAAGAACATGTATGTAGTTTGAGGGTGCTCCTGAGCTTATTATCTTTGAAGGCTCAATTATCTCTGTGTCTAGGAATATTTATTATCAGCATGATTTGATATATTAATTACGTCTTTTTCTGGACAAGAACGGTGTGGGTGAATTTATTCAATTACTGGTAAAAAAAAATTAGAAGTCTATACTATAATTCACTTTATGTTTGTTCTGGAAGCTGCAACTGGTACAGAACTCTGACCAGTTTGTTGAGTGGGCACTGGTCCTGTATGTGAATTATTTTTGTAGTTGTTTTTTGAACTACCACCAAAATAGGCTCAAGGTTTTGGTTACGATGTATAAAGCTCTAAACAACTTGACGCCAGAATACTTGTCATGTAGTCTCCAGGGAGATCATCAAGAGAGGTTTTATACCAAAAATTGCTGAATGTCACTAGGCATTACCTGGGCCTTATGTAAAAAGAAAAGTCTGTGGAATAAAGAAGGCATCTATTTTAGCATAATAGTTTATGACATACCATCTTAGAAGAATTGTTGTTTAGAATGATTTATTTAATATTTCATTTTTAAAAGACAGTTAAACCCTATTTAATTAGAGCCTAGTACAGTGTATTCTACATGCACCATCATACATCTGCTGTGATTTATGTAATCTGCATAATGAAAATTATATCATTTGGAACTGTATTATAATTAGCATATTAATGTAGTTGCATAAAGAACATAAATGCCTATAGTTTACTGTTCTCTGCTTCCACGGAGCTTCCACAATTTCTTTCTCTAAATTAGTCTGATAATTACTTTTATTGAATAGTTTTATTATATATTTTGTTGATCTGTAAGCTTCATTTCCATGTTATAGTATTATAAGCAGAAAACAAATCTATAAATAATATTTTTAATTTCAGCATCCATTGGGCTCCATAAATTTGGCAAACTGCACGAGTCACC
Source organism: Thamnophis elegans (assembly GCF_009769535.1). Taxonomy (NCBI): domain Eukaryota; kingdom Metazoa; phylum Chordata; class Lepidosauria; order Squamata; family Natricidae; genus Thamnophis; species Thamnophis elegans. The sequence continues at coordinate 69,219,545 of NC_045558.1, forward strand.
AGATTGAACCAGTCAACAGAGAATTCTGTGCTCGTCCAAATACTTTTGAGCTAATTACTGTTCGTCCCCAGAGAGAAGATGATAAGGAAACATTAGTTAGCCAATGCAGAGACACACTCTGTGTTACCAAGTAAGCACTTTTCTAATCCATATTCTGTTCTTCAAAGAGTTGAGTATATATTTTCTATATTTCAGGTAGCTTTAAATTGAGTGTTTACATGGCCTGCCATCAGCATTGTTGATTAAGTTATGAGGATGATGTTGGAATTGTGATTAATAAAATAATTTTGGATACTTCCTTTAATTTTGACAATCCATTTTCCCCGTATAGGAGAATTTAAAAATTAATACCGAATCTCATTTTTTTAAAGGAACTGGTTATCAGCTGATACTAAAGATGACCGTAACCTTTGGATGCAGAAGCTAAACCAAGTGCTTATTGACCTTCGTATGTGGCAACCTGATGCTTGCTATGTCCCTATTGGAAAACCTTGAATTATGTTTTCTCCTTAAAGCTTGCTTTAAGAGCTAAATACAAATTGTTATTTTTAAATGAGTGATATCTAAGCAAATTTAATATAAGCTGAATGATGCAATATTAAGGCTGCTCAGTTAAGTAGCAGATATGCAGCTTCCACAAATATTTTCTACTGATACCACAACGTGCTATGATGCAGCTACATTTGCTCTGAAAAAATAGTAGACATGCACTTCCTTTATATGATGTGGCTTTAAATAAACACTAATACTTTATACATTGTCCCTGTTCCTTTTTCATAATTCTGCAAATTTTTAGTAGTTTTTTATTCTTAAGCTATGAAGATTTCAACAAAAATAAAAATGCCTGTCAGAAGAATTGTCTTCCAGTTAATGTTTTTTTGACAGTGCAAAAGACTGGATCCAGACATACCTAAAATTAATAAGCAAATCCACAAAGTGTGAACATGAATATAGGAATAGACACAATTTCTTGATCCAAAAACATGTTTTAAAGAACTCCAAAGCATCATGTTTTCTATCAGGACCCGCCTTTCTTAGCCATATTATGCTTTAGGGTTTGTTTGTTTGTTTGCTTTTGAGAAGTAAATCCTTCAAAATAGATTCGTTTGAATTAGTTCAGATCTGTTACAAGTTTATTTTTCCATAAACCTTGAATTGCTTCCATTCAGAGAATTGTATTTTAGGAAACCATTGAATAATCTCTGAGAATGGCACATTCTTAATCCAAAGGGAAATGGAAGTACTCTGAATGATCTGTATCTATATGAACACATGTCCCTAAAACTTAATCTTTGGGTCAAGTAAATGGAAGGATTCAATCTAAAAACAAATGTCAGTGTCAAATTCCTAAGAGAAGAGACAAATTGGGATAAATGTTGGCTCTATAAGATTTTCCTGTTACCTAACATGTTACATGCTAAGAGAGAGAAAAAATAGATTGACTCTGTTAGTTGCCTAAAATAATTCTCTCATTTTTTTATAGTTAGATAGTAGTTTTTTCTGATATGAAAAGCTAGAAGGAGCAGAGATCAAAAAGCTCTTGACTTTCACCCTGCTGAAAAATATTGGCATTAGGCTAATCATAATGGAGAACAAATTACCAAAAAATGCATCTGCACCAAAGGAAAAGGCATTTAACAGCAGTTTTCCTTCTCAATGAACCGAATCCTAGTCCTTCTCATCCAAAATGCAATTGAACGACAAACAATGGGAAAGGTCTAGTAGAAACATTAAAGTACCATATTTTTCAGAGTATAAGATGCACCCTCTTCCCTCAAAAAAGAGGCTGAAAATCTGGCTGAGTCTTATACATCAAATACAGCATTTTTTTGCTTCTTGAAACCCCGCCCCCTTCATCAAAATGGCCATGCATAGCTTTATGAAGGCTTTCAGAGAGCTCCTGGGGGCTGGGGAGGGCAGAAATAAGCAAAAAATGGTTTTTGTTCCCCACCCAGCAGCACTTTATAAGCCTCCATAAGGCTATGCATGCAGTTTTTTTTGACAAGAAAATGGGCCCGTTTTTTGCTTGTTTTTGCCCCACCCGCAGGAGTACTCTGCAAGCTCCCCCCAAGGCTATTAATGCCTTTTATTTGAAGAAAAATGGACCATTTTGGGGAAGTTTGCATAGTGCAAAAGCTCTTTAACTGATTGATGAGAATTACATTGATCAAGTGATATGCCAGCAGGAACAAAGTTAGGTGCTGTAGATTGTCAGCGATTTCCTTCTCCAGCACATGAATAAATACACCTGGAAACATCTACTTACCTACCTACTCTCTCTCTCTCTCCCTACCTATGTATTGTATTTCTCCTGTGATCATGGAGACAGCAGCTAGAATGGATTTGCTCTATCCAGTAACCAATTGGATTGAGTCTACACTTATGATGTCATCAAACCCTTGGTGACTCCTCCCTGTTTAGACTCAATCCAACCAGGACTAGCTGTCAGAATTGATCTCTCCTCCAAATTTGAACTTTCTAGCATTAATTGGCGAATTTTTTCCAATTTTTTTCCCTTTAAATTGATTTTTTTTCTCCTGAACATTTTGGAGGGAAATTCAAACTTGCTTCTAGGCTGCCTCTCTTCAGCTGTCTGACTGCCTGCGGCCACGAGTTCACTCAGGAAGTCTGCCTTGCAGTCAGATCGGCCAGCTCACGAGCTACAGCTCCACAACTGTTCTAAAAGGCACTCCTCGTTCCTGGGCACTCGGAAGGACATGCAACCAGCCCTTTTGCACGGAATGGTTCCAGTCCATTTTGAGGCCCCACGGCCATTTTGAGGCTCTAAAAAACCTCAGAGAAAAAAAGCGGTGGCCATTATGAGGCTCTGAAAGGCCTCAGAAAAAAAGCAGTGGCCATTTTGAGGCTCTAAAAAGCCTCAGAAAAAAGTGGTGGCCATTTTGAGGTTTTTTTTAAAAGGTGGGAAAGTAGCAGCAGCCATTCGAAGTGCCCAGAATCTTCCTAGCAAGACTGGATCAGGAGCACCTGGCCATCAAACGGATGAGACTGTTGCCTTTCTTTATATTGACCTTGACCTATCTCTGGTGAGATGGCTGACCTGCCTGTGGCAGCAGATAAAGGCTTAGAGGAGGCAGGTCCATCCAGTGTAAAGAGCAGCAGGAAGAGACCAGCCAAAGATGCTTCTTCCTCCGGGGTGAACCCCAAGGTCTCTAAATCTGCTACCAGAGCAGAAGAGCGCAAACAGAAGGCCCTAGAAAAAGAATTTCAGAAGGCCCCAAATCAGCAGCAAATTCAAACTGCTCAGATCTCTCCCCCTCCTCCTGAAGGGCTCCAAGTTACCTCCCCAGAACCTCCAGTCTTATCTCCCATGGTTCCTTGCCCATCAATGGCTAATTCAGATGAGGAATTGTCTTCAGAGTCTTCCTCCTCTATTGAACCTGATAACAGAGGCAATTTCTTTGATGTCCCTCTCAATAGGGAGCACACTTTTGAACAGACTTCCCTCCCTGTTGCCCATGGTTCTGGGATTCCCTAGGCCACGTTCTCCTCACCTGCAGATATGGCAACCATAATTGCTGAAGCCATTAACCAGGTCATGGCTGCTGGACTGCAACAGCACCCTCTGCCTGCTCCATCACATAGCCACAGGCGTAGCTTCTGGAGTTGTCCAACAACCTGCGCCCTCTGCTTCTACCTCAGGCTTCCGTCTGTGGGAGGCAAGATAACATTCGGAATTCAGATCTGTCTGACGATGAAGTGGTCATCCCGGATGCCCCGGCCTTTGCCGGATTATTCAAAAACCAGTCACTTTAAGTCACTTCTACTTAAAGCCATTAAGGCTGCTAACTTACCACCTTCTGCTTCAGCCTCTGCTTCACAGGCTAAATCGACAGAACCGGCTACCACCGAGCATCGCAGCACTCCATTCACCAAACCTATAGTGGAGAAGGAGATGATTCCTACCCCCAAGATCTTCATGAAAGTGATCCAAAAGCAGTGGGAGTCCCCGGGCACAGGTCTACAGCCAACCAACCTCGACAAGCATCTATAACATCGCTCTGGAACTCACCAAATTCCTCAAGACTCCTCCGGTGGAAGCACCGGTTGGAGCTCTATCATCTCCTACAATGGTCTCTAGAGCCCCTGAAGAAGTCCTTAAACCTGAGGAGAAAAGGTCAGATCAAACCTTAGTCAAAAAGGCAAGGGCTTTGGCTGTTAGGGCCTCCACAGCCCCTCTTTTTTCTCCAGGGCAGCCCTAGTCTGGATTGAACAACTTCAGGAATGCATTGATCCCACTGACACTAGATCGCATAGGGACCTCAACAAGATTAGGGCATCCGTTGAATATGCTGCTGATTCTTCTCTCAATGCTGCCAGGATCGCTTCTAAAGCCATGGCGTCTTCGGTCACGGCCAGGCGTCTGCCTTGGCTCAAGCCATGGCAGGTGGATGTCTGTACCAAGTGGCGCCTAGCAGCCTCCCCCTACTGTGGCACCCAATTATTTGGTACCCCTTTGGATCCGTACCTTACAGAGTCTAAAGACAAGCACAAAGTCCTTTCATCCATCTACAAGAAACAGGACAGTCGCCCCTCTTCCTTCTATAGGAGGTCATCCTTTCGGCTGGCGGAAGGTGGCTCTTCCTTCTCCCATCCACAACAACAATCCTTCACTCCCAGACAGGGATCTAACCAGGACAGATCTAACAGAAACTCCCAGCGTTTCCCCCCCAAGAAGTCTTACCGTGGAGGAGGCAACTGCCATTTTTCATGACGAAAGTGACTATCTGGACTCTCTTCCAATTGGAGGTTGCCTAGCGTTCTTTGCCCACTGCTGGGAAGAGACCACGACAGACAATAGGATACTCAAGAGTGTAAAATTCGGCCTTATGTTGGAATTCCTCTCCACCCCCCAGGAGCACTTTGTACCATGCCCGGTCTCTCAGTATCCTCGCAAGATAGGCCATCCAACACCTGCTGGAGATCAGGGCCATCCAACCAGTTCCTCCTCATCAGAAAGGGCAGGGCTTTTATTCCCGCCTCTTTGTGATACCAAAGAGCTCCAGGGGGATGAAGAGCAATTTTGGATCTAAAATCATTGAACCACCATATTGTCTACTGGTGGTTCAAGATGCATTCTCTGCACACCATCCTGCAGGGAGTCAGAAAAGGCGATTTCCTCACGTCGGTAGACTTGAACGAAGCTTACCATGTCCCCATCTTCATAGACCACCAAAAATATATGTGTTTCTCCTAAGGGGAGAGGCAATTCCAGTATCGAGCTGTTCCGTTCGGACTGTCCTCAGCCCCAAGGGTATTCACAAAGATACTGACAGCTCTAGCTGCCCAGATCAGGTCATCTCCAATTTGGATTCTCTGCTACCTGAATGACTTCTCCTGTTGTCCAGGTCACCGCCTTAAGCAGAAAGGGATCTCGCTCTCACCATCCACACCCTGCGAGATCATGGGTTTGGGGTGAACCTTAAGAAGAGTCACCTTGTACTTGGAATTTGCATTCTTCACCTCGGGGTCTTAATAGACACTGTGGCGGAAAGGGTATATCTGTCCAACGACTGCATACACAGTTTGAGGGAAATTGTCAGGAAAGTCCTGCGCCTATGCAAGGAGTCTCTTCTTTTCTCCCAAGTTTTGGGCAAGATGGCATCTTGCTTCGGAGTTGTCCCATGGGCCAGGTTCCACAGCAGGACCTTTTAATGGTTCATGCCCCTGCATCAGAAGGCCGACAAGAGCTGCTCCCCTCTCAGGGCCTCCCTTCCCAGACAGGTGTTACAGTTCCTCAAATGGTGGCAGCCCCTGGCAATTTTGAAACATGGTTTCAGTATGGACAGTTACAGGCCAGATGGAAAAAAGATAAAAAAATTGGTTTCATGCAAAATGAGGATAATTTGCAAAAACTAATTAGGGATCAAAGTCAAATGCATATAAAAAGGTTATATAATGTATTAATAGAAATGGATTCAGAAACAGAATTAGTCAAAGATTGTATGATAAAGTGGGCTCAAAATTTTGAAGAATGCCCATCTGGCGGGCATTCGTTGGGCTTTGGCCACTTGGCACCGTTTTCTGGAAGGCGCCAAACACCCGTTCAAAGTATGGACCTACCATAAGAATTTGGAAGCTTTGACGACTCCCAGAAGACTTTCTCCTAAACAGATGCGCTGGGCTCAGCATTTCAATCGTTTTAATTTCACCCTGAAATACATTCCGGGGGGACGGGGACGGGGACATTTTATGGCTGATGCTTTATCCAGGCTTCCTCAGTACAACTGTTCTAAACTCAGTGTGGTCCAGCCTGTCATTCCCACAATGAGGAGGAGGAGTGTTTCCCGCCAAGGCCAACAGTCCAGCATTCCATCCTGGTGATGCCTTTTGAAGCTATCTCACACTTGACATTTGGAAGAATTATGATTGGACTGTGCACGGGGATGCCAAGGGGAGGGGAATGAATTATACAATATATTATTCGCTTTCGCGCCTAATTAACCAGACTTAGCTTAGCTTTGCAACTGTTCATTTATGATTAGTAAAAGTACACTTGATTTCAATACAAATGGAGTCCAGTGGTTTTCTTTCCTGTTTACTGAATGAAGTGCTGTTGACACCAAGTCCTTCTAGGGTTATGATCTCTTAAAGCTCTGGAACATATCTTCGTCTTCTTTACCCTAGAAAGCAAATCTTTTGTTGTTAATATAAAGTCAATCCTGGAAAAGGATTGATGTCTATCAGAAAAGAATGTAAAGTCCTGCTCTCTTGCATTTCTTTCTCGCCAGATGTCTCTTAGCTCCATATCGTCCATCATATCGAAAAAAAACTTAGGTAATTTCACTCACGTTTGGATGTTTTGCCAGAGACCCTTTTTGTCTTTCTTGGTATCCAAAACACCGTTCCAATCACCCATTAATATGCAAGATCTATAGTCCCACTGTATTAACTTAGTATGGAGCATTTTGTAAAATTTGTCTTGTTGTTGATTGGGAGCATATATTCCCATTAAAAGCATCTTTTTCCCTTGTAATACCAGTTCTATTGCAATATATCTTCCTTGTGGATCTGCTTCAATTAATTCAGCTTTCATGTCCTTTCTTAAGTATATAACTATGCCATTTTTCTTCTCCGAGGCGGAGGCTACAAAGTGTTGTCCAAGTCTTGTATTGATCAAATATTTCTGGTCAGTTAATCTAATATGTGTCTCTTGCAGGCAAATTATGTCATTCTTAAATTGTTTCAAATAATGATTTATTTTCTTCCTTTTCTGTGGAGAATTTAAGCCATTAACATTCCAGATTAAGAACTTAGTTGTTATCTTTAGCTCCCTGAAATTTTTTAAGAGCCATCTGAAAATCCTGTAGTTTGGCTTTTGGCCTGGCTCCTCCCACTGCTTCTGAGCTAAAACCTGTGAATTCTTGAACTGTTGCGTATGTTTGTTGCAAAGCTTGTTGCTTTTTTAACTCTTGTTCCATACGCCTAGTGACCACGCGGGTTTGCCTTTGCTCCTTCACTCCTTCTAGTTCTGAGAGAGGAAGTTGGTCCAGCCTTAATGATCCTTGGATATCTTGCTGTCTGTTCTGTCCTTCTTGTTCTCTTTCTCTGGGTCCAGGAGGCGGGGGGATGTCCAGCCTTCAGTATATCATTATAAAAATCTTGAGCCTTCCATACTGAGAAGATGATATCTTTGTCCCTGGTAATTAACTGCTAACCCAGCTGGGGCTTTCAATCTGAACTGTAACTGACGTTTTTTTAGCTCATCCACTAAAAAGGCATAGTCTTTCCTTGATCTCAACATTTTGGGTGGTATTTTCTTCAAAACAGTCACCTCCTGACCCCCAATTTGCAACTTGGTTTTATAAGACTCTTGCAATATCAAATTCCTCATATCTCTCATGGCAAAATACACCATAATGTCCCTTGGGAGTTGTTTTAACTCGATAACTCGTTAACATGATATATCTTGTCAATTTGCCAGTCAAAATCCCCTCCTGGCTGTCCCATCAATTGATCAAAAGCTTCTGAGAAGATCTGCTTCAAATTTTCTTGGTTTTTCTCTTTAAGGCCTCTTATCCTTAAAGCAAATTCCATCTGTCTGTACTGCAACATTATAATTTCATTTTCTGCATCATCAACCTTGCGTTGAACCACATCCATTTTTGTTACCAGGTTAATATTGGAATCACTAAGATCTTCCTATTTGTCCTCGATTCCTGATACGTAGCCAGATAAGCATTTAAAAGCCTCTAAAATATTGTGTCTAATTTCTTGATTATGAATCTGGACCGAATTCATAACTTCTTCTGACAATTCCTTAAAAGCAACAGAGATCTTATCCTGTATTTTAACTTCCATGGCAGCTGCATGATTTTTTAAAGCCTCAGTTAATTCTTTTTGCAGTATTTCTCGAGTCAAAGGTTCCCCAGCAGGAGTAGGAGAGGGTTGGGAGGGGAGTAATGACTAATTTAGATGCCAGAGCAGGTGAACTGCCAGCACTTTTTGAGGCGTTCAATTTCTGCTTAGAGGCCATTCTCATTTAATTACTATGTAGTTTACTAATAAATCACTACTGATTTAATGATCTTTGGATGGTCTTAAACTCTATAACAGTTTAAGCTCTGTGAAAATCTGTAACATCATAGCATAACCACGCCTACAAAACTGTTCGGCACCATCTTTGTCTTTGTCTTTCTGTTTATCAGAAGGAATTTTTAGAAAAATGGAGTTAAAGTCTGTAATACATACAATTAGAAGTTCTCCAGTATCTGTCTGCCCGTGTTGGAATCAGCTATAAATCAATCATTGAGCTGAGGGTGGACGTATGCCTTCATTCTGCAAAAAGGCAGAAAAAATCCTTGGCGCAGAGAATTCACTGAGTTATAGGGCGGCTCACACCTTCCACACCCCAGATTTATGTTCTGGGGGAGGTTGAATGGAGCACTTCCCAAACACAGCTTCTCACCTCTACTTCTATGCCCGAAGGCGAGATAATAAAACTGTCAAACAATTGATGGATGCTGTTTAGACAGCTTAACACAGCCAAGGGTCCGGAGCTGCTAAAAATGAAACAACTCCTTCAGGTAATGCCCAAACCGGAAGCCCTCTTGCAGCGTTTCCTGAGGCTCGGAAGCCTCTGCAGCGAAGGCAATCAAAGGGGAGCAGAGTGAATGGCCTTGGCTCACCAGGAGGCCATTGCCTCAGAGCCATTTCACTGGATGGCCGCCATTTTGGTTCACCACAAGGCGCAGTGGCCATTTTGGAGCAACCTTGTGGCGGTGGCAGATATATACAACAGGCCTGCATCACAGTCACGCATCAAGGTTGGCAGGATTCTATTCAGCCCACATCGCAGCCAGATATCAAGGCTGGGAGGCTCCGACTTGACTCCCCATGAGAACCAGACACATGAGTGAGGCATGGCCTCTACAAGTACTAGGTCAGTGCAGGTGCAGGCCCCTGAAGGAACATTGACAATGGGAGCGAGGAAGGCCAGGGCAGGCTGTGAACCAGGGCAGCAGCTTCTAGGCCTGCATCTCCAGACAGATCCAGGTCTCCTGGGAGGCCCATTCCTCAGCCCTCTCCCTCCCCTCCTAGAGGCTTCAGTCCTTCCTCTCCCTTCATTTCTCCAACTATACTTTGCAGGCAGGTGGTCTCATCTTCCCCCTATCTCCCCTAGATCATTTAGGGATGGGGGTGGTGAACCTTCGGAAAGGGGATCTGGGGATTATCTACCCTCCTCATCTAACCCCCAAGGTCCAGCTCACAAGCAACCCTCAACGGATGATCTGGAGGATTTGGACCTCCTCTCTGAGCATCAGGAGGCTCATCTCTGCAATCTCTAGAGGCATTGCCTCAGGATTAGACCAAAGGGACTGTTCCTCCCAAAAGACATCTAGATCTCATTCTGACAATAGACATCACAGGTCTTCTTCTTCGTCCTGGGGCCAGGATCAGCCTCGGGCCTGTTCTCCATCGGTGGTCAGCAAGGTCTCAGCACTGGTGGAGGATACTCATCCAGAATTAGGCTTCTCAGATGACGAGGATACTATTCCTCCAGACTCCCAGGCCTTTCCAGGCCTCGTTACACCACCAGCCTTCAAGCCCCTCTTACATAAGACCAAGAAGACTACTCAGATTGACACTGGGGCCCCACCAGTGTCTCAACACAGGGACCCAAATCTAGCTATGTTTATCAATCCCAATACAGATAAGAAGGAGGTTCCAGCCCCTCCTCTCTTCTGGAGGTGGTTCAGAACCAGTGGGCCTGACCGTCCTCCTTGCCCAACCCTGGGAGTAATGACCGCCGCTTCTACAATATGGAGCAGGCTTTTTCCAAGGTCCTTCAATTGCCAACCATAGATCTCCCCATTGCACTCATGGCCAATGCCTCCACCGTCGTTTCCGGTGATGTGGCAGATAAATTGAAGCCCGAGAATAAACGAGCGGAGCTCACCTTGCACAAAAATTTTACTGCTTCCGCCTGGGCAATCAAATCAGCGGCTGCAGCTTCCTATTTTAACTGAACAACCATCATGTGGCTTTGCCAGCTACAGGATCGTATTCCGATCCAAGATGAACGTGTCCATCAGACCTGGCTAAAATTATCGCGGCCACACAGTTTTCTGCAGATGCCATTCTAAGATTGCATCAAGGGCGCTGTCCACATCAATCACGTCTAGACATCTCTTGTGGCTTCTCAACTGTCAAATGGACAACAAGTCCAAATGGGAGTTGGCTGCAGCTCCTTTCACTGGTCCCAATCTTTTCAGGGAATCTCTTGACCCGATCTTGAGGAGAACAAGGATAAGAAAAAGGTTCTCCCTTCTAATTCCAAGAAGCAGGACGCTCGTCCCTCTTCTTACAGGACCTTCTTCGTACCAGCCTCCCAAAGCCGACTTCTGGCAGGAGCGCTACGCCCCCTATAGGTATGACAGGCAGAGTCATTGATCATTCTACCAGAATAGGAGTAGATTTCAAGGACAGTCCAAGCGGCCCTTTCGAGGGGGGCGGCCATCCTTTCCTTAGAAGGAAATGACTCCAACCCAAGTCAACCCATAGGCGGCCGTGTGGCATCCTTCGCAGATCAGTGGGATTGGATAATGTCAGATGCTTGGGTCAGGTCCACTATCAGGTACAACCTCCAGTTGGAATTTCTGCCCCTTCCCCCGACGCTCTTCAGAATTTCCTCCCCATCTCAGGATCCGGAACACTGCCGCCTCATGAGCCTGGCCATCCAAAATCTGATAGATATCAGGGCAGTGGAACCTGTTCCAAAGGAGGAGTATGGGTTAGGCCTGTACTCCAACCTATTCGTGGTCCCGAAGAGCTCGGGGGAATGGAGGGCAATACTGGATCTGAAGCACCTGAACTCTTAGCTGGTCTACAGGTGCTTCAAGATGGCCTCCCTCAGGTCTATCCTCCTGGGGATTCGGCAGGGCGACTTCATGGCCTCAATAGGTTTAACGGAAGCGTATCTACACAACCCCATACTGCCAGCCCATCACAGATTTCTCCGATTCTCCCACAAGCGATGTCACTTCCAATGCAGGCTTCTCCCATTCGGTCTAGCCTCTGCCCCGCGCACGTTCACAAAGGTCCTAGCAGCTCTGGTGGCTCATCTGTGTTCCCATCCGGTAAGACTTTATTGTTACCTGGATGATGTGCTCCTCCTGGCCCAATCCTGCATGCAGGCTGTCCATGACCTGAAACTGACCATCCAAACTCTTCATTCCCTGGGATTTTCCATTAACTTCCCCAAAAGTCATCTCTCTCCCTCAACAAGAATCCAACACTAGGAACAGTGATAGACTCTGTAGCAGGACTTGTTCAGCTCGCTCTGGATCATCTCAAAAGTCTCCAATCCTTGGCATGCCATATCTACGCAAGTTGATTAGTTTCCATCCTGACCTTGGCCTGCCTCCTGGGCAAGATGGTGTAGTGCCTAGGAATAGTTCCCAGGATGCGTCTCCACTCTCGGACACTTCAATAGCTGCTAATCCCCTACCAATGTCATCGCATGAGCAACTCCTTGCGTCTAGTCAGACTGCCTCCAGATCTCCACTGGTGGTGGATATCTCCGGCCCTATTTCACGGTTCCGACATTTGGGAACCGGATCGCATTACTGTCACCACTGACGCGAGCCTTTATGGCTGAGGGGCCTTGATGGAATCCAGACTGGTGCAGGGTCGTTGGTCGAAATCGGACCTTCGCCGCACTATCAACTGGCTGGAGCTGAAAGCAGCACACCTTGCACTCTTGCAATTTTGAAACTTGATTGCCAACCAACATGTCCTCCTCTTGACTGACAATGTAGCCACGAAGGTGCACATAAACCACCAAGGGGGGGACTCACTCCAAATGTCTCTGGCTGGGAAGCTCTGGGAGGGAAGAACCTGGCCTCTAACATCAGATCACATCTCAGGCTTTGACAATCAACATACCGACTGGCTGAGTTGGGCAACAATCGATCACTGAGAGTGGCAGCTGCTTCCAGAGCTCTTCCACAAGATTTGCCACCGCTTCGGCAACCCGTTGGTGCACTTGTTCACAAGCCCAATCAATGCCCAACTGCCCTGGTTCTTCACCCACTTCCCAGCGCGCAATGCGGAAGGAGAGGACGCACTCAGAAGTCCATGGCCTCCAGGCCTCCTTTATGCCTTTCCCCCTCTCCCTCTGATTCAGGGGACTCTGAGGAAGGTAATGATAGAAAGGGCACACATCATCCTAGTAGCCCCATATTGGCCGAGACGGCCTTGGTTTGCAGACCACCTTCAGCTGTCCATCTCTCCCCCATGGAGGATTCCTCAGAAGGAGATCGCCCTGGCTCTAACTGACTGCCTGGCACTTGAGTGACGCCTCCTGAGGGAGGCACATCTCTCGGCCAAGGTTAGCTCTACCATCAAAGTGGCCAGGCGACCATTGACCACACAGATATATAATTCCACGTGGTCGGCGTTCGCCTCCTGGTGCGAGAGAGGCAATCTCTCTCTGGCTCATGCCTCAATCATCTAGGTCCTTGAGTTCCTTCAACACAGCCTAGATCTCAGCCTCTCCCATAACCCCCTACATAGGCAGGTGGCTGCTCTCTCCTCCATTCTGACAGGAGATGGTCGTTTTTCTTTGTGGTTTGAGGTTGAGGTTTATTCGATTTATATGCCACCCTTCTCCCAAGGACTCAGGGCGGCGTATAACATTAAAAGAAACACATACTACAAAAGTTAAAAAGAAATTAAATAGGATATCCCCAAACCCAAATAAAATTAACAATGACACATTTTTTTTAAAGAATTCAAATGAACAATAATCAATACTTTGATTTGTTTTGTTCAGGCCAGACTGGCTTGCTGGAAAAGCCAACTTTTTAGGGCACATCGGAAGGACTGGAGGTTGGGGATTATACAAAGCTCCGGGGGGCAGCTCATTCTAGAGGGAAGGCGCTCGCACAGAGAAGGCTCTCCCTCTGGGAGTCACCAGTCGACACTATCTGGCCGATGGCACCCTGAGGAGGCCAACTCTGTGGGATCGCACTGGACGATGGGAGGCTACCGGTGGCAGTAGGTGGTCTCGCAGGTACCCTGGGCCTAAGCCATGAAGCACTTTAAAGGTCATAATTAGTACCTTGAATCGCACCCGGAAGACAACTGCAACCAGTGCAGGCCGCCTAAAAGGGGTGTAATATGGGAGTACCTGGGTGCCCCCATGATAACCCGCGCAGCCACATTCTGGACCAGTTGAAGCTTCCGGGTGCTCTTCAAGGGCAGCCCCATGTAGAGAGCGTTACAGTAGTCCAGGCGAGAAAGGACGAGGGCATGGGTGACTGTGCACAGAGCATCCCGATCCAGAAAGGGGTGCAACTGACGTACCAGGCAAACCTGGTAAAAAGCCCCCCTGGTCACGGCCGTCAGGTCGTTTCTTCTAAACTAAGGCGTGTATCCAGGAGGACGCCCAGATTGCGGGCCCTCAAAGATGGAACAAGATGTACAAATAGGGATGACGGGAACCACAGCCACTCCGTCTTGCAGGGATTGAGCTTGAGCCTGTTCCTCCCCATCCAGATCCGCACAGCCTCCAGGCATCGGGACATCACGTCGAGGGCATCATTTGGGTGGTTTGGAGTAGAGATGAAAAGTTGGGTATCATCAGCATATTGATGATACCGTACCCCCAAACCACGGATGATCTCACCCAGTGGTTTCATATATATGCTGAACAAGAGGGGCGAGAGAACCGACCCCTGGGGCACCCCACAAGTGACGCGCCTCAGGGTTGATCCCTGCCCTCCAGTCAACACAAACTGCAACCGATCCGACAGGTAGGAGGAGAACCACTGTAAAACGGTGCCCCCCACTCCCAACCCCTCGAGTCATCGCAGTAGGATACCATGGTCGATGGTATTGAAAGCTGCTGAGATGTCTAATAGGACCAGGACAGAGGAACAGCCCCTATCCCGGGCCCGCCAGAGATCATCGACCAATGCGACCAATGCCATCTCCGTGCTGTATCCGGGCCTGAAACCTGACTGAAACGGATCCAGGTAGACAGATTCATCCAGGGACTGGGGAAGCTGACGTGTTACTGCATTCTCAACAACCTTCGCTAGAAAGCGAAGGTTGGAGACCGGACGATAGTTGGCTAAAGAAGCTGGGTCCAGAGAAGGCTTCTTAAGGAGGGGCCTCACCACCGCCTCCTTCAAGGCGGTGGGAAAGAACCCCTCTCTCAAAGAAGCGTTTCCTTAAGATCTAATTTTAATTCATAAAATTAAAGAAAAAAATGTTGGCATTTCAATCTGGTCAGAACTCAAGGTAGACGCCAAAAATCATAACTCAGTAATATTTTGGCATTCTGTAGCAGGAGTCCTAAGGAACAGAGATCTGCATTTGATATATCATTCTTTGCTGAGGACTGGGAGAAGTATTATTATTTGTTTGCTTCCATGGAACCTATAAAGAAACCATCTTTAAGCAGTGATTTAGTAAACCATAGAACTACTGCCCCCTTGGCCACCAATTTCTGTAAAAGAGATTCAATCCATCATTAAAAGTTTAAAGAGTAACAAAGTCCCAGGTGAGGATTTTTTACCAGCAGAATTATTTAAGAAATTTCCCGATTGGTGGGGTATAGTACTGACAGGTCTTTTTACAGATATAAATAGCATCTGCCATATTCCAGATGGGAGAAAGATGGCAATAGTTGTCCCCATACATCAAAAAGGGAATAAAAAGTATCCTAGTAATTATAGGCCAATATATGACATTGTAGCCAAAACATATGCTAGGTTCCTTTTGAATAGAATTGAAATCTGACTACAAGAAAATCATATCCTTGCAGAAAAATAAGATGATTTTAGACAAAGCTGATCTATTGAAAACTGCTTTGTCTTGAAGCATCTAATTGCCAAATAAGCCTCTAAGAGGAGAACTCTGTTTATACACCTCACAGCAGCATTGGATATGGTAAACAGAAATCCTATGGAGTAAATTGACATCTCAAAATAGACTGCTGGCTTTAATTGAATCCCTTTACACAAGTACCTCATTGAAGGTGCGGTATGGGGTTAATGGGCTCTGACTAACAGGATTCACGCAAATAAAGGAGTAAGACAAAGGTATATCTTGGTTCCATTATTTAGTTTATACATCAATGATTTGCCAAAGTTAATGAAGGATCCCATGGTACATATGCTGATGATCCTAAATACATACTGTAACATCTTGGTCTCTGCCAGTGGTGGGTTTCAAATTTTTTTAGAACCTATTCTGTAGGTGTGGCTTGTTTTGTGGGAGTGGCTTGGTGGTCGTGTGACTGGGTGGGTGTGGCCAACTTGGAAAATGTGGTGAAACTCACTTAGCAACCAAAATTTTGAGTTCAATTGTCATAAGTTCTCTTTTTTTCCTTTCTTTCTTCCCTTCCTTCCTTCCCTCTTTCTTTCTTTCCCTTCCTTTCTTTCTTTATCTCCTTCCTTCCCTCTTTCCTTCCTTTCTTGTCTCTCTCTCATCCTTCCTCTTTCTTTCTCTTTCCCTTTTCTTTCTTTCTTTCTTTCTTTCTTTCTTTCTTTCTTTCTTTCTTTCTTTCTTTCTCTCTCTCTCTCTCTTACTTTTTATTCCTTTCCAAAGGGACACAAAAGGGACCTAACTAGATGTTACGCACCATAAAATATATGGTACCTTACAAAGCTGACACACCAACTGAGCAACAGACACTTCACTGCTGTGAAAAAATATTCCTTGTATTTACATAATATTCCACCTTATATAGGCTTTATAAACATTTATTTTCATAAGAGAAGAGAGAGATCAGCTGGCAGAAGTGGGTTGCATTGTTAATCTGAGGGGACAACCAGCTTTACCTTTCCTTTTCATTCAAAACTGGTGAAATAATGGTTACTCTGAACTGGTGATGGAAAAGGATGAAGTGAGGGGCCAATATTTTTGTCTCTTGTATCCACGCACTATAAAGGCATTATTGTGGGTGCTTTATTTGTCTGGATAAAAAAAAAACACCTTGAGAGAAACAGACATTTTATCAACTCAGGTACCCTATCAGGTTTAATACTGTTTGAACAGATAGCTAGCTAGCTAGCTAGGTAAATAGAGACTGATGATGATGATGATGATGATGATGATGATGATGATGATGATGGAGGAGGAGGTAGATAGACAGACAGACAGACAGACAGACAGACAGATAGATAGATGGTAGATATATATATATATAATTGATAGATATATAATTGATAGATGATAGATAGATAGATAGATAGATAGATAGATAGATAGATAGATAGATAGATAGATAGATAGATAGATAGATAGATAGATAGATAGATATAGAGGAGAGAGGGAGGGAGGAAGTTCCATCTTCTGAATCTATTTCCCAGCAAGGGAAATATTCTTCAAAATTTTGTAATGAATCCAGATGGACCCAAAAATACTTTTGATATTTACAGGGTGGACACATTCACAATCTTTAATATGTCAACATTATAGAAAAATTAGTTGTTATAGTCCATCATCTTATATCCAGAAAGGCTCCTAAGATCAATTATATTTTCCGAAAGAGTTTATCCATCCTTTCTTTCTTTCTCCTCCCCTCACTCTCTGTCTCCCCCCTTTCTCCCCCCCCTCTCTCTCACCCACACACCCCTTCCAGTTGGTAAAAATTTCTCCAAGCAACCTCCCCGCCATCCCACCAACCTGGGGACACTCCCGGATCTGCTGGATGGCCACTTCTTCAAGTCCCAGCTGCAGTTGGCTTTCTCCTGGCCGGCAGAGACCTTCTGAGGCAACCCCACCCAGGCCAGGCACTGTGGCCCCAGAGGGGTCATATGGCATTGGCTGCAGGCTGCTGACCATCCCAGGGCCCACCCAGATGCAGCCAGAGTGCTGAGGATGCCCCAGAGAGGAAGGTTGCACGAAGGAGCGGCTTCCCAGGAGCTGCCACTTCCCATTGCAGGCGCCCAGGGTGGGCTCGACGCCCTGCCTCCCTGCCGCCTCCAGCCCCATACGTCCTGTTACCAGTTGCAGTTGGCTTTCACATAGTGGTGGCGCACTGGCTGCTGTCTGTCCCAGGGCCTGCCCGGATGCAGCCAGAGTGACAGGGATGCCCCAGAAAGGAAGGTTGCCAGGAGAAGGCAAACTGCACCAGCAATGGAGTACAAAGGAGCGGCCACCTAGCAGCTGCCACATCCCATTGTAGCTGCCCAGGGTAGCCTTGACACACCATCTCCCTGCTGTCTCCAGCCCCGCGCAACCTCCCTGCTGCCTCCAGCCCCATGCATCTCGTTGCCGGCTGCAGTTGGCTTTGACATGGTGGCTTTGACATGGTGGCAGTCACATGGCGGTGGCACGCGGGCTGCTGACCATCCCATGGCCCCGGACGCAGCCAGAGCAAGGGGGTTGCCACAGAGGGGATCACCAGGAAAAAGCCAACTGCAGTCAGCAATGAAATCGAAAAGAAAATTGCCAACAATGTTCCTGAGCCCAGCCAGCCAATGTCACACGTTTTCAAGTTCATCTAGAAAGGCGTTTTTTTAAAAAAGAAAACCCCTGAAAAAGCCACAAGATCCAGAGAGATGGTCAGTCAGTCTTTTTTGGGGGGAATCCCCAAAACCAGGTTGCCCAGCATCCTGTCGTTCCAGATCTTGTGGCTTTTGGTTTTTGTTTTTTGTTTAAAAAAGCTCTCCAGATGAGCTTGAAAACTTCCGAGGTTGCTTTTGGAAGGGGCAGGCAGATGGGAAGCATTCCCCCCCCCTCCCTGGATGCCTGCAGCCTTGGAGCCTGCAGCAACTTGCACAGTAATGGCAATTAAGAACTTCTCACACTCGTGAAAAGATTTTTTTTTACTGTACAAACACTTGCTCCAAGGCTGCAGGCTCTGAGGCTGCAGGCACCCGGGGGGGGGGGGGGAATGTTGCCCATCTGTTCCTTTCCAAAGCAACCTCACAGGTTTTCAAGCCAGAAGATTCAGAGCTGCCAGTCTCTGGTAAGATGCACATCTCATGGCTCGGCTCGGGCCATCCCCTGCCCCACCTGCCACTCCCAAATTGTATACCACTGTGAGCATCTCTCAGCTGTTGTGTGTAGGGAAAATGCTTGCACAGAAAAGAAAAACTTCCCAAGAATGTAAGAAGCTGTTAATTGCCTCACACTCACAAGACATTTTTCTTTACTGTGCAAGGTTTTTCCCTGCACACAACTGCTGAGAGACATTTGCAGTTTGGTCTCACTCCCCCCCCCCCCATCACAAGGCCCTTCTGCCTTCTTGCCCAGTGCTTGCTTAGCTGCCCCTTCCAATCCCCCAGCTAGTTGCAGCCACTCGCCGGTGACTGGAAAGCAATGTCGTCTACCAACTGTTTGCCCAGTGCTCACTCAGAGATCTCCGAGCTCCTACCCCCCCCAGCCCTTCCCCCAACATCCTCCCCCCACACCTGGGTGCAGCCACTCACTGGTTCTTTCTTCCTTCTGGTTTCGGGTGGGCCGAAAGAGCGAGAGAGCAGTGACCAGGTAGATAGGGGGGATCGAGCGGGGGCAGGCCAGAGAACTGTACCAGTATGAGGGCATGGCCAGGCCGCCATGCTACCAGTCTGCAAATGTACAGCCGATTTCTGCTAATGGTACAGCCGTATCAGTGCGAAACGGGAGGAACCCATCTCTGATCTAACCTGTATCTGCATATCCACCCATCTTATCCCTGCTTTGCTTCCATTCCAATTTAAGTCCTGTATCAATTTAGCCACTACCTGTAGCTCACGAAATAAGTTGTAGCTCATGAAAGCTTGTACCGTGTACCTTTCACTAAAATTTGTTAGTCCAAAAAGGTATCAGATATTATTTATTTTCATACAGTTCTACCTAGGAAGGTATAAGAAGACATAAGAGAGCTATTTTTGGAAGAGCTATGATTGGCACAAGGACTCTGCCAATTGATTGCAATATTATGCATCTTCAAAATATATGCAGTTTGCTTTTGGAATGTGTCAATCACATTTTCTCCTTAGGTTGGTGATTGCTAGTAGACAACAAAAATGACAGTTCTTGTTGCCTTTTCCATTTATTGTAAATCAATAGTACTAATTTCCGTTGATTTCTGTAGTTATGTGGAACTTCTTAGCTTACAATGAAATTTGAAGATGCAAGGAGTTGACTTGGATATAAATACAGCCATCTCTATATTTCAGAAGCTAGTTAAGCACTTGACAAAACAATGACAACAACCCTGCAATCCCAAAACTGGATCTATCAAATACTTGGGGATAGACAAATACCAACTAGCCCATGTTTCTTGCAGAGTTTGGCATTCCAATTAATTCTTTAAGCACAATGAAGTGATCTGTTCATGACAAGGGATTGATGAAAATATCCACAATGCCCAGTCATATTCTAAGAAAAAGATTGGTCTAATGGTCCAACCTGTGGTGAACCTGGGGCAAGCGTATGTTAGTGATAGTCATGCATTTATGAGTTTGGTGTGATCCAAGAGAAGAGGGATCTAAGAGACTAGCATTTTGAAGATATCCATAATTGCCTCTGCAATGAAATCAAACTCATTGATTTCACCGCTATGCACAGTATAGTGCTGGGGATATACCATTGCAAAAGTTATATTGGAACCCATCTTCTCAGTTTATTGCTTCTCACAAATATACCACCATGTCTAGACACTTAAAGATCAATGCCCTTTGCAAATGCCAGGGATTCTGGTATACAATTGCCATTTCACTTCCCTTATTCAAGCCTGATACAATACTTGAGACCAGGTCCAAAATATTTAAGTGAAGTGTACGCCACACTCCTTGTCCTGCAAAGTTGTGGTGACACATGCCTGATCTATTAGCCATCCATGAATTTATAAACTAGCTACTATCTCAATGGTAAGACTGTAAAATCAAAAATAGAGATTGGCATTTATTTTACCTCTCCCATGGATGATTCAATATCCTTACCTCCCAGATCAAAATATTTGGTTTTTGATTTATTTTTCTTGTCCTTCCCTTCATTCACCTTCATTTCACTCTCCCTCCTGCCACTTAGCCACTGTGGTCCTCTATCTTTTTATCCTTTTAAATGTTGGAGGATATATATCTAACACTGACTTGAAGACTAGTATTATGTGCACAAGCACTTCAACATTATAAAGAAAGGGTGATTCTGTCCCCTTTCTCCACACTTCTCTCTTTTATATATCTTCAGTGCAGAAACTTTCTCTCTATTCATCTGGAAGTTGAGTCATGGCAATTGGAGTTCTTTTTATTTTGGTTTGAAAAGTTTTGCTGCTTGTCCTAATAACTTTTTCAATCTGAGCAAGTTGTTAGGTTCTCCCATATATGTCCTCCAGGATTGTTCAATTTCTCACCCAATGAAATCACTCTGCAGCTCCCTCCTTTCATCCCTCTGCTGCAGAGAGAAGTGGTAGGGGCTGAAGCAGTCAAGGTTGATTCTCTGGCACCTCATCTATTGCTGGGTCTTGCAGGTGCTTCTTCCGGCCCTTGTTGGTGTTGGGCGTGTCTTGGTTGCTCAGGGAGATGCACAACCTGCTCTGCCCTGAGACACTGGCTAACCTGGCCATGGCGGGCAAGCTATGGAGGCCGCTACTGTTGTATCCTCCATGACCTGCCCGCTGCTCCTACAGGGCCTTGCACAGCACAATAAAATTTAGCATGCTTCACAGTGGGGGAGATGGGTCCCCTCCTCCTCCTCCTGAAGTCCATTATGACATGGAGCCACAATGTGACCTGCCCCACTCACCCCTGGCAACAGCAGCAGTGTTGGCCACAGCACAGGATGGCCTAGTGTTTTGGGGTGGAGAGCAGGTCGTGCGTCTCCCCAGGTGACTGAGGTGTATCCAGCACCAACAAAGGCAGGAAATAATGCTCACCATTTCCCGCTGCAGTCTGCCAGGCAGCAACAGCTGAGGTGAAGGTGAATCAGAGAGACAGAGACAGAGACCGACAGACAGAGGGAGGGAGACACAGAGACAGAGAGAAAGAGAGAGAGACAGAGAGAGAGGGGGGAGAGAGAGACACAGAAAGACAGAAAGACACACAGAGGAGACACAGAGAGAGAGAGAGAGAGAAAAACACACACACAGAGAGAGTAACACAGAGAGAGAGAGAGAGAGAAATAGTGAGAGAGAGAGATGAACAACACACCTGAGGCCGGATGTGGCAAGAGGTGGCTGGGAGGAGAGGGGTGAGTCAGGACCAGGCATGCCAAATAATTTAACAACTGGTTCTTGGTGGGGACCCCTATTTTAGATGGACTCGCCTGCAGATTTCCTTTGGTCTTGTTATGAATATCTCTTAATTTCATTCTTCCCATTTTGGTTTCACCAATATCTCACCAAGAGTTCTTATTCCTATCAGTGTTGCTTTCAGGATCACTGAATCTATTGTCTACCTCATCAGAGTGTGGCAATCACAAACCAAGGAAAACATGAAATTTCAGAGTTGAAATGAATTATAAATTGGATGTTTTGAGAAAATTAGTAGATGTACATGAACCGAAATAAACAACTTTAACTGAGGTGGTTAAATTATATCATAACAGGGCATGAGACTATAAAAGGGAATGATACCAGAAAGGAAATAATAAAGTGTGTAACAGTGTTGGCTGTAACTATTAGTTTAGTTTAGTTTTGGTTTGGTTTATTTGTATGCCGCCCTTCTCCAGGAGGGACTCAGGGCGGCGAACAACATAATTAAAATACACGAAAATCACACAGCCATACCAGTTGAGAGGGGAGGGGAACTCATCAACCCCAGGGCTGCCAGCACAGCCAGGTTTTAACGGCTTTCCAGAAGGCCTGGAGAGAGGTGAGGGTCCGGATCTCTGCGGGGAGTTCATTCCAAAGGGCCGGAGCTGCTACAGAGAAGGCCCTCCCCCAGGTAGTAGCCAGATGGCATTGGCTGGTGGACGGAACCCGGAGGAGGCCGACCCTGTGTGATCTGACGGGTCTTTGGGAGGTAATTGGCAGCAGGCGGTCTCTCAAGTACCCAGGTCCAATACCATGAAGGGCTTTATAAGTTACGACTAGCACTTTGAAGCGTATCCGGAGACCGATCGGTAGCCAGTGCAGCTTGCGGAGGATAGGTGTAACGTGGGTGTACCGAGGTGCACCCACAATCGCTCGCGCGGCTGCATTCTGGACGAGTTGAAGTCTCCGAATACTCTTCAAAGGCTGCCCCATGTAGAGCGCATTGCAGTAGTCCAGTCTTGAGGTCACGAGGGCATGAGTGACTGTTGCGAGTGCCTCCCGGTTCAGGTAGGGGCGCAACTGGTGCACCAGGCGAACCTGGGCAAATGTCCCCCTGGTCACAGCCGACAGGTGATGTTCTAAAGTCAGCTGTGGATCCAGGAGGACTCCCAAGTTGCGGGCCCTGTCTGAGGGGCGTAAATTTTCACCCCCCAGCCTGAGTGATGGAATACTGGCCAAATTCTTGGGAGGAAAACACAACAGCCACTCGGTCTTGTCTGGATTGAGTACAAGCTTGTTAACCCCCATCCAGACCCTGACAGCCTCCAGGCACTGGCACATCATGTCAACCGCCTCACTGAGTTGGCACGGGGCGGACAGATACAGCTGAGTATTGTCCGCATATTGATGGTATTTGATCCCGTGCCGTTGAATGATCTCACCCAGTGGCTTCATGTAGATATTAAACAGAAGGGGGGATAGGACTGAACCCTGAGGAACCCCATATTTCAGGGGCCTAGGGGTCGACCTCTCTCCCCCAACTAACACCGACTGCGACCTGTCTGAGAGGTAGGAGGAGAACCACCAGAAAACGGTGCCGCCCACTCCCACCTCTCGTAACCATCGCAGAAGGATACCATGGTCGATGGTATCGAAGGCCGCTGAGAGGTCAAGGAGCACCAGGATGGAGGAATGTCCTCCATCCCTGGCTCTCCAGAGATCATCGGTCAGTGCGACCAAAGCAGTTTCCGTGCTGTAGCCAGGCCTGACTCCAGACTGAAAGGCGTCCAGATAATCGGCTTCATCCAAGGACCGTCGGAGTTGAGAGGCTACCACTTTCTCAACAACCTTCCCAATGAAGGGAAGGTTGGAGACTGGACGGTAGTTGTTCAAACTAGCTGGGTCCAACGATGGCTTCTGCAGGAGGGGTCTCACCACTGCTATCTTCAATGCCAGTGGGAAGAAGCCCCCCCGAAGAGAAGCATCCACCATCGCCTGGACCCAGCTCCGCGTCACCTCCTTGCTGTTCGCGACCAGCCAGGAGGGGCACGGGTCCAGTACACACGTGGCAGCACTCACCGCTCCCATGGCCTTGTCCACTTCATCAGGAGCAACAGGTTGAAAGTCAGTCCAGAGGTGGTGTTCAAGTCCTTCCCCCGGTACCCCGGCTGGCTCTGCGCAATTGGAGTCCAGGTCCATCCGAAGCCGAGCAACTTTGTCCGCGAGGAACTGGACATATTCCTCTGCTCTACCTTGTAAAGGGTTATCCGCAACCCTTGTATTTAGGAGGGAGCGGGTCACCCTAAACAAGGCGGCAGGGCGAGACTCAGCGGACACTATCAGAGCGGCAATGTGATGGTTCTTAGTTGTCCGTATTACCGATAGATATGCTCCGATGCAGGTTTTCAGGAGTGCTCGGTTTGACTCGGATTTACTGGCCCTCCAGCGGCGCTCTAGGCATCTCTTTTGGTGCTTCATCTCCCGGAGGTCCTCGGTAAACCAAGGAGCCCTCCTGGATCCACTGCTGCGGATCGGCCGTAAAGGCGCAATTCTGTGGAGAGCCTCAGATGCTACCGAGTTCCAAGTAGCAACTAAGGTCTCCACCGAACTGCGGGTGAGAGTATCAGGCATAACGCCAAGCACCATCTGGAAACCCTGAGGATCCATAAGACGCCTGGGGTGGAACCACCTAATCGGTTCCTCCTCCCTACAGCAGGGGATTGGTCTCCGAAAGTCAAGCCTCAGTAGGAAGTGGTCTGACCATGACAGGGGCAAGATCTACTACCCCTCAAACCAAGATCACAACTCCACTGCTCCGAGAGAAATACGAGGTCGAGTGTGTGACCCGCTGAGTGGGTCGGGCCCTGGATTACTTGGGTCAAGCCCATGGCTGTCATGGAAGCCATGAACTCCTGTGCTCCATCAGAGTGTTCACCGAGCGAAGGCAAGTTAAAGTCTCCCAGTATCATAAGTCTGGGGAACTCAACCGCCAGCTCGGCTACTGACTCGAGGAGCAAGGGGAGGGCTGTTGTCACGCTGTTGGGAGGCAGGTACGTCAACAACAAGCCCACTTGACCCGCAAGGTCCAACTTCACCAGCAAGGACTCACACCCGACAAGCTCCGGAGCAGGGATCCTACGAGGAACTAAAGACTGTCGGATAACAATGGCCACTCCTCCGCCCCTTTCCTGGGGTCACGGTTGATGAAGCACCTGAAAACCCTCTGGGCACATTTCTGTGAGGGGGACTCCTCCCTCCGGGCCCAGCCAGGTTTCAGTAATACATGCCAGATCTGCCCCCTCGTCTGTAATTAGGTCCTGGACGAGGGGAGCTTTATGAACCATAGATCTGGCATTTAGCAACAGCAACCTGAGACCAAGGTCCTGATTACTCACACCATCTGGCCTTGGAGTGGAACTCACAGGGCCGGAAGGGGGGGATCCCTCGAATATAGGGAACCCTCCTTCCCCGGTAATGGCTTGCCCTGAAGTTCCCGCCATATCTGCCCCTCCCCATTATGACCCCAATGTTCCGGCCCACTCCCGCATCTGTGGTCCCTTTACCCTCTCCCCCAGCTACCGGGTTCATCGGCATGCCCTTCGACACACACAACCAAGGGCCGGGACCAGGGCCGGGGCCCCCTAGCACTTCTGCCAAAGCACTCAGTGCAGGAGGTCCCAGCTAAACTCCCGGCCCACCAAACACACCCATGCATACAACCGGTCAATCCTCACAATACAAGTTAAAAACAAAAACAGCAATATAATAATAAAAGTGGGACATTCAGTCAATCACAGTCATACCATACACTCCCCATACATATAAATATAAAAATTAAATAAAAAAATTACAAATGTATAAAAATTAAGATTATGATTATGATTTTGAGCCTGCGCAGTCCAGCCAATTGTATAGTCCAAAGCAGCTGGGAAATAGTGTCCAAACTTCCCAAGAAATAGATATCCGGAGTCCAAGGGTAGTGGGACATGAAATGATAATTCACAGTAGTCCAGAGCGAATCCAGGCAAGTCTGAAAGTCAAGTGGGGTGCAGGCAGTAAAGGATAACGGCAAAAGTTGTAGGGTCAGCCACAGGAAACGGCGGCCAGCAGCACTCCCTCCCATCGGGGGCAAAGAACACCCGGGAGCCAGGGATAACCCCACAGTAAAAGGGGGGAGAACCCCACTCCCAGCTGTACCGTGACACTACCCGTGGAAGCAGCCCATCGGTAGGCCATCAGGCTAGAGACCCCACCCCGTCCCTCACCCTAATCCTAACCTTATCCTAACTATCTTAAATAACCCACCCTAAATTCTAACCTAACCCTACCCTGTCCCTAGCCTGACCCTACAGCGGCACAAACAGCAGAGGAGGCGTCAGGCAATCCCAGGGGGGTCGCCCCCCCCCCACAGCAGTCACCGATAGCAGCTCCCACGGCAGCCAGACGGTTTCAGCCTGCTCTTCCAGGTTCCACGGGTGTCTTCGGCCCCAGTGGTCGGGAGGCCACTGCCCGTCTCTCACCACAGGTGGCCCAACAAAGATTTGCAAAAATAAGGCCCACAAACTCCACAGCATCCAGAACAATAAGGCCACAATCTTCGAGCAGCTAGACTATGATGTTGACAAGTGGCCTACAGAAAGGTTCAATTTTCAGCAACTCACACGGAAAAGCCTCGGCACTCCTGCCAGCCACAGCATTCTCAGGTGGCTATGATAGTTGTCAGGTGGCTATGATAGTTGTAGCAATCAAGTGAGGGGACCCCCCTCCTGGCAGCTGGGCTATAGTGGTCTTTCAGGTGCCACTCACAGCAATCACGATGCTCTCAGCTGGTCTAGAGCCCCAGCGAACAAATAACACCTCAGGCAAAGTCTCCCAGTCAGCTAAGCCGCATTAGTTCTCACAATGCCGGCTACAGCGTCTTCAGCATCTTTAGCACCTTTAAACAAAGTTCAAAGAATGATGCCACCTCACACCCGCCCCAAACACCTCGAGCACTCTCCACGCTAAGGCAGGAAACAGCCCAAACTCAGCTCGGCTCCACTCCTGCTGGGAATAGCCGTCCGTGCGAGGGGGGGGAAGACGCCCAGTAAGCCGAAGGTCATTCGCAACGCCGTTCGTAAACGCCGAGAATGCTGAGGAATGCCGGAATCCGTTTCAGAGCCTCTGGATAAGCCCCTGGGTAATGCTTGTTTAAATTCGCTCACCACTCCCAGGCTCAGCCCAAGCTCTTCTCTTAGATCCCCCACTGCTTAGATCTGATAAACAGCGGGGGAGGGTTCAGTTCAGGACAGTTGAATGCTCTTCTCAGCCGGAGCAAAAAGCTCAGGCAGCCATCTTCCCAGCGCAGGCCAGGATCCTATTAAAGTTAGTGTGTATCTATGGAGTATCGATATTAGTATAAGCAATTGATATCCACTTTACTTTAATGCTACGACACTGAGGAATTGTATGGTAAGATAAATTGCATTAGATGCTAGGTGCATAATCCAATATTGATGTAGTACAACTAACAGGTGATTAGGATGCAAAAGTAGGAGAAATGATGGAACTTGGAATTATTATGATTAAGAAAATGTAATGGTGGAGACAATTAAACTTTGGTCTGGATAATTATATAGCATAGAGATTGGAAAATATTAGTGTAGACAAAATCAACAAGAGAGATTCAAGAGATTGGTTAAATTAGCGATCGGTCTAATCTTATAATTTTGTGAAGTTCCATTATGTGTTATGGATGTCTTTGATAAGTATATATAATTTAAAGCTTTCAGTAGTAAGCAGCAGTGGGCATTGGGATTTATTTTCACAATAAGCATATTTTAGTTGTTCTGAGCTCTCTGTTAGCAGATTGTGATCATTTTTATACCATAAATTCTGATTTGGCATTGCATTTGTATCAGCCCTTTTTCATTCTCCTGTTTCTGAACTCCATCTATGACACTCTTGAGTATGAATCAGATAATTTTCCCTTCTGTTCTCTTTCAAATATATGTGTATTAATTATCAAGGCCCTTTCCAACATTTTTAAAATTAGAATTAAAATCTAATACCAATTAGATTTTCTAGATTGGGTGTTGGCAACCCGCAGCTCCGGAGCTGCATGCAGCTCTTTTGTCCCCCTGCTGTGGCTCCCTGTCAACTGAACACATCACTGGCTCACTCCACCCTGCCTCTTGACCTCCCAGTCACTCCTCGCTTGAGAAGGGCAACGGCAGTGGATGGAGACTCACTCCTTATTCCAGAGTGGGAGCAAAGTGGCCCTGTACTTGCCTCTTCTTCCGGCCCTTGTTAATTTCTCAGGGAGATGTGTGACTTTCTGTTGGCCCTGAGACACTCTCTCCATCCGGCTGCAGCCAATACTCCATGTCATAATGGACACCAGGAGGAGTAGAGCAGTGTTTTTCAACCACTGTGCCGCGGCACACTAGTGTGCCGTGACATAGTGTAAGGTGTGCCGTGGGAAAATTACTTTATATATAGTCAATATAGGCACAGAGTTAAATTTTTTTAACATTTTCTAATGATGGTGTGCCTCGTGATTTTTTTCATGAAAAAAGTGTGCCTTTGCACAAAAAAGGTTGAAAAACACTGGAGTAGAGGACACAGTCTCTCCCATTATGAAGCATGCTAAATTTAAGTGTGCTGTGCAAGGCACTGCAAGAGCAGCATGCAGGCTATGGAGACGGCAAGAGCAGTGGCGTCAGCCACAACCTTGCCAAGCCAGTCCTCTCAACCTGCTCCGCTCTGAGACACTGGCCTGGCCCAGCTGCGACTGACGCTTGTGAGATATTAAAGCACAATTCTTATACTCACAATTCAAAAGACAAGTCTGGTTCAAAATTCAAAAGTTTTTTGCAAAGAAATTGAAAAAGCAGTTGCAAGCGTGGCCTCTCAGACGCTTCCCAATGGCTTGAGTACAAGGAGCACAGGGACAGATTTCAAGCAATACAATTTATACCTTTCTAATCATTAGGCGTGATGCCTAAGAAAAAGCCCTCCCCATCTCCAAAATCATTCTTTGAAGTTAATTCGCATTTCAAGAGGTCAGCATGACTTTTCCTGCAGACCCCTTTATCTTATCTGTTCCACTTTGCTATTTCATTTTAGGCGGCGGATGTTACCATCTCATCAACTGGTATCTTCAAACTTACTTTTCTGTATTTCAATTTCAAAAGAATTTTAGCAAGTCATCCTGTATTGACTTTACTGCTTATATTTGTGTTTAATTTACAATCAAGAAAAACAGCGCCAAGAGTCTCACACCTTCGTGTTACATTTTACATTTTATATGAAAGAGTAATTATTCCTTTCCTTCAAATCCATCCTTTTTCTTTTCTACCTATATTACTCTTTTATACTTGTATTAATTCTTAACTCCCTATTGTTTCTTTGGATTCAGGTGGAAGCAAATTCTTATATTCTGATTCCTCTTTTTCTAATTTCTGCTTTCCCACTTTCATTATTAACTGTATCCTTTTTCCCACTTTCTAGTGAAGTTGTTATTAGGGTCATACTCTTCATGGTCCTTGTTATTAGCATTTGTATAAGAGGAATCAAACATGGTAGGAACATAATAGCCAAAAATCCTAACATTGCAAACTTCGCTAGTTCTTTCCAATTTGTGAACCAACCACCAAACCAATTATTTACTCCATTTGCTATCAGTCTTCTCCAAGTTTGGACTGGGACATGTGCTAACTTTATCATCTGATCTGTGATTTCTTTTACCACCTTACCACTTTCATCAACTTCTATACAACAATTACTCAAATTGAATTTTCCACACACACACCCTTCCTGAGCTAATAGATAGTCTAAAGCTAGTCTATTTTGCATAATGTATGTTCGAGATTTTATATCTCCTTGGTTAATGATTTATTGTAATCACAGTGTCATTGGTTGAGCACTGCTTGTAATTGAATTTCCCTATTTAAAATATAAATTGGTTCTCTGGCACCCAAGGTACTATCTTCTGCCCATGTGGCAGGTCCACAATAATTAATTATCTTCTTTGAAGTCCATTCATCATCTCTCCACTCTCCAATCTTTATATCACTTGGTTGTATAGATCTTTTTTTCTCGAGTTCTACATGCTAAATCATCATATACCATTAATCCCAGCAGTTGTTTTTGTTCAATGGGGAAAGGGAAAAAAAACTTGGTTTTATTATTCCTAATACGCAGGATCCAAACCACCCCTTGGATAGAACCCCATATGCATATTTACCACATATCCAATACATTCCTCTGGGCGCAATCCATTCCAGGGTGTCATTTTCAGGATCCTTTAGGTAAGCCATTTCAGTTATTTCACTTAAGGCTTCCTCCTTTGTGGTTCCACTTCCACCCCATTATTGCCATTATTTCATGTAGTCAAGCAAATCATATCCCCTACTGCTACCTTTCTATTTCCTTCACTCAAAGCACTTTTCCTACTAAATTAGTAGTTAAAGCCCATGTTCCTTCCTTACCTTTCGTGAATGTTAAAGTTTTATTTTTCCACATTTCAATCACTGTACCATGATGTAATTCCTGACCTTCCCATGGCCATTGTTCTCCCATATTTGTTCCCCCATACACAAAACAGTTTTTCACAGTAAGAGGTTTAGCAATTTCCTCAGCCAATTGCACGAACATGTTTACTGCTTTCTTCGGGAATTCTGTAATTCTATTTCTCAAATTCTTGATAGTATGACCAAAATATGCTGGTGTGTACAGGTTTTATTTTCGTAGTTTTTATTTTTAGTACTAGGATCCCATGGATCCTTTCTGGTTCCATCTATTCCTATTCCAAAATCTTTGTATTGTGTTCCTTGTTCCAATGATTGATTTGTATATAAGCAAATGGGATTACATTTTCCTTGAGTGCAGTCTGTCCTGGTGCTTCCCATACTAATATTCATCTTCTGTCGTCCTACATTTCTCTCATTTAGAACTGTAGTGGTATACCAATAGTCATAACTTGGGGCAAAGGTCACATGTCCAGTACTCAATGTGGATGCTCTATGAATCAAGTATTTTCTTTCTCTCCTATAACTTTTTTCCCACTCTAGGTTTCTACATGTAGTCCCAAACATGTTATCAGATTCTTGTCCTTTGTCTATTGCTTGACATGCAACAAAACACTCATATATTGGTTTCCACTTGTTTCATTATGAGCCAAATAACCTTGTCTTGTTTGACTTAAAGAAAACATCTGGAATGCCCTTCCCCCTCCTTTATAAGCATGCACCCATATTCTAGCAGTCACTGGTCTTATTGCTTTTGGATCGTAACATTCTACCCTATTGCAGGTGTTACATTATTTGTATTGAGTTTCATTCTGAATGCAGTCGGTCAAGTCAGTTTGTAAACAGTCTGGAATCATAGTGTGGTATACCATGGTGTTTTCAAATTTCCCCTCTCTCTTGGTCACTTTTATGCATTGCGTACACTTCTCTAATGGTTGGGCTTGATTTAAGAGTGTAATAAAACAACATCCACACTTACACCTACAAAACCAATACATCCAGGAGGTTGCATAGAGGTATTTGTTCAATCATGGTTCTTCTCAGTTAAGGGAAAAGCATAGGCAACCATTCGGCTCTAGATTGGAAAAATATAAAAATTAGTCCAAGTGCAACTATTACCCCTCCTATTGGCAGGAAAATTGACCACCAATTCATTAAATCCTTCAAAATTTTAACTTCAGTGGATCTCCTTGGTGAGACTCCACCTTCCATCTCTTGGGGCTCGCACGGGTCCTTTCACTCGGGAGCAGTGGGTCCAACCTTTCTCAGCAGTCCGAATTGCCATTTCAGTAGTTAGCAACACAATGTAAGGTCCTTCCCAAGTTGGAGTTAGTTTGTCATCTTTCCAAGCTTTTATCAGTACCCATTGTCCTGTTTTATATTGGTGTACAGCAAAGTCCAAGGGTGGTGTTTGCGCAATAATGCCTTTCTGTCGCAAAAGAGAAAAACATCTGGACAGTTCTAGTACATATTTTCTTACAATTTTATCTTTTAATTCAATTCTTGGTAACCCTGCTTTCCCATAAGTCCTGCTTCTTTAGCTTTTTCATCTGCTAAGTTGTTACCATATATTTCAAATCCTTCTCTCTTTTGGCGTGCCTCTACATGTATTTATGGCTAATGCATGAGGTATATTTATTAATTGTAAGATTTCAGTGACTAACTCTTCTTTTGCTAATCCCTTTCCTTTACTATTTATCAGCCCTTTTTCCTTCCATATTTTTCCAAATGTGTGTGCTATTCCAAAGGCATACATTGAATCTGTGTATATATTCCCCCCTTCTTTTCCTAATCCCTTTAAATCCATTTTTAATGCATATAGTTCACACGTTTGAGCAAACCATTGACTTGACAGTCTCTCTGCTAACACAGTCTTCCAGGATTCCCCTTCTACAATTGCATAGGTGCTTCTTCGCTTCCCCTCTATTACCCTGGAACTCCCATCTATAAATGAAGTTCTTAATCCTTTTATTCGACTCTCTTTCAGATCTTCTCTTACCTTTGTCTGATAGTCAATTGCTTCCAGGCAATCATGCTCTACCACTTGCAAATTTCTCTGTCCACTTAAAAACTGAGCCGGGTTTACATTAGCTTCAGTCACAATCACTAAACTTCAATCCTCTAATAAAATACTTTCATCTTTCATTAGTCTAGAATTTGTCATCCATTTTTGAACTTGCTGATTCAAAATATTCCGTACTTGGTGTGGATTACTCACTACAATTGCTCCTCCAAAAGTTATCTTTCGACTTTCCTGAACCAACAAGGCAGTGGCCGCAATGGCTTGTATACAGATCGGCCATCCTATTATTCCCAGGTCCATCAATTTTGACAAAAATGCTACAGGTTTCTTCAATCCTCCCCATTTCTGGGCTAAAACCCCTTTGGCTATTCCATTTTCTACTGCAACAAAAAGATGAAATGTTTTTTTATATAATTTTTCCTTTAGTTCCTGAAATTTCTTCTTCTCTTAACTGACCATTCAATTACCCATGGTTCAGAGTCTATCAATTTTGAGTACAATGGTTTGGTTGTTTCTGCATAATTTATGATCCATTGTCTGCAATATCCCACTAATCCCAGAAATTTTCTAAGAGCCTTTTTATCTTTTGGCAGTGGTTGTGTTATTGTGGCCTCTATCCTAGAGGGAGTGATTTTTCTGCTGCCTTTACTAATTAAGTGGTCTAAATATTTCACTTCTCTTTCCATGTATTGGAGTTTATTCTTAGAAACTCTCAGTCCTTGAGATGCTAAATAATTTAATAAATCATTGGTTCCTTTTTCTACATCTTGCTTCTTTTCTCCTGAAAGCAACAAGTCATCCACATATTGTATCAAAGATAGCTTTGGGTCTTTCTCAAATTTTTCCAAGACTTGTCTAAAATTTGACCAAATAAGTTAGGACTTTCCCTTGGGGCAATACTGTCCATTTGAATTGACTTTTTCTTCCATTATCCGGATCATCCTATTCAAAGGCGAATATGAATCCAGATCAAGTGGATAAGGCCAGAAAGCATCTTTTAAATCTATTACACTAAACAATTGATGCTCTGGTGGAATTTTACTCAGTAATGTGTAAGGATTTGGGACTATGGGGTGTCGAGATACAATTATCCTGTTGATTTTTCTCAAGTCTTCCACTAGACAAAAGTTCCCATCTGGTTTTCGAACCGCTAAGATGGGGGAATTATATGGGGACATGGTTGGTTCTAAGAGTCTATCCTCAGTGGTGAGTTTCAAAATTTTTTAGAACCTCTTCTGTAGGTGTGGCCTGCTTTGTGGGAGTGGCTTGCCAGCCATGTGACCAGGTTCGAGTGACTTGCCAGCCATGTGACTGGGTGGGCATGGCCAACTTGTAAAATGTAGTGAAACTCACTTAACAACACTCTTGCTTAGCAACCAAAATGTTGGCTCAGAAACTCTGGCATTTGAAGCACGCAAGTCTTAAAGCTGTCAAGTTAAAGACCTTGCACTCCTAATCCTTTAGAAAAAAAAAAACCCAGGGGTGTTCAAACTTGACAGCTTTAAGACTTGTGGACTTCAACTCCCAGAATTCCTCCTCTCGCTCTTCATCTTGATGATATGTGGACAGGCAGGAGGAGGGAGGAAGCTGGAACTGGTTCTAAATGGCACCATAGATTTGTGGAACCTCTTCTATAGAAGAGGTTAGAACTGGCAGGAACCCACCTCTGCATCCTGTATTAATTACTGTATCATTGGTTTTTATTCCCTTCTTCCTTCCAGACTGATTTCATATTTCTTCTGCCTTATGGGCTCTGTGGTTTTGAGGATAGTTTTTATAGGGATCACTTGTAATCCACCCTTGTTTTCTATTATTGGTGTTATTTCTTCTTCATTTTCTTCAGTTAACATTAACATTTGATTTTTAATTGTTTGTATTCCCCATTCCCAGCACTGGAGCACATCTCTTCCTAACAGATTTACTCCTACTGCTGGTACATACAATGGTTGGATTTTGGTTTCATAATTTTTCTATTTCAAAGTTGTTTCTTCTAATTGAGGGACTTCAAAAGATTGTCCAGCTACCCCTGAAATTTTTATGGTGCTGTTTATTAACTGACAACCCTGGGGTATGTTTATTTAAGATGTCCTTGAAGTCCCAGTATCTATTTAGAAAACTAATTCCTGCTGTTCGGGTCCCACTTGAATATTTATCAAGGGCTCTTGATGGAACCTTAATATCAAGGGTCCCTGACCCCCCCATTCTCCATCTTCATCTATTAATCTATACACTTTCTGTTCTTTCTCTCTCTCTCTCTCTCCAGCTGTGGACAATTCCTTGCAATTCCTTCCTTTTCCACAATTGAAACACTGATTCCTGCTACCCTGTTGCGCCATTCCTCTACCACTTCCTCTTCCTCTCCATTATCCTCGACCCCCAAATTCTCTTCTCTGTCCTTTCTGATCTCCTAACTTCTTATCCATCATTACTCCTACTGCAGACAACAACATTTTCTAATCCTCTCGCCTTTCCTGTACATCATAATTCATAAACACTTTCTGAGCCTTTGCTAACAAATCCATTATACTCTTTTCTCCCCAATCTATTTGCTGTATCTTTCTTTGTATATCTCCATGGCCTCCTATCACAAACTGACTCTTCAACAATTGTCTAAAACCTTCAGTATCCTCTTTTATTCCACCATATCTCCTCATCTGATCTCTAAGTCTCTTTGGGTAATCTCTTGCTGATTCCTCCTTTTTCTGTTTCACATTATAAGCCTTGCTTATATTTTTGCTTTTGGGCATGTAATTTCAAATATCTTTTATAATCATTTGCTTTAAATCATCCATGTTTTGTCTATGAATAGGGCCATTGTTATCCCAATCTGGTCATTGCAGTGGAAACTTTTTGTCTGGTGCTACATCATTGGCCCCTGAGTGATGATCCTTCCAATATGCCTTAGCAGCCTTTCTAATTAAATCCTTTTCTTTTGGAGTGAGTAGAAAACCCAGAGAGTATTGGAGCTCATCCCAAGGCATTGGGACCCAGAAAGGAAGCAAACTGTTCAGCAACTGTCTGTGGTTCCTCTTGAACCTTCTTCATTCTTTGTTTAAATTCTCTAAGTTCAATAGCTGTGACATTTTTGCCACATATCCCATTACTGGTTGTCCTTGTGCATTTATGCCCTGAGGTACCTGTCGTAATGGATATAATTTTTCTTCCTTTTCTTCTGCCTCCTCTTTTTCCCTTACTCTGTCTAGTTCTTTCTGGTATTGGTTGTACGTCTGTGCCGCCTACTGCTCCTTGATCATCCTGTCGGACTAGAGGACTTGGTACTATTTTGGGGGGGGGGAGAAAGAGGGGGAAGCAGAGGGGGGGGAGATATTTTAAAGGATCCCATCCCGAGTTTTCCACTGTTTTTTCCTTTTCCATCTTTAAAATTTTATTTTCTTCCAGTGGTTTTGATCCTTCCCAGTTCACAAAATACCAAGGCTTTACATATGGTATTTCATTACTTAAAATCAGTCTTTTTGAAATGTATTGCTCTAGTTTCCCTATCCAATACTTATTTGTCTCTCCCAGCCTTTTCCAATAGTAATCAAGTGGATAGATTACATAATAAGGCCATTTCTTCAGACACAATATCATTCTACTTTTTTTTTTTTTAAATATAATTTTTATTAAACATTATTACCTTTAAAAAAACGGAAAAAACAATACAGCGACATAAATACAACGACATAAGCAAGACAAATCATACATAACAATATAAAGTAGAACATACAGATACAAATGCCGTTTTAAACATACAAACCCCCCCCCCCCCCACGGTGACAGTCATTCACAGCCCGGTTTTTCTTTCTTTCCTCATTATTAGGTCTCTAAGCCACATCTTCTCATTGCAAGATTCAGGGATCTATTACGGTACCTATGTTGACTTTCCCCATTTTAAGTCCCTGCTGTTCTCCTAGACGCCCACATATACCATAGGTTCCAGCTAAGATAATGTTCTG
The DNA here is from genome assembly GCF_009769535.1 of Thamnophis elegans. NCBI lineage: Eukaryota > Metazoa > Chordata > Lepidosauria > Squamata > Natricidae > Thamnophis > Thamnophis elegans. The sequence continues at coordinate 69,255,689 of NC_045558.1, forward strand.
TTTCTCCTTTGTCCCTCAGCCAACCCGTCATTCTGTCCATTTCTGCACATTCGTAGATCTTTTTAATTAAAGCATCTTCCGGCGGTATAGTGGTGGATTTCCAAAGTTGTGCATAGGTTATTCTTGCGGCCACAATTATATGCAGGCTCAAATGCCATATAGAACTGCTTATGTTATCTGGTTTGATGCTTAGTAACAGGTTCTCAGGTCTCCATTCAATGTTTGCCCCGGTAACCTCTTTTAACCATTTTTTAATCCTTTTCCAATATTTCGTGGCCTCAGTACAGGACCACCAAATATGGTAGAATGTGCCATCCTTTCTTCCACATTTCCAACACAATGGAGATAACCCAGGAAACATCTTAGCTAATCTCGTTGGGGGGAAGTGCCACCTATAAACCATCTTGTATATGTTTTCTTTGAATGCAGTAGAAGTTGTAAGTTTAATGGTCTTACTCCATAGATCCCACCATTTGCCCATTTCAATTTCATAACCTAGGTTTCTCTCCCATACTGTTAGAAGGCTTTTGTCCATCTCTTCATTAGTATCTTGGCAGGTCAAAAATTGGTAGATCTTCGATAACATTTTTTTGTCTCCACCAAACAAGATCTTATCTAGCCCCTGGGGGTTTGGGTAGATCCCGAAACGTGCCTTATCACTTTTAAACCTGTTTCTAACCTGTAAATATTCCCACCATTCCAAATTCCTGCCCTGTTGCTCTAATTCCATCTTTGTTTTTATGTTGCCCTCTTCTGTCATGATATCTTTATATGTTATGTTTCTTGTCCAATTAAATAAACTCGGATGCGTTAAGGCCTCTAATGGTGCCAACCAACACGGAACCCTAAGATAATATTTTTTCCTCATTTTTTCCCAGACCCCCATCAAAATCTTCCGAATATAATGTCCCATGAAGTACCTATGGGGGGTGTCTCTTTCTTGCCAGAGGGAGGCATGCCATCCCTGGGGGAGGTCATGTCCCTCTATAGCCAATAGGCGCCTTCTATTCAACATCACCCAATCTTTCACCCATGTCATGATTGCTGCGTTGTAGTATGCTTCCCAGTTGGGTACTCCGAAGCCTCCCAGTTCTCTGCGTTTTTGTAAAGTTTGGGCTTTGATTCGTGCTTTCTTGCCTTGCCATATAAACTGTGTCACTATTGTCTCCAAGGATTTAAAAAAATTTTTGTCCAATTTAGTTGGTGCCGTTTGAAACAAAAACAAAAATTTTGGTAATACATATGTCTTGACTGTCGCGATCCTGCCCATCAGAGACAATTGTTTGCTACTCCAATTAGTCATATCTTTGGATACCTGTTGTAGCAATTTCATATAGTTATCTACCTTGATAGAGGAACATCTCTCCGTCAGCCAAATTCCCAAATATTGTACTTTGTGGGCCATGTTGATCCCTAACAGGCTTTGTACTTCCCTTTTCTGGTTCAGAGTCATATTTTTAATTAACAGTTTTGTCTTCTCTTTGTTTATACGTAGCCCCGCTATCCTACCGTACTCCTCTATTTTACATAAAAGTTGTATCCCAGACGCCATAGGGTCCTCCAGGATAAAAACAAGGTCATCGGCGAAAGCCTGGACCTTGAATTCCTGAGCTTTAACTCGTAACCCTTTAATTTGTGTATCGCTTCTCACTATTCTAAGAAGGGGTTCTAATGTGAGGATAAACAGTAGGGGGGATAGCGGGCATCCTTGTCTTGTGCCTTTACCAATCACAATGTCACCCGCCTCTTCTCCGTTTACCAATATTGTTGCGGTTTGTCGTACATAAATTGCCCGAATTGCATTTAAAAAACTTTCTCCAAACTTCATGTTTTCTAGTTGTGACAACATAAAATTCCAATTTACCCGATCAAAAGCTTTTTGTGCGTCAAGAAACATAAAGGCCACTTGTTTATCTGGCCGAGCTTCATAATATTCTAAGGCGTCCAAAATAATTCTGACATTGTCTTTCAAATGCCTTGACGGCAGGAAGCCATTCTGATCAGAGTGTATAAATTTGTTAAGGAAAAATTTGAGTCTATCTGCCAATATAGCTGCAAAGATTTTATAATCCACATTCAAAAGTGAAATGGGCCTATAGTTTTTAATTTGGGTACGGTCAGCTCCAACTTTAGGCAAAAGGGTTATATAAGCCTCGGCCCATGATTTCGGTGCAATAGAATCCGTCAAGACAGCATTAAATATTGCTATCATCTTTTGTCCTAAAATTTCCAAAAAAGATTTATAGATTTCAACTGGCAAACCATCCATGCCAGGGGTTTTGTTGTTTCCCATTTTTTTAACTGCCTTTTCTAGTTCCTCTAATGTTATCTTTTGGTTCAGTACCCCTTTTGCTTCATTTGAGATCTTGGGTAGATTTGCATTATCTAAAAATTCCTTAATTTGGACCTCAGAAACTTCTTCCCTACTATATAGTTGCTGAAAAAAGCCTTGGATAATTTCCTGTTTCTCCCCCTTGGTTTCTACTAATTCCCCTTTACTATTCTGCAGTTGAGCTATACGTCTGCTCTCTCTTTCTTTTCAAAGTCTATAAGAGAGCCAGCGACCCGATTTGTTAGCATGCTCAAAAAAGTTTTGCTTAATCCCCCTAAGTTTTCGAGCGACATCCTCCTGGTCTAAAAGAGAGATCCCATGCTTAATTCTAGCCATTTCTTCTTTTTTCCTGTCGTCTAGTGGGTTCTGTTGCAAGGCTTTTTCTACCACCTCCAGTTTAGTTACCCATTTTGCCCTCTCTTCTAATTTTTTCCTGTGGGTACCTATTGTATGTTTAATAGCTAGGCCTCTCATATAAGCCTTGGCCGTATCCCAAAGTATTTGTGGGGTTACTCCTTTCCTATTTTCTTCAAAAAAAAACCTCATTTCCCTTTTAAACATTTGCTGAAATTCTTGTTCTTTCACTATCTCTGTATTCATCATCCACCTTCTCTTCCTCCCCTGCCTTACTCCCTTCCACACCAATAAGAGTGGATTGTGATCGGCCCAGGTGTTGACCTAAATTGCTGCTTCCTTAATCAAGTCCCCAATTTCTGGTGTCAACCAGGCCATGTCGATCCTAGAACAGGATTGGTGTCTATGTGAAAAGAAAGTAAATTGTTGTTTCTGTGGGTGGAGTTCACGCCATACATCCTTTAATTCATATTCCTCCCTCATGTCTTCAAAGGTTTTGGGGAGAACTCTCCTCCTTTCTCTTAATTTCCCCCCCTTTTGGATGTTTCCTGGGTTGTAATCCATTGTCCTATCTGCCACCGCGTTATAGTCACCCACCACACAAATATGATCATAGCCTAACTCTGCAATTTTTAAATGCAACCTTCTAAAGAAGGTACTTTGGTTGTCATTCGGTGCGTATATGGCCACCAGCAAGATTTTATATTGACCAAATTTCAATTCGACCATTAAGATTCTACCCTCCCCATCCGTATACACCAATTTAGAATCGATATGGTCTTTAACATACAACACAATGCCCCTTTTCTTTTCATCTGCTGAGCTTGTATACATTATACCCAGCCGGGGGTAATACAACACATTTTGCTGGTGGTTCGCTATATGTACTTCTTGCAAGCATGTCAAATCACAATTCTTTTTCCGTAAAGCATTCAGTATTTCATTCTACTTTTTGTTAACTTACAAGTCCATGATTCCAAATTCTCATCATCCCATTGACTCAATAATTGTCCTAATGGACTGTCGGAAGGTATTTCTACCTCCCTATTAGTTTATTTTCCAGTTATTTTCTTTCCTTTTGGTTTCCCACTACAACTAGTGCCCATCTTCTTGAGAATTTCCTCTTTTTTTTGCATGAAATTTTTATTTTTATTAAACAAAGAACAAAAAAAAATATCATCATCTTACATTACATCTTATAGAAAGTGTGTCAATTGGTTATAATTAGCTTTCGTGCATCCCTTCCAGAGCCATTACTTACTATTCATATCAGATGTCAAAGATTCTTAATGAATCTTACTATCAACATAGCATAGTTCTCATTTGACTGAAGTTGTTTTAGTGTCCTTTTGCCTAAAATAATCCATAGTTAAAAACACAACCACCTGATGGCATTTCATTAGATATTACAAAAATCATCCAATAATCTTAAGCCTTATAACATATTCTAAATAAAAATTAGTTGACAGTTTCTAAACCTTTCCCCCCTCAAGTCACTGTCTACAATTTGTGTCCAGGTTCCTTTTGTTATGGTAGTACATATATATATATCATTAACTGTATCCCTTATCATTATCATTCCAATATTAGTTGTTATAATTAATATTGGTTAACAGAAGATCCTTTACTGTTTATATCCATTTTCTTCTCATCAAACCAACACATATGTGTACCTTATGGCCATTATCGATTATTTTTTTAACATAACAATCTAAAAGTTACTAAATTACTACTTACTAATGATAAAACTTAGTTAATTTTTATCAACTTTCATATATCCAATAACATTACACCTTTATAACATATTCAAAATAGGGATTAATTAACAAAATTTCTAAGCCTTTTTCCCCAAGTCACTTTATATCCAAATTCTTTGTTAAACCAGTACATACATACATACATACATACATACAATTAACTATATCTCTTATCATTTCATTATTATTATTGTTATCATTAATATTTGTTAACAAAATCATTTACTACTTATATCCAACTTCCTCGCCTCCAGCCAACATAAATATATACCTTGTTACATCATCAACTATTTATTTAACAAAGCAATCTAAAAATTACTAAATTCCTACTTACTAATCACCAAACTTAGCTACTTTTTTATTATCAACTTTCATATATCACCCTGTACGGTGGTTCTACGGTGGTTCTCCTCTTACCTCTCGGACAGGTCGCAGTCGGTGTTGGTCGGAGGGCAGAGATCGACCCCTAGGCCCTTAACGTGTGGGGTGCCGCAGGGTTCGGTCCTGTCCCCCCTCCTATTTAATATCTACATGAAACCGCTGGGTGAGATCATTCGACGGCACGGGATAAAATACCACCAGTATGCGGATGATACGCAGCTGTACCTGTCCGCCCCGTGCCAACTCAATGAAGCGATTGACGTGATGTGCCAGGGCCTCGAAGCTGTTAGGGACTGGATGGGGGTTAACAAGCTTGTACTCAATCCAGATAAGACCGAGTGGCTGCTGTGCTTCCCTCCTACTAATTGGCCAAGTGTTCCATCTCTCAGGCTGGGGGGGTCAAACAGTACGCCCCTCAGACAGGGTCCGCAACTTGGGAGTCCTCCTGGACCCACAGCTGACTTTTGAACACCACTTGTCAGCTGTGACCAGGGGGGCATTTGCCCAGGTTCGCCTGGTGCACCAGTTGCGTCCCTACCTGAACCGGGAGGCTCTCACAACAGTCACTCGCGCCCTTGTGACCTCCAGACTGGACTACTGCAACGTGCTCTACATGGGGCAGCCCTTGAAGAGTATTCGGCGACTTCAGCTAGTCCAGAATGCAGCCGCGTGAGCGATTGTGGGTGCACCTCGGTTCACCCACGTAACACCTATCCTCCGCGAGCTGCACTGGCTGCCTATTGGTCTCCGGATACGCTTCAAGGCGCTAGTCGTCACTTATAAAGCCCTTCATGGTATTGGACCTGGGTACTTGAGAGACCGCCTACTGCCAATTACCTCCACTAGACCAATTAGACTAGGCCTCCTCCGAATTCCATCCGCTGGCCAGTGTCGACTGGCGACTACCCGGAGGAGAGCCTTCTCTGTGGCTGCTCCGACCCTCTGGAACGAACTCCCCGTGGAGATTCGTACCCTCACCACCCTCCAGGCCTTCCGCATAGCCCTTAAAACCTGGCTGTTCCGACAGGCCTGGGGCTAAAGATCCGCTGCCCCTATCTCGAATGGTATGATTGTTGTGTTTTTTAACTATGTATAGTTTTGTGTTCTTGTTAAACTGTTTGTATCCCCCCTTCCCTTTTTGAGTTGTGAGCCGCCCTGAGTCCCCTTAGGGAAAAGGGCGGCATATAAATGAAATAAAACTCAAACTCAAACTATATCCTTCCAGAAGGCATATAGTCTTATTTCTTTTGTCATTTGTGGAATTAATCTTTTGTTTATTTCCTTAGTAAATGTTTTATGGACATCTCTCCGCACCTTGTTACTTGTTGCATCTCTCAGGTAATCTCGGCCCTCTCCATTTGCTATTTTAATTAATTTATCTTTGGTTGTCAATCGTGCTTCTGGTAAGGTTTCTCTCTTTAAAACCATCATTTTCCCCTTTTTCCTTCTTCTGTGCTTTGAAATTTGGGGTAGAGCTCCAGTCTATCAAATTCCCTTTTCCATACTCCCATTTTTTCACTTTCAACCACTTTCACTCCACAAATCAAATCATTAGTTTTCTTATCTTTGCATTCATTTTTCTCTTCAATTTTGGGGCTCCATCTCCATAATTTTTTTCTAGTATAAACTCTATCTTCTTCTCAATTCTCCAGTGATGTGCAGTCAGGGGAGGCAGGGCCTCACCACTGTCATCATGAAAAGAAAAAAAATTAAAAGGAAAAAGGCTGAGGTAGTTGCTGCCAGAGTCACAGTGGATGACTCTGCTTAGTGCTTGACTATTTAAAAAAGCCTCTTTAAAAAGTGCCCTCTACGGGAGGAGACGAGAGAACCACGTGCCTCATTTAGTTTATCTTTATGATCACTTGAGCAGAGTTAAGCAAGGGTTAAAAGGTGAAAAATTCCTTATGTAGATGAGGCACGTGGTTCTTTCACCTCCTCTTGTAGAGGGCACTTTTTTTAGATGCTTTTTTTAAACAGTTAAGCAGAGTCATCCATTGGAGACTCTGGCAGTAGCTAACCCAGCCTGACTTCAGCAGCTCTTGCCTTTTTCTGTTTACATTTTTATATTTTCATCATGGCAGACAAGAGCAGAGTTGAAATCCTCTGTGACACAGCTGGAAAAGGTATGTGGGCCGGAGGGAGGGGGGAGGAATTCAGAATTAATTTAATTTGTAAGTAATTGTATTACTGTAAGTAATTTGTGTGTGTGTGTGTGTGTGTGTGTGTTTACTCGCCTCTGCTGGTGCGCGGGCTGGCATTTTATTTCCCAGCCTCGGGGCACCTTTCTACGGTTGGCCAAGCTCCTGCTCTCCCCGCAAAAGGCAGCCTTTTGCTGCCTCTCTCTATTCCCTTTGCCCGCTGTCGGTTAAGAACAAAGCCCATGGTGGGGAAGCTGCTTGTTTGTCTGTCTGGGATTCTTTGGTGTGTGTGTGTGTGTGTGTGTGTGTGTGTGTGTGTGTGTGTGTGTGTGTGTGGTCCCACCTCTAATGGCGGACATACTGCTGGAGCGGCCAAAAGCCTCTTTCTTGAAAGTGCTGTCAAGAAAGAGGCTTTTGGCCACTCCGGCGGTATGCCTGCCATACACACACACTTCACAATGAGGGAGGGCTCCTCTCCTAACTTAAGAAAGTGAAGACTCTTGAAAAAAGTAACCTTTAATTTGTTTTCTGGGGAGGGCTTTTTGAGAGCTGAACCCGAAAGGCAGCCAACCTCACCATCCCCCATCACCAACTCGCCTCCCCAGCCCATATGTTTTTGTGCAAGGGTTCCCTGCCACAACCTGTTCTGGCTTCTTCCCCTTGGCTAACAGCTAGTGGGGGAGAGGTTCTCTGCCATGAATGGGTGGTGAGATGGGTACCCTCTCCAACAATGGGTACCCTCTCCAACAATCGAGGCAGTTTCAATTGCACTGTGATTGGGTTGATGATCTTTACTATGGGGAATGGTCCCATAAACTTCGGCCCCAGTTTCTTCCTAGGCAGTTTTAATCTCAAATATTTTGTGGAGAGGTAAACCTTCTCTCCCACTCGGAATGGCCATTGAGGAGCCTGGTGTTTATCTGTCTGTTTCTTATAGGTTTGTGCTGCTTTAGTCAGTGCCTTTTTGACATTTTTCCAGGTCACTTTCAGCATCGACATCCAATCAGCCAAACTGACTGAGGGGGGGGGGGGATCCCTTGGTTACTCAGGCATTGGGACAAAGTCCATACTGCTCACTATTTTGAACGGTGTGAGTCCTGTGCTTCTGTGAATAGCATTATTATATGCAACCTCTGCAAAAGATAAAAGGTCTGCCCAATTGGACTGCTGATAGTTTAGGTAGCACCTCAGGTATAGCTTAGTCTCTCTGCTGCCCCATTGGTGCTCGGATGAAAAGCTGAACTAAGACCCTGAGATGATCCAATGGACTGCAGGAACTCTCTCCAGAATTTAGCTGTGAACTGGACCCCTCTGTCTGAGATAATTCTTCAAGGTACTCCATGCAGTTGGTAGATATCCTTCACAAACAGTATAGCCAGCTTGTGAGCTGAGGGTAGTCCACTATAGGATATGAAGTGTGCCTTTTTGGAGAACAGGTCTATTACATTCCAAATCACCGTGTTTCCCCCACATTTTGGCAACTCTACTATAAAGTCCATTGCGATCTTCTCCCACGGCCTCATTGGCTCTGCTACTGTTTGCAGTAGTCTGCAGGGTTTTCCTGGTTGTCTCTTCATTGTGGCGCAGTTGGTGCAACTTTTCACGTAACTATCTACATCCTTTTTTTAAACATATTTTTATTTCCATTTTCATAACATACAGTCACATGTATACTATACATAGCCAGTAACATATAGTATTAAATAATGATTACACCAGTTCCTCTTGTCCTCAACACCCCAAAAAGATTAACACCCATTATTAGCTCTTCTACTCTCCATACACCTCTTTCTTCTACCTCTCTCTTACTTCTTATCACCCCTCCATCTTCCTTTCCTACTCTACTTCCCCTTCCTTTCTCCTTCTTCTCTCTCTACATTCCACTCCTCCTTATCCTCATTCTCCTCATCTTCCCCTCTTACCTCTCTCCTATCCCTCTCTTCCCACCTTTCTTCTCCTTTCTGCTTCCCACTCTTCCTCTCATTGGTGTATTTCCGCTTCCATACTACTCTACTTCCCCTTCCTTTCTCCTTCTACTCTCTCCCCTTACCACTCCTCCTTATACACCTCATCTTCCCCCTTCACCCTCTCTCCTATCTCTCTCTTCCTATCTTCTTCTCTCCTCTACTTCCGACTCTTCTACATCCTGTCTTCCCTTCATCATTTTCTACTCTACTTCCCCTTCCTTTCTCCTTCTCCTCTCTCCCCTTACCACTCCTCCTTATACACCTCATCTTCCCCCTTCACCCTCTCTCCTATCTCTCTCTTCCTATCTTCTTCTCTCCTCTACTTCCGACTCTTCTACATCTTGTCTTCCCTTCATCATTTTCTACTCTACTTCCCCTTCCTTTCTCCTTCTCCTCTCTCCCCTTACCACTCCTCCTTATACACCTCATCTTCCCCCTTCACCCTCTCCCCTATCTCTCTCTTCCTATCTTTCTTCTCTCCTCTACTTCCCACTCTTCCTGTAATTCACTTGGTGTGTTTCAGTATCTGAGCAAAATCCCTTTTGTGTTGATGGTATTTATAATTCCATTTCAATATACATAAAAAAAGAAAAAATAGCAGTATACATGTACAATCATCCAACATCCCTCCTCCAACTTAGTAAACTCCACTCCCTCCCACCCTCCCCCCACCCCCCAACCTTCCCCCACCCTGACTTCCCAGAACCAATACAAGGTATAAATCTTTAACAAAAACAGTTTAAGGTATACTTAAGAGAAAACGTAGAAAGTTAATAACATCTTTGAATTGATCTTAGCTCTTCCTTGCTAGGCTAACTATAAACAATTTGAATCATTTCTGATCTTAGTCATAAACTATCTGAAATTTCCTAGACTCATATTTATTTTGAATATAGTCAATCCATTTTTCCCAGTCTCATTTATATCTCTCATTTGAATTATCCTTGAGATATGCAACTATTTTAGCCATCTCTGCTCGGTTTGTGATATTCAATATCCATTCCTAGATAGTAAACAAATCTTCCTTCTTCCAGTATTGCGCCACCAACAATCTAGCTACAGTTATCAAATGCAAAGTCAGGTTAATCTCTACTGCTGTACAGTCAGTGATTATACATAACAGAGAATAGGTGGGTTTTTTTTGAGAGAGAGCATTTTACATAATTCATCATATTTTTGTCCAGAATACCTTAACCTTTTTATAAATCTACCATGTAATTAATATTAATGTTTTTTTCCCAACGCGTAGCAAGGCATTCCCCAGAGCATGACCTTTAAAGTTCTCACCACCTCTTTATTATACAGCAAACAAGCAGCCATATACCAAATCAAACCCTTCAATACTGGGCACTCCATTTCCTGCTAAATTAATCCAATCGCTTAACATTCCATATTAGAGATTTAGTTACCATCATTAGCCCCCTGAAACTTTTTAATAGCCATCTGAATCTCTTGAAATTAACCTTTGGCCTAGCTCCTCCCACTGTTTCTGATGTAACACCTGTATGCTCCTGAACGGTGGCTTGTGTACGTTGCTTTCTTAATTCCTGTTCCATTCGTCTGGTAACCACGCGGTCTTGTCTTTGTTCTTTAGCTTCTTGTACCTCTGAAAGAACAAGTTGATCCACCCTTGTTAAAACTTGAGTGGCTTGCTTTCCATCATATCCTTCTTGTTCTCTTTGTCTAGATCTAGAGGAAGAGGGTTGTCCACCCTTCAGTACGTTGGTGTAGAAATCTTGAGCTTTCCATACTGTATTGAGGCGATGTCTTTTTCCAAGATAGCTAAATGTGATGCTGGTTGGTGCATCCCATCTAAACTGTATCTGGCGATTTTTGAGCTCTTCCACTAGAAAGGCATAGTCTTTCCTAGATCTCAGCGTTTTAGGTGGTATCTCCTTCAAGACAGTCACCTCCCGACCCCCGATTTGAAGCTTATTTTTGTAAGATTCCTGTAATATCGTATTTCTCACATCTCTAGTGGTGAAGTAGACCACTATATCTCTTGTTAATTGTTTTTGTTTTGCCAGTGAGGTGGCACAGTGGTTAGGGTGCAGTACTGCAGGCCACTTCAGCTGACTGCTATCTGCAGTTCAGCGGTTCAAATCTCACCGGCTCAATGTTGACTCAGCCTTCCATCCTTCCGAGGTGGGTGAAATGAGGACCCGGATTGTTGGGGGCAATATGCTGACTCTGTAAACCGCTTAGAGAGGGCTGAAAGCCCTATGAAGCGGTATATAAGTCTAACTGCTATTAACGTGATAAACCTTTTCGATTTGCCAGTCAAGATTCCCTCCTGACCTTCCCGCCATCAGGTCGAAGGCTTCAGAGAGAGTCTGTTTCAGGTTCTCTTGTGTATTTTCAGGGAGGCCCCTTATCCTTAAAGCCAATTCCATTTGCCTATACTGTAGCATTATGATTTCATTGTCTGCATCGCTAACCTTTTGCTGGATCGCCTCCATTTTCGTTGCCAAATTCGTATTAGCATCACTAAGTTCTTCTAACTTTTCTTCAAGGGCCTGTGCAAAACCAACTATTGAATTCAGAGCCGTCACTGTCCCCTCTAATCATTTGGTTACATGTCATAAGTTTTTCAGACATCTGTTTGTTAGAAGCAGCTATCTCTTCCTTAAGTTTTGTTTCCATCGTAACAGCATGATTTTTTAACGCATTGATTAATTCCTTCTGCAGAATCTCCCTTGTCAGGGGGTCCCCTGCAGATGTAGAAGGGAGTGATGATTGTATTTTAGCAGAAGGCGCTGGTGAATTTCTGGCACTTTTTGATGCGGGGGGAGGAGGAGAATTTTTGCTTTGAAGCCATCTCAAACTTAACCTTCTTTAGTCAGTTAAAAAGTCCAGGCAGTCCAATTATACAGCAATTGCTATTTGTTTTGATAATAAATCTCTTCTTGATAGTAAATCACTTTTAGGCTTTGCAAAAGCTCTACCCAAGGCACGCCCCTCCTACACAGCTCGGCGCCATTTTTATAGAACTTTCAGCAAGAAATCAGCAGAAGGAATTCTTTACAATGGAGCTAAGGATTTATACATACAATTAAGAAGTTCACAAGTATTGGTTCAGCTCGGCTTGAGGTCTGTCATGGCATCATGACTCCTCTGGAGAATTAGGGTATATAGGGATTCTGGGATGTAGAGTTTCGTCCCTTTCCATGCAAGGTCATCTCTTTTTGTCAAGATGTGTTGGTTGTTTTGGAACCAGGGGTCTGCTAGCAGTTCAGTTTTAAGTATCATGGTTAGGTTGCTTGTGAGTTGGTCTTGCTGGTCATGGCGTTTCCATCTGGTGGTCACTTGGGCAGCAGTTTAGGTAGAGGGAATGATGGCATCCACTATGTGCTCCCGTTCACATTTGTACTGAGGCATGTGGGAGAGGGCATCAGCT